>NC_139227.1:89043288-89534630 GCF_055691185.1 Crinia signifera | reverse complement strand
TCATCCCTGTATGGGAAGTGGGCGGGCAGTTGACATCTGCTGACATCAGAAATGGAACACTGTGTGTATTCCCTGCCGCGATGGCGTTGTGCGGTGACGCACGTCGCTATCGCCCTCACAGAAAGCATGTGCTTGCAATGGCTTTCCTGCTAGATCACAGGGCTTTGCCTATAAAAAATAGGCAAGGCCCCGCTCTACACACAGCATTGCACGGTACATCGCTTGCTGATCAGCACGGAAGACAGGCTGCCCTGTGTGTACGGGGCTGTAGGCTGAATTCAAGTGCCTGCAAAAATGCAGTCATTTATGGCTGATCAATATACTGTAATGGTTGAAAAGTGCAGCAAAACCATTGGAAAGTGGTGTTCTGATGGTAATTTCTGCTGACAAAACCGTGAAAAGTATAGGTGAAAATGGGGAAATCTGCCTGTCCCCCCCCCCCCCCCCCCCCCCCAAAAGCAATTATACTAATATAGGATAATGGTATAGATGCTTATTAGTGGTGATAGTAACTGATTTTGTGATACTTTAATTGGGTCAAATGGCGGCTGAAGAAATGATAGAACGCAAGTGTTTTTCAGCATAGTAAGTGCTCAGATTAGTTTGGGGTGCATATACATTGGTATAATTATGTATTTGGGTCATTTACAATAATTACACCACCTGTAATCCTAAAATGCATTAAGCACCCAATATACCTGTCCCATACATATGTCCATCAATTTCCACTATTTTGCCATTTTTTACCCCGAAAATGACATGTCATCATCAGATTATTATCTATATATATATATATATATGTCTAGTGTCCGTTTGTGTCTCCGAAACACTTTCATCTGTTGGCAGTGAGTGAAACGACATCTTACTCTCTCACACATGCACAAACACACAGACAATCACAAGGTAGCAGGCTAGCTTTTCGAAGCATTTGCTTCGAGCGGGCTTACTACTTAACTATAATTAGGGGGTTCGGAACCAAATCCTGATTTTTTACCTGAAAATAGGGATTGCCCCAACTTTTAACCTGTTTAGGAGATGGTGAAAAGACATTTGCGGTAAACCTATGGAGAATTATTACAATTATACAATAAGTACCCCAATTTTAGTTCCTCCTTTATTGGTAGCAAAGATCTTTGTGCAGGTTTCTGTACCAGCCACTTAGTGCTGGACTATGGGGGTTACCCAGTAAGGTTAAAATCTTTCTCTATTAGGCAAAACCATGTTGCACTGCAGGTGGGGCAAATGTCACTTGTGCAAAGAGAGAGTTAAGGCATACACCAGAACGATATTGTACCCAATCGTACAATCTCGAATGGTTGTATGACGGATTGTATGCAGATTGTGTGCACATCGTGTGCACACAATGGTGTAATGCGTGGTCCCGCAGGTTGGAGGATTGGTCCTCTGATCAGACGTGCTGCATCAGTTGATCAGTTGGGATTGCATGTGCTTTTAAGCACATGCAATCGGACGTTTGACGGCTTGTACAACCGGCATAATTTCAGTGGCAGTTTTCAGGCAGTTTAGGTACATACAATTGATTGTGTCATATGCAGCAGCTGGATTGTATGACCAAAAACCACCAAGGACTGCCTGGGAAAGTTGGACACAATCATAATTGTGACAGGTCTTTAATCAGTATGGAGACCTTTAAGGCCCCCATACACTGGCCTGATTTGTCCTAAGGACAAGTCAGACCAGTTTGCCCAGAGCCCACCGGCAGCTGCCCAGGAGGCTCACATTCGATCACTTGATGTGCCATTTTTACATGCAATAAATCGCATGCAATCTATCTATATGTAGTTCTCCCCAGGGAGCTGCTGCGGTGGCGGGGGGAGGGCAGTGGTTTTGGTGGCAGGCGATCAGTGGGGTCTGTCCGAGTGGTGGCGGCTGCGGTCCGAGTGGCGGTGGCTGCTGGAGCTTGTAGCGGCATTTTGGCAGGCGGCAGGATGTGGTGCTGAATATTATTAAATGACTGCCCGGCAATTTCATCCCTCCGCCCGGGAAAATGCCGCTACAAGCTCTAGTCGCCGCTTGGACAGACCCCGCTGCACGGGAAGGAGGTCCTAGGTCAGGTGGTCGGACGGCCAGCAGGTCCGTCCACCTGCTCGGGTCCGATGCGCACGGGACCACGCATCGGACCTAAGGGAACATCAAACTGAGCCAATTTGGGCCGATTTCACGTCCCGATTCATCGCAATCTCCCGAAATAGGCTCAGTGTATGGGCACCTTTAGATTTGTGTGGAGTGTGTTGAAAGTGAAACAAATATAAATTGCATTGTAAAAAATAAATCAGCCAGTAGTTATCCTGCACAGAAACAAAAATAACTTGCCCAAATCGATCTCTGCACACGTTACATCTGCCCCACCTGCAGTGCAATATGGATTTGCCCATTAGGGAAAAAGTTTTTTGCTTTGAGATCCCTACTGAAGAACCCCATACACGTGTATGTTCGTAACAGGTCTGTGAGCCATTTAAACGGAATCCTGTTTTGTACAGCAAGCAACATGTCTTGTGTTGCAATTCACTTTGTGTTTATATCTCTGGCTTGGAAGCCTATTATGTCTGCTGCTGCCATCCCTCACAGATATATACAGGTAAGTGCTCGAGAGATGGGTAAGATAACAAGCTGCGGGTAACTCCATAGTATGCAGCGCCAGCAATTAAACCTCACACAGAATTGACATTTTGCAGGGAATAAAAGATGAGGTGTTTATAAGATAGACAGATATGTAGCGTCTGTTTACAAAAGATGTCTGTTCCAGCTGTAACTTCACATTCCAGTATATGGGTATCTAGATATGTGTGAGTAGAGGACCTGCACCCTATGTCCTATACGCCATGACATCACCATATATTGTCTAATCGCAGTCAGGAGAACGCTGCCTACGCACAGCCCACCATGGGCTAAGTGTTTACTATAGGGCGATGGTAAAAATTGCACTGCAGCTAAGTGGACGGATTTGCAGCATGTGTTTAGTTTAGCCTGTGCCTTATACACAAAGCTATTTAACGTAGAGGATGGAGGTTGGGGGAACGTGAAGGTGTTCCTGTCTTTGTCTGGCTTTGCAGGGATTTTTTACTCATCAAAAGGATTTAATAGTTCTTACTCCATCTTGGGGGTGGCATTATGAGTTGCTACTTCTATAGGATAAACCAGGCACACGGGGCCAGATATATTAAGCTTCAAAAGTGATAAAATGGAGAATGATAAACAACCAACCAATCAGCTCCTGACTGACATTTTTCAAACACAGTCTGTGACATGGCAGGTAGGAGCTGATTGGCTGGATGTTTATCACTCTCCATTTTTTCACTTTTGAAGCTTAGTGCATCCGGTACACACTTTGGTAGGGATGCGGTTGCTAGGTAGACACTATGAAGGTCGACATAGATTAGTTTGTTCACTAAAAGTTGACAGGGATTATGTCAACACATGAAATAGGTAGATATGGCTAATGTCGACAGGGTCGGACGGTTGACACAAACATTAGGTTGACAATGGGAAGGTTTTTTTGTAAGCCGACTTGTGCCGACAGGTGGTATTTCATACCTTACCGTGGTGGGAGAATATAACAATGTGCTGAGCGAAGTGAGGCACCGTGCTCGGGGCATGGCGAGTGCAGTGAGCCATGCGAGGGGACGCTGTACCCTCATATGGTATCCATGTCAATTTATGGCGAAATTCAGGTCCAAAAACTTGAAAAATTCACGTCGCCCTTTTGATTGTCGACTTCCCAGACCCTGTCGACCATAGCCACGCCGACCTACTCCATGTATCGACATAAGCCCTGTCGACCTTTAGTGGTCAACCTTCATACATTCAACCATTTGGCCCATACCCATTTGGTACAAGTAGATCAATTCAGTTAACACTATGGGCCTTATTCTAGTTCACTCTTTCTGACAAAATCCTTCTTAGATGGTCAAAACCATGTGCACTGCAGGGGGGCAGATGTAACATGTGCAGAGAGAATTAGATTTGGGTGAGTTATTTTGTTTCTGTGCAGGGTAAATACTGACTGCTTTATTTTTACACTGCAATATAGATTTCACCTTGAAGTAAAACCCCACCCAAATCTAATTCTCTCTGCACAAGTAACATCTACCCCACCTGCAGTGTACATGGTTTTGTCCATCTAAGAAGGATTTTGTCAGAAAGAGTGAACTAGAATAAGGCCCCATGTGAGCAACTGCCCTGATGTTCCCATACTTTCCCAAGTTCAGCTGCATTCTGCAGTACATCTAAAGGCTAAAGGAAAGGTCCAATTCATTTGACTCAGAGGTCAAGGGGGAAAGTGGTCAGTGCCTTTATCTGACTTTATCTTTATGTTCCATGTATTTGTGGAATGTGCATCTGAGCAGATGGGAACTGTCATCAGCAAAGCATGACTGCTAGGTGAGCTACAGTCTACTAATGGAGATAGCTCAGCATGCCCCATTGCCTCTTGGAGGTATCTATCTGCTGCTGTGTTTAGACTTTTCACCGGATTATCCTGGGCTCAGTTAATTAAATGAAATAAAAGAAAGCTTAAAATAATTTATTGAACCAAGAAGACCAATAAAGCCAATGAAAATTTCTGCGTTCACCAGTGATTTCACCTACTTCTCAAGACAGAAGTCATCACCGGTAGTAACCTTTGCCAGTCATCTCTGGTAGTGGCTTTCCTCTAGAATGGGTGAGGAAGCTGTGTAAGGTTCGTGCTGGTACATGTACAGTGGCGTTACAATGGCACTGCAGCCCAAGCGGTGGCTTGGGGGAGCCAGCACTGCAGGGGCGCAGGGTCTCTGCAGATTGCAATGAGTCTGGCGGTCCATAAGGAATCTGATGAAAATGTCCCTCCACAAGTGTCTGCTGCCTTGGAGGAGACAAATAGATAGAGGTCCTACTGGACAGATAGATAAATTCTAGAAGTACTACTGGGTAACATATATTGCTGTCCAGAAGTGATGGAATCCGGGTAGAGATACATATATAATACCCCTTGGTAATGAACATGTAAACCCCTGTAACAAGCAACAAAACACTGGAATGAATAGGAAACCCCTGGTTGCAAGCATGTAACCATGGGCAATGAGCATGCAGCCCCTGGCAATGAGCATATAGGCAACAAACATTATAATAAATGTAGGGGTGTGTCAAATTTATTTTGGGCCAGGGGAGGGGGGGGGGAATTATCTAGTTACACCACTATACATGTACCACTATCGTTTTTTGATATGCATCACCATTGCAGGCTGGTGGTAATAGCAGGGCTCTGTGGCCCAAGAAATGTCTTTGCATACCAAGTGGATATACTAGCCTCTGCCAGGCAAGTATTGCCGGGGAGTTAAGCAGCATTCGGCTACCATGTGTGGTATGACTGGTCGACGGTCGGGATCCTGGCGGTCAGTACCGACATCAGAATCCCAGCTGCTGGTATTCCCATAAAGCCCAGAAAGTCCACTTGCGGCTTTCTGCGCTTGATACATGATCTGTTCTCCCTCATTGGGGGTCATGAGTTTTTCCAACATGAGTTTTTCATACTGTAATATCCAAGTGGACATACAGTAGAGTTAGATTATGATAGTGTGCCGAGTACATGGCGAGAACACTTATACAGTGTTTGTTTTGACCTATGTCGGCATAGACACACACAAAAAAACCTTGAAGAAATTTGTGTCGACCTTTTCCATGTCCATCTATTGCTTGTGTCAACCTTTTGACCATATCGACCTAAAGTATGTCAAATTTTTTTAATTTATAGACCTATGGCCTGTCGGCCAATACACGTGACAGCCAAGGAATAAAAGGAAGGCCAAGTTTATACGATGCTTGTTATCTATCACCCGTCCCGATGTACTGTGGGGGGTAAAGGTTTTAGGGTGACTGTCCAGATGGCTGTGCCAATGTAACTTACTGATGGAACCATTACTGTACTTTATGTACATTGTGCTACAGCGCCAGCTGGGCAGCCTAAAACCAAAGTCTCCTTCACACCCCACAAGCATTACATCCTGCATGCCAGTTGTATAAAACAGATGGGCAGTATGAATGGCGAGTCCCTCAGCGCCCATACACGTGTTTTTAGCAGCATTACAAGGGGAGATGCATGTGTAATAGCCTTGGGCACCTGGAACCTTTAATCAGGCCCTGGTTATACAGTATCCTTCTTTTATACCCCTGTTACACTGCCTCAAAACCCAGGTTTTTCCCTTGTGGACCCGGGTCAGCGCCGGTGTAAAAGGGGTTAAGGACTTCTACCCAGGTCCTGACCAGGGTAGAACATGGGCAGGAACTGGGTAGAGGGCAGTTTAAACAGGTACGCCCGGTCATCCGATTCGGCTCCCGTTTACATCAATTGGGGAAGCCCATGCCCCGGACTGCAGCCTGCGGGCATTATGGAGGTTGAGCGAGGGGCACACACAGCCTCCGCTGCTGTCTGCTGTTCTCTGCAGACAGCAGCGGAGGAAGGGAGGAAGTGAATGGATGCCTGTGTGAGGCATCCATTCACCTCACATACGGGGGCTGGGAGGGGTCCCGGAGGCTGGGGGTAGCCCCTTGGTGCTGGGCTTGCCCCTAGTGCGACGATTGGTGGTCCTGGCGCTTGGAGATGATGTCATCTCCAAACGCTGCCTCCATTTACACTGCGGGTCGGCACCGCAGTGTAAATGGCGCACATCCCGGATCCGACCTGTCTTGGATCCGTGTTCCAATTGCCGGATCGGATCCAGGATTTGGGTGTAAAATGGGTAGAAGTTATATGCCCACTCTGCATTTTCTCACTAGACAGCGGCTTCTCTCAGAACAAAGCAGGGTCCCCTCCTGATTAAAAGCTACGTTACCTATTACCAGTTTGTTATAGCAACTAATGGTAAATCACAGCAATATTCAATGTGCATTATTTAGCTCCCCATGGAATCTAACAGCAGAAGATGAATTATATTACCCTTTAATGTGTTTTCTTTCCAATTAACCCCTCTCATTGAAGTGCTTTGAGTGGGGGGCATTCCCTGGGGTGTCCTCTGTCTGCTGGGGCCTGGTCAGAGGAGGGCTCGGGGTTATAGGATTGGTGGCGGTCTGAGTTATGTATATCGCATGTCTGGGAGCAACTGGTCTTTGTAACCAGCAGATAATAAAGAGCCTCATTAAGTAGGAATGCTAAGCATATGTGAGCTGGGCTATATGTGCCCTTGGCTGGAAGAAAAACACACAATAAACAGATCTTTAGCTGAAGAACATCATATGGTCATGTCCTGCGCAGTATCTACTGTATAATAACACTGCTATAAAACCACATTTAACCAATGGCTTCTGTACAGTATATTGTCTATTAATAGCTAAGTGTTCTATGAACAGAAATAAGTTCTGATTCCATAAACAACTCAAATAATTTGTTTTCCCTGTGATTTAATATCTGCATCATTCTGGGGCTTATTTAATCATATCATATTGACTGATGGCTGCCTAGGCGCTGTGCAGCTCGGCCGGTATGTGTTCCCTGTGTGATACTGTACTGTCGCTGCTTATATCGTTACCTACCTGGCTGCTGCAATGACCAGTGGCGCCGCTGATGGCTGCCTAGGCGCTGTGAAGCTTGGCGGGTATGTGTTCCCTGTGTGATACTGTACTGTTGCTGCTTATATCGTTACCTACCTGGCTGCTGCAATGACCAGTGGCGCCGCTGATGGCTGCCTAGGAGCTGTGAAGCTCGGCGGGTATGTGTTCCCTGCAGTGCCAGATTAAGCCTTCGGGGGGCCCAGGGTACTTTAGCCAGGGGGGCCACCTTGCACTTGTCATTACTGGCCGCACACTGCATGGGAGAATATTACACTGTCAAAACACAGAGTAAAGGCAGTATAAACTTGGTCAATGGGTAACTGCATATATATATATATATATATATATACATACACACATTTATATACACACACACACACACACACACACACATACACATAAATACATACCATATGAAAAGCCTGTGTTTGTCCCTCTGCACCTTACTCTGTAGGAGACCTCACAGTCCTAGTGCTGCCTTTGATTAAAAACCCTCCCATGACTAAGCTGCTGCTGCTGCGTTCTCCATGGGCATGTAATGAGCTCCACCAATTAGAGCTCAGCACAATCCTCTCAGCCTCTGCCCTCTGGTTTAAAGTGTCATGGAACTTAGACAACTCCCAGGAATGCACTGCACACTTGTGCAATCAGTGTGCCTTGGCTCCTGATGCTCAGCACCATTAATCATTGTCACATTGGCAGATAGGTGAAGCTGCAGCACTAGCCCACTCCCATGCACAAAACCTTTAGCTAAAAAAATATGTTTTGAAAAATACATGCCAACCACAGGGGGCCCCTAGCTAGTGGGGGGCCCAGGGGCACTGACCCCTTGTGCCTCCATTATAATCCGGCCCTGGTTCCCTGTGTGATAACTGTACCATCTCTGCTTGTATTGTTACCTGCCTGGATGTTGCAACGACCAGTGGCGCCGATGATGGCTGCCTAGGCGCTGTGCAGCTCGGTAGGTAGGTGTTCCCTGTGTGATAACTGTACTGTCTCTGCTTATGATGTTACTTACCTGGCTGTTGCGGTGACTAGTGGTGCCGCTGATGGCTGCCTGGGCACTGTGCAGCTCGGCAGGTATGTGTTCCCTGTGTGATAACTGCACTGTCTCTGCTTATAATGTTGCCTACCTGGCTGCTGCAATGACCAGTGGTACCGCTGATGGCTGCCTAGGTGCTGTGCAGCTCTGCGGGTATATGTTCCCAGCATCTATAATCCCCAGGGTACATCTATTGTATACCTGTATGTGTTTCGTATATCTGCACTGTCACTGTTTAACTGATACCTAATCAACTGTTGCACAGCAATCCAAATCAAATTCCTAGCATACGCAAGTATACCTGGCCAATACAGCTGATTCTGATTCTTAACCCTTAGTAACTATTTAGATTATATCTGACATTCCTATGATAATGAACACGTGGTTAATGGGAGAAACACCGTTTCTTATGCTGGCCATACACAGTGATTGAGAACCTTGACACTCAAGCTGTTGTTGAACTAAACATCCCAGTATGCCCTGCTTTAGTTTTGCTATATGGCCATGTTAAAACTGTTGCATGGCATGCTGGGATGTGTATTTCAACAACAGCTGAAGCGCCAAGGTTCTCCATCACTTCACTAGACCAACTTTCATCCAACCATCTGAATTATTGTTTGGTTGGGTGGAAAATCTGGTACTGTATGGGAGCAAATGACAATCAGCAATTTGATTAAAAACCCAGGACAAAAACATTTAGTGAAATTGTTTAAATCAAACAGATTAAACTACAGGACCTTGTCTGAGCGACGGCTTCTGTCTGTTTCCAGATTTTAGGCCAGATGTATCAAGCTTTAAAAAGTGATGAAGTGGGGAGCGATAAACAACCAGCCAATCAGCTCCTACAGTATCTGTCGTTTTTCAAACCAGGCTCTAACATGGCAGGTAGGATTTGATTGGCTAACTGTTAATCACTCTCCATTTTATCACTTTTTGAAGCTTGATACATCTGGCCCTAATTGAATTACAAATTGCATTTGCTCTCCTCCAATACTAGATTATTATTCCATCCAACCTAAACACTAAAGTTGGCAATACACTAGGGCAGTGGTTCCCAACCTGGGGTACTAGTACCCCTGGGGGTACTCTGCAGACCAGTTGGGGGTACTTGGAAATAATATTGGTAATGGCGGAAGAAGAAAACGTCTCCCAATGGTAAAAGAAGTCTACCATTGACATGGATACAAGCCACGTTGTGTCTTTTCCAGTTCCATTTGCAGCGTCATCAGCGTTTCCTCGTTCTTTTGCCCAACCAGCAATTCACTGAGAGCTACCTGTGAACATCTGCCCCGCACTGACATGGGTGGAAGAAGCATTAATCCTACAGGCGTTAGCGGGAACTCTGGAGACAATACGCAGCCAGCAGCCAGACAAAGACGTACCTGATTCCTGACCAAATACTAGTCCACGGCTACTCCTTAATATTAGGACACGCATACTGCTCACTTCCACTCATAAGTACTGTGAAAATTTCAAATTGAGAGGAGGGGTACTTATAAATGAAAAGCCTAATCAAGGGGTACGGGAGAGAAAAAAGGTTGGGAACCACTGCACTAGGGGCAGGCATGTCCAACCTGTGGCCCTCCAACTGTTGTATAACTACATATCCCAGCATGCTTTGCCAATGTTTTAGCATTCCCTCATAGCAAAACTGTGGCAACACATGATGAAACTTGTAGTTTCACAGCAGCTGGAGGGCCATAGTTTGGACATGCCTGCACTAGGGTAACTTCTCCCCTTGGAGATGTCTCCCATGATCCCCTTTTGAGTAGCCCATGTCCTTCCCGGGCAGCAGGATTGCATGTGTGGTCATATGTGGTCCTTCCTGGCTTGGCTGCGATCCTGCAGATTGCTTCTGCAGTGTTCCGATTCGCAGGATTCGGTGCGATGTGCCCAGTACCATCCATAGCATCAAACCTACTGTCACATACATGCAACTTGGAAGTTTTTCTGCGATTGATCACCGCAATGACATAAAAAGTGGCCAAATTGCATAGTGTATGGGCACCTTAAAGGTTCTATATCTGTGATTGTCTGTGTGGCCTTCACAGCTAAACATTATTTTTCTCACTCCTGTTCAATGTCACTGTTCTTTCACTACACAAATGTCAGACATCCAGTAAAACACCTGTGACCAAGGCTTATTTGATGCTTGCATTGGTTGTAATGCTGTAAAATTGTTTTGCTGCTGACATCGGAACATGTGCTGCCTTTGCTTGGTCTCGATGGGGAAGCCGCAACAGGGAATCTCACCTTCTCTGAGTCCGATCCCTTCACCCTATAGGCTAGGGAATGCGCCAAGTGCTTGCACAGAAATCTTTCTGAACCTTCTTAAAATCTCTGGTCTAGAGCGTCTGAGCCAGTGGACATTGAGTGTAATATAAACACATTAAATAAAGGCAGAGTTAGGGATGAGATTAGAGCAGGCATTGGGGGGGGGGGGGGGGGGGGGGGTGTTTGGGGGACAGGGAGACGGTGGAATGCGCAGTCACAGCATTTTTAAGCACAATGTCATAATGTGTTGAGCATCTCCATGGGAACCTGAGCTAGCCACCAGCCCTCCTGTGAGACACTGGCCACAGTTCTTAATGCCACAGACCCTGTAGTGCCTTCTAACCGGAAGCGTTCTGCTGCGGTGCCCAGTGTGCATTCATGTCTCAACTGAAATCCTAACATTTTACTTTGTTTGATTTGTTTTATTTCTGAGTTTTTGGAAAGGATGAAATAATTACTTTGCTTTATTATTTTTCCCCCCTTTACAGTGGCAAACGCAGGATTTTCAGAAGGGGGTTTCCAGAGGGGCGGAGCAAAGCACGGAGATGGACACTTAGGTGACCCAGTATATGCCGGGTCAGTTAAAGTATTATAGATAGACCAAATGTATATAAATAATAATAATATTAATAAAATATATATATATATATATATATATATATATATATACACACACACACACATATATATACACACACACAGGGGTGTCAACAGCAGTGTAGACCCCTGGGCATAGCCATGTATTGGGGCCCCTACTGATCCACTAGCGGTAGGGGTGGCGGAAGCTTTGATGTCCCGCGGGTGGTAGGGGGTATTATATCAACCACTCAGCATGTAGGGCCTGGATCAGTAATTTCCACTAATTACCCCTTTACTGCACAAATGGTGGGAGATGGGGTGGGAGAAGGGGGCATTGGGCTGAATGAAGGGGCCCTGATACATAACTTCCAGGGTGGTAGAGGATGTTTAATATGCAGAGGAGGGGTGTATACTGGAGTGGGCTTATAATTCACAATTTTCTGGTGGGAGGACAGCTTGCTTGACTGCAGATATCTCCAGTTCCCAGAAATAGATTTCTTAGATTTTAATGGCATTAAAAACTAGAGTATCCCACCTACCAAATGGTACTGGGGACTAGGGGATCAGAGTTCAGGAGGCAGAGCAATCTACCAACGAGAATATAAAACTACATACCAGGTGTGTGGAGCTGGAGCAGTAACCAGCTGCTAGAAGGCTGATGTCTCTGGTTCTGGGAACAGGAGAGACAAGCTACTAGTGTCCATCTAAGGGGAAGAGTCCCAGCTTTTGGAATCTACCCTCAGAAAAACTCTAAGTCAGACAGAACCTGAAATATCTGACTGGGAAGAGCAATCAACAGGCTTGGATGGGGACCAGTGCTTTGAAGTCAGATATCTCCGGTTCCCAAGGGCCGATTTTCAAAATTCTTGTACCCATGGAAAGAGGGGACCCTCAGCTATCAGCCTAGGACCCTTAGACTCCTGGGGGGGTTTCTGGGTACTCAGAAACCCCCCCTGCGTGCGCTACTGCTTTATACTCAATAAATAGTTGAAGCTGTTTGCTGTGACGTACAGCAGAGCTACTTAGTAGTTATTAGCTGATGAGGTAGTTGTCCTTTTCTTTTCCATTTTGGTGCTTCCAAAACGGCCGCCATAAGTCTCCGATGCGATATATAGTATATTTTATTTTCCTTCGACTTACATATTGAGCCGTATTCAATGCCACCGGTGAGGGGTTTGTACGGCGAGGATTTTCCTTGCCGAAAATAAGCCATAATTGCTGTCAAACCCCCTTAAACGGCGAGGTTTGCTTCAAATGCAGCAAGTCTGCCGCATTTTGATTGGCATCCCTCGCCATCTTATACCCCTTTCACATTGCGGCTTTAACACGGTATATTGCCATTTTTTACCGTTTTAAAATGAGTACAGCTGCAGTGTGAAAGCTCCATTGAAAATTTACCGGTTATAGAATACCTGTATTTTGAAACGTGTTAAAAGCAGGATCCTACACGTTTCTAAGCTGTTTTCCCTGCAGTCTGAACAGCTCAGAAACGGTATTTGCTACAAATGATAACCACACCAGGGTGATAGGTTATCTCATACTTGCCTACTTTTGAAAACTAGTTTCAGGGAGATTATAGTTGGTAGTAGAATTTTGCACAGCGCCCAACTGAGGGGGCGTGTCACACTCCACCCAAAGGGTGTGTCTAGTTCCATATTTGGAGAGATTGTGAAAAAAGATTGTGAATATGGCACCTTTAAGCGTGGGTGTGTACTGCTACATCTGAGGGGAATCTTTTATAATGACTGAGATCCAAATGTAGATGATCCCCAGAGCAGTTAGTAAGAGATACTGTACTTGGTAAAGTGCTGGGAAATGGTGCAGATGATGTAAATGTATATTTCTCTCATTCCTTTTTTCCCCAAAAAAATGTAACACTGTAATGTGGGTTAGATTGCGAATGTGGGAGATTGCTAGACTAATGAGGGAGAGAGGGAGATTGTTGCTATTTCAGGGAGTCCCCTGCAGAATGCAGGAGGGTAGGCAGCTATTCCATTATTGCATGGCTTTCAATAAAAGTGAGTTAAAGTAACAAAAGCAAATAACAGATACAATGTTTCCATATATGGAGGGGAGATGATGCTTAGCTTCTACATCCTATGTTCTACATTTTCCAAACTTGTTTAAAGAACAGGAGCCGTGTTTTCAATGACTCATGTTGAATTCTACCTTTATTTTAGTGAAACATCCATAACAAACTAAAGGGTGTTATATAAGGTGGGGTTGAAAGGGCCATACGAGCGTGAGGTACATATAAGACTACATTGTGAGCACATTACTCAACTAGTAGTCAATGCAAAATAAATTTAGTGGGAATCTAAGAATATATTATATAAGTCACTGAAATAAGAAGTAATAGACAAATCTGGGTAGCAAAAGGATTCAATATCCAAAACTATTCCTTATAAACATCTTAAATGCTAAAGAGAAAAAAGGGTTTTCCAAAACTTCCTGGCTTCACAGCAAGAAACACAAAAACCTTTAAAGGGGAGCTGAACCTTGAAGCTTACGAATATCATGTGTGTAAATATATTAGGCAATATACCAAGGAAGTGTGTTACGGCATTTGAGAGGGATCATAACCAGAAAAGTGGTCCTATGTTGAGACGTCTCATAAACATTTAAGTCACTGGGCCAAAAAAGCCCTGAAACAAGGGCAGCAGATAACAAATGAGGCTTGGGGGTGGAGGAATCCATCCCAGAGTTAGAGGACAGCACCATAAAAGGTCTCCCACTATTAGCCATGTAGGTATGGTCAGTTGCCCATGCGTTCAAGATCCTCACCGCTAAAGGACCCGAGATGTCTACAGCGCTGGAGATCCCAGGACAACATGGGATATCCCTATCAGGTTGAAAGTGTAGTCCATCTCTTTCAATAATTAGGGCATCCCCCAAAATTGACTCAGAGCAGTGTTAATGTTGTTCAACCAAGGAGTCCAAGATCTCAGTGTTTGCATGAGTCTGGAGTTCCTGACTGTAGCAAATATCCGCTTCTGTGGATGTGGGTAAAGGGTTTTGACTATCACTCTCCATTTTATCACTTTTGAAGCTTAATGCATCTGGCCCACAATATGTAGCACTTAACAATATTCTAGTATTAAATTATTATTATTAGTCATTTATCCTCTGTTACACTTTTAGAAAGGAAGCTTCACTTCAGATTGTCGCCTGATCTAGGACAGGGTTCCATACTGTTCGGGAAGATGAGAGATAATTATGCTGCTTTATGGCTGAACTCTTCCTTGGGCTTATCAGCTAGAACTGGAGTTGTGATATGAATAGGCAGCTGATTAGGCTGCCACTGCCTGTCCAATCAGGTGCTGAGTTCAGTACACTCCCCCTGCCTTGAATTGACAGACCCACCCAGTACTGGCTGAATCATATAAAGATGGAGTCTCATGAGTTTGGTCAGCACCAACATGACACCTGAGGAGTAGTTGAATTGGGTTTAGATTTATCACATGGTGTATAGGCTCTTTAGTGCATGGTGCACAGCATTTCCCCGTGTGTCAGGTGTATGAGAATCCCTGACTAATGCTGGGCACACACTATGCGATATCACTGCGTCATGCTAATGATATTTCTTCAACTTTCTGGCACCACTGAACGATATCATGATTCAGTGACATCATGCGACCTGCTGAGGAACATGCAGTCATTGAGGATGTAGTCAGGTTTGACTGCATGTTCAGATGACAGGAGGGATTGTTAACGACCCGCGGGATCACGCATCGTTTACAACATAGTGGGTACGCACTAGATGATATGCACAATAATATTGTCAACGATACTGTCACCATAACTACTGTTTCAAAATAAATTGAATCTCCATACATACAGATGGAGCGACCGTCAGCCAGCCTACAGGATTGCCAGATGTCCTGAGCTGGAGCAGGTGGACAGAAGATCCATCGTACTGGGACGCGCAAGCAGCGGCGTAACTATAGCACCGCAGCCCCCGCCACCGCGGGGGGGCGCTGTGCATGTGGGGGCGCCGGGGGCTGCGGTGCTATAGTTACACCCCCCCCCCAATCCCCCGCAGACTTACCTATCTCGCTGGTCCCGGCGGCTCCGTTCTTCTGCTGAGGACCACCACAAAATGGCCGCCCCCATATAGCACACAGTTCTCTGAAACTGTATGCTGTATGGGGGCGGCCATTTTGTGGTGGTCCTCAGCAGAAGAAGAACGGAGCCGCCGGGACCAGCGCGATAGGTAAGGCTGCAGGGGATTGGGGGGGGGTTGCATGGACGGCGGGGCGGTGGGGGATTGGGGGAGGGCTTGCATGGGCGGCGGGGGATTGGGGGTGCTTGGCGGGGCGGCGGAGGGGGGGGCGCCCCCCCTAACGGCGGGGGGGCGCCCAAAACTTAGTTACGCCACTGCGCGCAAGCGTCTCACACGCTCGCACATCCCCTTCAGCAAGGCGGCGGAGAGCGGCTTCCCTGCCCGTCTGCACTTCGGGAAGATGGGCAGGGAGTGGGGGTTGCGGGGGAGCTGGCGGAGGACGCAGGGAGGCGTTTCTATCCATCTGTATCTCCCTTGGAGTGGGATGTACTAAAGAAAAAATGTGGTAAACACCCTCTTTACTAGTTTCTTATAGACTGAATTCCCCTCCTGAGGGGCTCTGTTGCAGAAAATAATGCTAGCTATAGCTGGTGTTACCCCATAAAAACCTATGGGCTTCTCTCCGCAGTGCTGTCAGAGGGATCTGACATGGATCCCTCCCAGCATGCACCACAGCCGCCGGCGGCATTCTATGCATGCACAGAAGGACTCCCGGGTCATATGCCCTGGAAGTCTAGGGACATGCGGCCATTGAAAACGGGTAGCTCTTATGGGACGGGCAGAGCAGCGATGGGCAGGTGGGACTCCCAACTATCCCAACTATGATGTTGTTGTTATTTATGACCCCACAAGGATTCCGTTAACAGCACTACAAAATATATGAGCAAAAAAAATTCTGCTCAGAATCCAGCAATAATGATGATTGCTATCTCACGTTGTAAAGCCCAGTACACATGGGGCGACCTGGCACTTTTGTTGAGTGATGTGTTTCAGCTGGATCACTCCGCACACATTGTGGTGCGCCCGGGATGCTGTGTGCTGTGCGATCGTGCTGAGTGGGGATTTGCCTATTTTCAAATGGCAAAGCCTTGCGATCTAGGGAAAACCAATGCAAGCACTGGCTTTCTCTGCGGATGATGGAGATGCACGGGACCACGCATCGCCATCACAGCAGGGCATACACGCACAGTGATCCGTGGTCCTTTTCTAACCAATCTAGTCAGATCGCTTACAAATGGGGCTGAAATCTCCCCATGTGTGCCCCTTAAGTCTCATTCCTATAGGATGTATCATTTTAATATTTTTATTTGATGTCTAGCTCTTGTCTGATGTTGAAACAAAAGAATCCTAAATATCCTAATCAGGGGAGGCACTACCCTCCTTCTCACCATTACTCCTCTGCTCATTAAAATGCTTGACCCTGCTCCCCTCTCGCATCCACACATCTGCTTCTTGTTAAGGGGTTCCAGGGTGGGTGGAGCTGCGTCTATGAGGTGACTGCATTGGGATTACTCACGATTAAGAGATATGAGACAGCCAAGGCTGCCAGGGTACAAGTAACAGTCTATAAAGCATTTCCTATACACAATATGATGTACTATCGCAGGAAACATGGGGCATGGCAGTACTGTCCCTCCTCGCTGCACAAGACTGATGAAGGTTCCGTAAATTGGTCAGACTGTGACAGAGTACTATGCTCATGGACTTGGAAATAGGGCCTGTACTATGTCATGGGTAATTGCACTGACTTTACAAGCTAGATGGAAAGTGGCAGATGCCACGCATCACTCGAATAATATAACAGGTTAATCAAATAGCTTTGTTATTACTATCCCTGTGCGTAGCTGGCAGCCCATAAAGAGCTCAGAAAGATTGTGTAGAAGGAATGAGAAGGTTGACAGTTAAGAGAAACAGATCTGCCTGCGTTTCATGAAAACAGATGAGTTCCTTCCTACTAACCTCTATGGTATGCGGTCCCTGGGTTGACAATGTCTAGGTTGACCGCTGACTGTGACCAGACCGACACCTAAGAATGGTCGACATACCCTAGGTCGGCATCGACAGAAGCTCGACACAGGCTTAAGGTCGACATGGACGTGGTCTCATGATTTTTTTTAAAGGTGGTTTTTTCATACTTTACTATCCAAGAGGGCATAGAGCAGACATATCCAAACTGTGGCCCTCCAACTGTAGTGAAACTACACATCCCAGCATGCCTTGTTTAGTTTTAGCATTCCCTGATAGCAAAGCTGTGGCAAGGCATGATGGGACTTGAAGTTTCACAACAGCTGGAGGGCCATAGTTTGGACATGCCTGGCAAAGAGAAAGAATATAATAGTGGCCGAAGCATGGCGACATACACACCCCAAAAATGTGAAAAAAAAAAAACCTGGAGATTTCTTACCAAATCTCTCACTTTCTGAATCTCTCATCCTATTATATTCCCCCCATTGTGCCTAGGGCGACACCCATATATATGCCTAATTACCCTATATTGCTCATAGTAGTCCTAATATTACAGTGTTTAATAGAGCTCCTCATTGTGACTGAGAACGTGCATCGGTTCTGGGGACTGATTCTGGTTCACTCGCAAAAGCAAATTCTCTCTCTAATGGAAAAGTCATATGCACTGCAGGTGGGGCAGATGTAACATGTGCAGAGAGAGTTAGATTTGGGGTGTGTACTTCAAACTGATATCTATATTGCACTGAAACAGAATAACTCACCCAAATCTAACTCTCTCTGCACATGTTACATCTGCCCCACCTGCAATGCAGCATGGTTTTGTCCAGAAGAGAGATCATTTGCTTTTGCAAGTGAACCAGAATCAGGCCCCTGGTATAGTGGGTTGCCAATGTCTAGATCGACCATTAATGGTCAACAGTCACTAGGTTGACACCTATAAATGGTTGACATTGACAGAAGGTTGGCACTAACAAAAGGTCAACATTGGCATGGTCGAAACCTTAGTCGGTCTAAACAAAAGAAAAATTTGTGTCGACCATGTTAATGTCAACCTTTTGCTTGTGTCAAACTATCAATGTCAACCTAGGGTATGTCGGCCATTTATAGGTGTCAACCTAGTCACTTCATATTGGGGCTGATTCCATGTCACTTGGAGTGAACTGAATTTGGACGCTGCCCTGATAGTCGGGGTTTGCGCATGCGCATTTCTGTTTAAGCACAAACCCCGACTGCGTACGGCATACACAATTTACAATGTCGCCGGGCTGTTCGCAGTGGGGAGGGTGGCTGAGGGCAGACGGGTAATTTCGGCACACGGACATGGGAACGTCAAGTGTTTCATGTGCACCCCCATAAAAACGCTGGGTGTTGCGATGGGATTGAGGGCGGGACAAGATGTGCCGGCGGAGGGCGGCTGATGTCACATGACGGCAGCCGCCCGCTCTGTCTTCCTGACAGTCTCCACTGACTTATATTTGTAAAGAGAAAATAAAGAATTTGAAGTAGCGCTTAAATGATAGAGAGGGTGAATCAATTGAGATAAAAATATTACATTTTAATAAAACATACTTAGCAATATTCACCTAAAATAACATTATTGCCGTTGCAGCAAGGGTTTCCTGGTCCTGTAAATATTGGAAAATGAACCGATAATAACCTGCACTGTACATTGATAAAGCTGGCGTTTAGCCTGGTGTTTCCTCCTGATTCCTGACCACTACCATTGGACCCACCTGCTCAATCTTCTGACCACTTGGACCCCATAAGCATTGGATGTCTTTGGCTAAATCCACCTGGGACCAATGGAAACAACTTGCTGCGAGGTTGTAGGTGGGCTACAGTCATCTAATAGCCACTCCCTCAGGCAGCTTCCAGGATAATGTACTGTGAAGTTGTAGGTGGGCTACAGTCATCTAATAGCCACTCCCTCAGGCAGCTTCCAGGATAATTTACTGTGAGGTTGTAGGTGAGCTACAGTCATCTAATAGCCACTCCCTCTAGCAGCTTCCAGGATAATGTACTGTGAGGTTGTAGGTGGGCTACAGTCATCTAATAGCCACTCCCTCGGGCAGCTTCCAGTATAATGTACTGTGAGGTTGTAGGTGGGCTACAGTCATCTAATAGCCACTCCCTCAGGCAGCTTCCAGGATAATCTACTGTGAGGTTGTAGGTGAGCTACAGTCATCTAATAGCCACTCCCTCTAGCAGCTTCCAGGATAATGTACTGTGAGGTTGTAGGTGGGCTACAGTCATCTAATAGCCACTCCCTCGGGCAGCTTCCAGTATAATGTACTGTGAGGTTGTAGGTGGGCTACAGTCATCTAATAGCAGCTCCCTCGGGCAGCTTCCAGGATAATCTACTGTGAGGTTGTAGATGGGCTACAGTCATCTAATAGCCACTCCCTCTAGCAGCTTCCAGGATAATGTACTGTGAGGTTGTAGGTGGGCTACAGTCATCTAATAGCCACTCCGTTGGGCAGCTTCCAGTATAATGTAGGTTGTAGGTGGGCTACAGTCATCTAATAGCCACTCCCTCAGGCAGCTTCCAGGATAATGTACTGTGAGGTTGTAGGTGGGCTACAGTCATCTAATAGCCACTCCCTCAGGCAGCTTCCAGGATAATGTACTGTGAGGTTGTAGGTGGGCTACAGTCATCTAATAGCCACTCCCTCAGGCAGCTTCCAGGATAATGTACTGTGAGGTTGTAGGTGGGCTACAGTCATCTAATAGCCACTCCCTCAGGCATCTTCCAGGATAATCTACTGTGAGGTTGTAGGTGGGCTACAGTCATCTAATAGCCACTCCCTCTAGCAGCTTCCAGGATAATGTACTGTGAGGTTGTAGGTGGGCTACAGTCATCTAATAGCCACTCCCTCAGGCAGCTTCAGGATAATCTACTGTGAGGTTGTAGGTGGGCTACAGTCATCTAATAGCCACTCCCTCGGGCAGCTTCCAGGATAATGTACTGTGAGGTTGTAGGTGGGCTACAGTCATCTAATAGCCACTCCGTCAGGCAGCTTCAGGATAATGTACTGTGAGGTTGTAGGTGGGCTACAGTCATCTAATAGCCACTCCCTCAGGGGTAGATTTATTATAGCGGCGCCTATCGCGCCGCTATAACAGTTCCTGCTTCGCCTCATTAGCGAGGCGAAGCAGGAGGGGACACCGACAAGATCTATTAAGATCTTGCCGCCGGAGTGGGGGAGCGCTAACTCCCCCCTCCGGCGATGTCCCTCCTGGAGACAGAGCATCAGTTAATACTGATGCGCCGTCTCCTTCCCCACCGGCCGGCTGACTGCGCATGTGCGGGATCTCGCTAGTCTCGCGAGATCCCAGCGCAGCTCAGTGCCAGCAGCAGGGACAGTGCTGTCCCTGCTGTTAGGTATAGGGCATCGCTGCCTGCAGCTGGCAAAGTCGACAGCTGCAGGCGGCGGAACGGTCAGCGATGCTGACTGTTCATAAATCTGGCAGGAGGCAGGGGCGCAGTGCAAAATATCGCCCCTGCGCTATGCCTCCTGCCCCACACCGCCGGCGTTAGAGTAAACGCTCAGCGGGTGTGATAGATCAGGGGAAGCGCTATCCCCTGCTATAACGCACGGGGATATCGCAGATTCCCCTGATCGCCGAGTAATAAATCTACCCCTCAGGCAGCTTCCAGGATAATCTACTGTGAGGTTGTAGGTAGGCTACAGTCATCTAATAGCCACTCCCTCAGGCAGCTTCCAGGATTATTGCCGTGTGATCTCCATCTAAGATTGGGGTTGCGAAATCATTCGATGGCCGGAGACGATCGAATGATTTCTTTTGCAGTGGGAACATGCAAAGGGGCTGTCTCTGTAACACATCCCCTCGCATGGTTGTGAGGGGATAAAGCGGAGGAGTCGGGGGCATATTTTTAGCAGGGCAGGCTCTCTGTGACCCAGTAAGCTGCGAGCTTCGCAGCTAACCGAGTCAACCAGAATCGGGGTCATTGTCTGAATGCAGAATGCTAAGATCCTGGAGACAGTCCCTGGAGTTGCAGCAGGTAGAGATTGCTCAGTATTCTGATGGTCCGATACATAGTGACATAGCAGTTAGCAGCTGATTGGCTGGTGGTTTATCACTCTCCATTTTATCACTTTTTATCTGGCCCAATGTGAGTAATTACAGCATGCAGGGGTGTCCTTCAGAAACCGTTTACTAATGAGTTGTTTGCAGTGGCATAACTAGGATTTTTGCGCCCCCCCGCCGTTATAGGAGGCGCCCCCCCACCGTTATAGGAGGCGCCACCCCCCCTAGGTATTCCAACCACCTGCGTAGAGTTAACCCCCCCCTTACCCCTCTGCATGACGCCGCCGCATTCCCGCAGCGCAGATCTCCTCCAGGCTCCGGACCGTCTCCTCCTGACGTACAGTGCTAATGAAATATTACCATCACAAAATGGCTGCCCCCTAATAGCAGACAGATTTTAAGGATGCTAGAGGAGGCCACGCCAGAGTTGATTTACCGGTAAAAGATAACCGGTATTTCAAAACGTTTAAAAAGCAGAGTCCTACACGTTTCATAGCTGTTTTTCATGCAGTGACAATGGTTCTGAAACGGTATTTAGTAAAAACAACAGATTACAGACCTGTGATAGGCTGTTCCCTGCGTTCTGCCTTGAAACGTGTTCAGGGGATTAAACGGGTTGACTGATGTGAATGGTACTTAATCGGTATTTAAAACGGTAATCTACTGCAATGTGAAGGCTCAGACCCGTTTAAATACCATTTAAAAATACCGGTTTTTGAAACGTTTTGGCAGTGTGAAAGCGGTATTAAAGGAAGTCCTTTTCATCTGTTTCCTTAATGCATTGGATTATTCTGCAGTAAGTAACTGTAGGTGTAATGGGCAACAAAAGATGTCCCGTACCATACACTGCTGGTGCTGGACATGATGGAGCATATTTTAGCACTGTGCATGCGACTCCCAACTGCTCCTGTGCAGTATCACGCCTCTAATTTCCGGGGCACTGGGAGTAGTATATTGAAATATCAGGAATCATGGCGCCTTGGCCTCAGCACTTCCAATCTGGGACTCCCTTCTTGCATCTACCTGGAGACATGGGGAAAACGTTAATGCTAGACACAGAAGAGAGAGTGAATAAATCAATGTCATTTAAAACATTATAGTTAAGACTGATATTTATGGTCATATTTTGCAATGATTTGCAGAATATACCCCCAAAAGCACCTTTATTTTAGGGGGTACCCACAAATAGTAAGTATCTCCCAAATATAATGGACTACAGCAAATATTATCCATAATGGACTACAGCAGATATTGGGGAATTCTGGAGTGATCCCCATTTTTTCAACCACAAAAAACAACAGTGTCGACGTCAGTAACCATGTCGACATTCAAAAGACTGACACGCAGGGGGAAATTTAATAGGATGGGAGATTCCGAAAGTGAGAGATTTGGAAAGAATTCTCCAGTTTTTATAAAGCGTTAATCATCTACACTGCAAAATCAAACTGGATTTGCAGTGTAAATGATTGCCGCTTTAAAAAAACTGGAGAATTCTTTCCAAATCTCTCACTTTCTGAATCTCTCATCCTATTAAATTAGAAATGTCATCAAGTTCACAGTCAACATCTGATTTGTTGCGATGTGAAATGTTGACAGTTTCATGATAGTTATGTGGGGTACACACCAGGACGACCCGCTCACGATGCACATCGTGAGCGGGTCGTCAGTGTTTCTTCCGGTCCGCTCACGATGACGCGGGGGGTCACGACCCTCTCGCGATGTGCACCGTGAGCGGGTCCGATCTGATGTTGACCTGCACCTGGGAGTGTGCTCGTTCTTCAGATCCTTCCTGCAGCAGGTAGGATCTGAAGAACGACCGACCCACGGGACCGCGCATCGAATTGGTATTGGTCCGCACCAGGACAGAAAAGGGCCCAATCACCACACAATCTACATCCAATCGGTCGGAATTGGATCTAGATTGATGGATGCCCTTGTCATCCTGGTGTGTACCCAGCATTAGGGTTAGGCTGTGGGGGAAGGAAAGGGGAAGGGTGTGGGGTGTTAGGTGGAGAGAATCGGGGGAGCTTTAGGGGTAAGGTTAGGAATAGAGGGGCAGATTTATTAAACTCTGTGAAGTGATAAACTGTCTGGTTTTTATCACTGACCAATCTGCTCCTAACTGTGAAGTTACAGGCTTGGTTTGAAAAATGATAGGTAGGAGCTGATTGGCCGGTGATAAAAAAACAGACACTTTATTACTTCACCGAGCTTAATAAATCTACCCCAGTGTGAGAAATACTTCACTTGAACTCTGTAGCATCGGAGGTCCGCACCAGAAGTCGCATGCCCGCCAGCACCCTGAATAAGACAGTGGGCATTTAACTACAGTACTTCCTAGTGTATTAATAGGCAGAGTTCTCATTAATATTGGATCATCTCACAGACTAGATGCCTGTGCTGCACACGTCAACTCTACCCAGAATGCAATGTTGTTTCGGTAGTGATATCTAGTTATTGCACGCTGCGGAACCCTTGTGGCGCCATATAAATAAACAATAATAATAATTAAACTGTGCACCAAATCCCTGCACCGCTTAGGAACGGTACCTACACTTGATGCTCCAGCAGTCTGATCCAGGCCTGGTGGTCCTGCCCTGTAAAGCCATCTTGTTAGTCCCGCTGTGCAACTTGATCTTGGCTGTCTCGCAATGTGACCTAATCACGGTGGTCCTGTAATATGACCCTTTCTGTCTGTGGCTTCATTTGCTTGGTCAGAACATCTAAAGTTTTTGTTTTTCTCCTAATCCCCTGGCTGGGTCCCGTGACTATCAACAGCAGTATTAGCTTCTAATCATGTAAAGCTGGCTTTAGGTGGCCGCCGAGAGAAAAGGCTGCTGCGTCTGGTGATGTACACAGCTCCCACATTCCTTAGAAGCCTCAGCAACTAGAAGAGTCCAGGACTGGAATGTTCAGAAGTGTAGGCAGAGGTGAGGCAGACTTACACTCGCCATGTCATGCACAATGATCAGCAGAGGTGGGACTGTCCTCAGGCCTTTGTTCATCTATACAGTATTTACTGAAGGCATTTGTGACATGCAAGATAGAGGACGGAAAACAACAGCACATGAAGTGAGGGAAAATAATGTGGTAACGAAAAAGAGACATGCCCAACTTGGGGTTTAGGGACTTCCGTCTGACCTTCCAATTCTACATTAAACAGGGCTATCTATCTAAAAACTATTTCCAGTGAATGTCACTCTAGAACATCTTCTGTCCTTAAAGTAACTAATCGTCCAGGTTTTAGGGATATCCATGTTTGTGCCTAGATGTGATATCGAACACTGTGGTACTAATGCTATCATCTGCTTTGAGGCAAAACAGTAACGCAGAGATGTATTGACATCTTGGTTGATGAAGTAGAGGATTGACAACTAGGGATGGCCAATGACCATTGTTGAATTCAAAATCATTGATGGTTTATGGCCAGAACCAGATGGTTTCCCTCCATCGATGGCATAGCAAAACCGATGGTTTGATTTTGAATTTTTTTTTCAATGTGCCAGGACACTGCGTATAGCTCTGCCCCTGACACCCATGAAGACCCGCCCCCGTGTTTTGATTGGCCCACAGACCAATCAGTAATAAAAAAATAAAATAATAGATGACCATCGATAGGTAAAACATGGATTCATCATCCATTGTATAGTTTAACAATATCAAGGGCAGTTGCACTATTGCCATCGATGGCAACGATGGCCATCCCTATTGACAACTTCAACTTCTGGAGATCCCTCCTAGAGCACACAGCTCATCAACCTAGTGCTGATGTACTGTGTCTCCATTAAATCCAAGCAGGAAATCCTCACTTTTGTCCTGATGGTCCATGCTCAAGGTTGTCAAAGACCCTCACTCCCTTGAGAGCTTTATACAGTATTTGCATGAATTAATACGTTTACTAGAGAAGGTCTTTGGTCTTCACCCAAGCAAAAAAAAAGCATATCTTACTTGGACCATTAAACGCATCAAGGAACCTATCTCTGGGGTAAATTTACTAAGCTGAGAGTTCTATTAAAGTTGAGATGTTGCCCATAGCAACCAATCATAATTATTAATTTATTTAGCACTTTCTAGAAGATAAACTATAGAATCTGGTTGCTATGGGAAACATCCCATCTACAATAGAACTCCTATCATAGTAAATGTACCCCTCTGTGTTCACTGAATATCAGAGCTTTGTATTGTGTTTGCCTTACATTGCCATATTTCACGTTCACCCATATCAAAATCTACAGTCAGCAGGTAGTTGTCATTTACAGACGTGGTCAGATCTCCTTGCCCGAGTGATTGTCAGACACACTGGAAATACCTGTATGTGGACGTTATTTCAGATATAAGAAAAATTGGTACTTGTGTAGTTTCACAGCGCCACTAGATCGCATGCGATTTACTATCCAGTTCATTTCCCCACTATCCACTAGGGCGTGGTGTTGATTCTATGTAATGTGGCGAGCACAGCGAGCCACTGAGCCCGAAGCGTGCCGAGCAGCCGCGGATTACGCTACTTGCGTTGTTTTACAGCGACTCACGATATTGCATGCCATTTGCATGCAATTCCGTGGAATACATTCCGTGTCCCCTCGCCACGCTTTGGGCTCGGTGGCTCGCTGCGCTCGCCACACTATATAAAGTCAGCTCCACGCCCTAGTGGATAGTGGGGAAATGAACTGGATAGTAAATCGCATGCGATATCAAATGCGATCTAGTGGCGCCGTGAAACTACACAAGTACCGAAAAATTGCTGTAATAGTGAAGGAGGGATTGGAGCATAGTAGTAGTCATGGTGCACAGCTGTAGTCATTACTAACTGTCACATTAGATTTTGATCTGTGTTTTATGGCTACAGAACCAATCCTGTTCCTGGGTTTAGAGGGAAAGGAGACATGTGGTGACACTAACTGTGCCACAAACAAATTGGGTAAAACAATATATTACAGCGCTACTGGCAATAAATACTATACAGTATACAACAAACAAAGGACCTTATTCTAGTTCACTGCATATGGTTTTAATGCCGCCCACTGCTGTACAGCTACCCCCCCCCCCCCCCCCCCCCGCTTGCCGAGTTCCCCAAATTTGCAGCCTTGGGTGCGGGGACCAAATCATACAATGGTCGCCGACTAGCGAATTATTTGGAATGTACATGCAAAAATAAGACTCTCTAGTGTCTTATCTTTGCATATTCCCTTGATGTCAACTGCCCCCATCGGCAGCCACGTCACTGCCTAATTCCCATGGGAAAGCAGGGCGGGTGGGTGCAGCAGCAACTAGCAGTTCGCCATGCCCGCTCTCACCCAGCGTATGCATATGAGCATAAATGCGCATGTACATTAGGGAAACATTGGTCCCCCGTGCAAAAGGACAGGGGACCGGGTGGGTTAGAATAAGGCCCAAAATAACTATAACGTTGTGGCTGGTCAACATTTATTAAAATGGTGGGTTAAAGAGAAATGTTTCAAATAGAAATGTAATAGGGGGTAGTAAATTAGAGGTGAATATGCCATATGCAATGTTCTGGGGAAATCCTCACTGTCAGAGGAATGGCGAGGTTCCCTGCAACATGCAGCCGCGAGCCTCGCTGTTTTGACGGCCGCACTCGCGAGCTATGAGGCCTAGGAGCATTTAATATACTCCATTGTCTCTAGGAGACTGACAATGTGCTTTTACAGCTGCTTGGATAATCTGGGCAGAGCCAATGTGGATCACCCAGGGTCAGATTAAGCCTTGGGGGTGCACGGGGCCCTTAAAAGAGGGGGGCCCAAGTGTAAGGTGGGGGTGGGTTATATATTTAATTATGCATATGTCACAATTTGACCCATTCCACTTCCAGTTCATGAAACCTGATACTCTTGTGTCTCTGCCTGCACTTCTGCTTGATTACTGACAACCTGGTTCTGCTGCTGCATAAGAGGGACAACTAGTGATGTCCGTTCACTCCAGCTGGGAGGTACCCTGGCAAAGGGGGGGCCGGGGTACTGTATGCCCTGCTTACTGGGAACCAACATGTTATTATAAGGTATAGGTCATGTCAAACCAACCTAATTAGCTTCTATGAGGAAGTTAGTATAAATTTGGACCAAGGTAATGCAGTAGAAGTGGCTTATGTGGACTTTTCCAAGGCATCTGATACAGTGCCACATAAGAGGCTACTCCATAAAATGAAGGAGTTGGGTATAGGAGCTAATATCTGTAATTGTGTAAGAAACTGACTGCAGAACAGGGAACACAGGCTAGTGGTAATGGTTCATTTTACCAAGTGGTGTACCTCAAGGTTCGGTGCTGGGTCCAATTCTCTTTACCATATTTATTAATGATCTTGGGGATGGTATAGCAAGCAGTGTGTACATTTTTGCAGATGACACCTAACTGTGTAAGGATATAAAATCTGAGCAGGATGTCACCACTTTACAGAGGGATTTAAACAAACTGGAGATTTGGGCTGATAAATGGGAAATTAAATTCAATGTACAGTAGACAAATGTAAGGTCATGCACTTTGGGAACAGAAGTAAGTGCAATACATATAAACTAAATGGGTAGAGTTAGGTCAATCGCTAGGGGAGAAAGACTTAGGGTACAAATAGACAAACTTAGCTGTAGTACTCACTGTCAAGTAGCAGCAGCAAAAGCAAACAGGATTTTTGCCTGCATAAAAAGAGGTATAGGGGTATATTCAATTGATCTTGAAACTACCGTCTTGCCGAAAAGACCTCAGATTTTGACATGAATAGATCGAATTTTGTTCTGATCTATTCAATGCTATCTGTTTGACCTGCTGAAAACCATGTTTCCGGCAATCTCAATCCGATATGAAAAGATGCCGGATTGAGGCAGGGAGCGTGGTGCTGGGTGAGCAGCAGCAGCTTACATGGCGCCATCCTCCTGTCCGCCACCGCCCGCACCCTCCCGTACCCACCCGCCGACTCCAGTACCCACCTGCTGCACTCACCTGTCCTGCCGCCCGGCCGGGTAAGAACAGCTCACCCGGCCCTGTACCACCTCCTGTTGACGCACTCACCCTGTCCCAGTCCCGGATTTTAATTGAATAATGGATGCCGGCTCCATTTCTGCAAAATAATTTCAAAACGGATCCGGGATAATTTGAATATACCCCATAGAGACTAGGGATGACACGGTGATCTTACCCCTGTAGCATTAGTAAGGCCCCACCTGCAATTCAGTGTCCAGTACTGGTCACCTCACCTTAAGAAATATATTATGGAACTGGAGAGGGTCCAGAGAAGGGCAACCAAATTGATGGAGCGTTTAGAGGCGTTGGACTAAAAGGAACGGTAATGCAGGCTAGGAATGTTTTCATTGGAAAAGAGTAGGGACGTGATTATTATTATCTATAAATATATCAATGGCCAATACAGAGAATGGTCAGGTGCTCCGTTTACCATGAGGCCTAAGCACAGGACCTGCGGGCATCCCCTAAGGCTGGAGGAAAGGAGATTTCACATTGTGCAGCTAAGGAAAGGGTTCTTCACAGTTAGAGCAGTTAAGATCTTGAATTATGATGCGGGGAAAAAAAACGATTTTATCACAATGGATAGACACACCACCACTCCCGCTATCACTGTTACACCCCAGAATCCAGCATTTGTTCATAATGGACTGGACAGAAACGGCAAAACAGTAAATTTGTTGATATGTGGCTACCCTATATACAGACATTAAGTCAAACCATGAAAGAGGCATTGAGTCTCCAATCAACATCCTGGTATGACATGGAGATTATAGGGAATGGTGCATCAACTTTTTGAGACATCAACTGTAGTTCCACTTTCCATTATTAACTATTTAAAATATAGTAATTATTACCATGATATTCTACCCTTCTTTAGCTTTTTTTACTGATGACCTTTTGTGACACTGATGCTGATTTTTATGTGATTTCTATGTGTTTCTTTTTCAAGCTCCTTGTATATGATTCAATTGTGTACAGAACAAAAGCCATGTGTTCATGTTATATTGTGTACGTTACATTCAATAAACTATATTAAAAAAAAAAAGAAAAAAAGATCTGGAATTATCTGCCAGAAAGGTTGTGTTGGCTGAATCACTTGATATATTTAAAAAGGGTTTGACCATTTCTTTGTGGAGAAAGACATCTGGGGTTACAGCCATTAATTATAATGCATAGTGGGAGGTTGATCAGCGTACTGTATATATCAGCCAAGGGCTCCGGGAATGCTAGAGGATACTATAGTATAATGTTATAAATAGGTTGAACTCGTTGGACCTCAACCTCACAAACTATGTCACTGCTAATCCCCCCCCCCCCCCCCCCACATAATCTTGCTATGGGATCACCCCTTCCGATGTAGTCCCACAACCCAGTCATGTCTGGCACAGCAATTTGTTATATCTCATAGGAGTGTAAGTACTGTTTATAGGCATGTGTCCATTAAGAGTGTGGATTATTAGGTTGACAGTAACTAGGACAATAGTCAATAGGTCAACCACTATTTGTCGACAATGACAGGGTCAACATGCACAAGATCGATGTGGGTAAAAGAAGCAAAATGTTGACATGAAAGTGGTTGACACAAAATTCAGTGGTCGACAAGGACCCCCAATAAGTGTATTGTGTACCCTCTCTTGGCTCGCCTCGCTCGACATGCTTCACTTTACCATTCCCAATTGTAGTCCACGTGGATCGGAAAGTATTAGCAAGTTATTTAAAGGAAGAAAAATTGTAAAAACGCATAAAGATATTTTCATAGCAGTCATTGTTAAAATGTTGCTGTGACTTGTGATATAGGAAGGGAGTTCACTGCTGTCGTCATTATTTGTAGGACACAAAGGGACAGATGTATTAAGCTTGGTGAAGTGATAAAGTTGAGGGTGATTTAATAATTACAGCTAGGAGCTGATTGGCTGCTGCGGTATCACCTTCCCCTTTATCACCGCTTTATCACTTCACCTCCAAAATAACTTACTGCAGTGTGAGAAAACAAGCACAGAGGGAATTCATTTACCTGCTGAAATTTACTGGGGGTGAAAAAGTTTTGTACCCAGCGACATCGGCGGCACATACACATTTACTAATGGCCGTGATGAGCAAAGGGGGGTAAGGGCCAGGTGGCATTCTGCAGCATGGCCCTCGTTAATGACCCGCAGTAGCACACATTGTTAACAATAACTATTATACACATTAAGTGATGTTTTAAATGGTATTGCTCAGTGAAGGAAAAACTAGCAATTTTGCTTAGTGTATTTGGGCTTAGAAGGGCAAGCGGGGATATTAAGTATTAAATGTATGAGGGGGAGGTGTTGTTGACCACTTTGTAAGGTGATGGGTGAAGTTACATTGTGGACTATTGTTTTAACTTGAGCGGATCTTAAGGCATCCTTTTTACCTTTGTAATGTCTCATGGGAGATATATGCAGACATAAACTAGATTGCAGTGCCTCTTTTTGTGCAAAATCTGATGCAACAAGTCCGAATATTTTGAGAATCGTGGAACCTGGGAACTATGTAGTGCTGGAAAGTTTGTGAACCCTTTAGAATTTTCTGTCTTGCTATGCAAATATGAACTAAAATGTGTTCCAGTGTTCATCTAAGATACAGATAACTAATAAATAAAATAAGACACAGGTCTATTCTCATTACTAGATTCTCGTTATGTATTTCAAAAACCTATTTGGACATTTGGGAACACATCTAAGTAATATCTAAGTTACATCAATGTAGAAATTGAGAGAATTCAAAGTTCACCACCTTTTGAAATTGCACAGTAAGCCATGCAGTGATTCTCAACCTCAGTACTCAAGTCTCCCCAACAGTTTATGTTTTCTAGGTCACCCAGCAGGTGCACTCATTACTCATTGACACATTTTAAAAGATCCACAGGTGGAGCTAATTATTTCACTTGAGATTCTTGGGTAGATGTATGAAGCAGTGATAAGGGAGGAGAAGTGATAAAGTGCCTGGTACTTTGGGGCAGATGTATTAAGCCTGGCGAAGAGATAAAGTGGAAGGAGATAACCCACCAGCCAATCAGCAGTGTTTGAAATATGACAGTTGGAAGTTGATTGGCTGGTGCGTTAACTCCTTCCACTTTTTCTCCAGTTTATCTCTTCAGCAGGTTTAATACATCTGCCCCAGTATCACTGGCTGATCAGCTCCTAACAGTCCATTTTTAAACCCAGTCTGTGATGCTGCTTTCCCACTGCAGACCCGTTTTAATTTACAGGTAATCTTAAATGGTATTTAGCATTCCCACTGCAGCAGATTACAGTTTCAAATGCCATTTAAGTACCATTCCCATTGCAGGTAAAACGTTTTAGCTCTTCAAAACGTTTAGTGCCTGTGACAATGGGTCAGGCCTGTCTTTCCTTGTTGATATATATATATATATATATATATATATATATAGATCTATATATATATATATATATATATATATATATATATATATATAGATCTATATATATATATATATATATATAGATCTATATATATATATATATATATATATATATATATATAGATCTATATATATATATATATATATAGATCTATATATATATATATATATATATATATATATAGATCTATATATATATATATATAGATCTATATATATATATATAGATCTATATATATATATATATATATATATATATATATCTATATATATATATCTATATATATCTATATAGATCTATATTTATATAGATAGATATATATCTATCAACAAGGATAGACAGGCAGCTTGGAGGGGGTAGAGGGGGGAAGCTGTCCCCGGGTGCTGTGGGGGTAGAGGGGGGAAGCTGTCCCCATGTGCTGCGGGAGGAGGGGGGTCCCTGCTGCTGCTGAGGGGAGAGGGGGTACCTGTCAGCCTGACACGGCGCTGCCGCTGCTGTATCTCCCCCCCGGCGGCCGGTCCTTGCGGCGTATGTACAGTCAGTGTCAGCGGTCCCTCTGGCGCAGGGGAAATAAGTACTATTTCCCCTGCGCCAGAGGGACCGCCGACACTGACTGTACATCCGCCGCAAGGACCGGCCGCCGGGGGGGAGATACAGCAGCGGCAGCGGCCGCCGGGGGGGGGGGGGAGATACAGCAGCGGCAGCGGCAGCGGCCGCCGGGGGGGAGATACAGCAGCGGCAGCGGCCGCCGGGGGGGAGATGCGGCAGCGGCCGCCGGGGGGGGGGGAGATACAGCAGCGGCAGCGGCCGCCGGGGGGAGATACAGCAGCGGCAGCGCCGTGTCAGGCTGACAGGTACCCCCTCTCCCCTCAGCAGCAGCAGGGACCCCCCTCCTCCCGCAGCACCTGGGCACATCTTGCCCAGCGCTGCACGCTGTGGACCCGCTGCGGGCTGAAAGTGGTTAATCTTTCAGCCCGGCAGCGTACACACACGGAGATGATTGCTGAAAAAAATCAGCAATCATCTCTACCGTTTAAAGATGCATTCCCATTGCATCTTAAACGGTAGATTACCGTGCAAAACCCTGCTCTGAAAACGGGTTGAAATACCGTTTAACTTTAAACGGTATTTCAACTCTGGCGCTTTCCCACTGCAGCCTTAAACGGTATTTTGCCCTCAAAAATCGGCAAAATACCGTTTTAAGGCTGCAGTGGGAAAGGGGCATGACTTAGTAGTCAGGAGCTGATTGACCAGTGATGAAGTATAAGGCACTCTATCACTTCTCTTCCCTTATCACTGCTTCATATATCTACCCCTCTGTGTAGAGACATGGAAAACATGCACTGTTGGGGGTACTTGAGGACCGAGGTTGAGAATCACTGGTTTAGAGAACCACAGTCACATTTCTTTTTAGATGTGGTTGGCATGAATAATATGGGCCACACAAAATGCTTTCTAGGTAGTAAATTTACTTAGATGGGAGTTCTGTTGAAGATAAGATGTTTCCATAACAACCAATCAGATTCTACTTATGTACAGTACATCTCTGTGGGGGCCAGTTGTATCAAGTTTCATATAGTGATAGTGTTAAACAACCAGCCAATCAGCTTCTACCTGTCATTTTTCAAACCCAGCCTATAACAAGGCAGTTAGGATCTGATTGGCTGGCTGTTTAGCACTCTCCATTGTATCACTTTTTGAAGCTTGATAAATCTGGCCCTGTACTTGAATAGCCATCACCCAGTCATTACACAGGAATGACCCATACCAGAGGCAAAAGCAAGGTTTTTAGAGGGGGGGTTTCCAAATGTAATCCAAAATCTCCCACTCTGCAGCGCATTGGAGAAACTACGGGAGTCTGGGGGAGCCGTAACAGCCGTGAAAATTGGTCTTTTTGAATACAAGGATACTGTATGGAATACATTATCAATATTTAACAGTACAGATGGTCTATATCAGGGGTCTTCAACCCATGGCCCGCGGGCCACGAGTGGCCCCCTGAGTTGTTTTGAGTGGCCCTCTGCCTGTTATTGCCATGTAAAAAAAAAACTTCCGCGCTAGTCCCCTTTGCACATGGGACACGCCAGAGGTGAATCATGGTGTGTGGCATAATGTGTAATGGGCATCATGGTGTGTGGCATAATGTGTAATGGGCATTACGGATAAACAGTGTATATTATTAAGGAGCCTGTCATTGTTTGGGCTTGATTTGTGAGGTGTACTAGGTCACTGTGTGGGCCTTCATGTTTATATGTCACTGTTCGGCCTTTAGCCAGCCAACTTAAGCGAGGAAAGACAACAATATTCCTGCTGTAACCAATGTCTGGTCATGCAGGTTGCAAAAGTGAGATGCCAAGTAATGGTTTTCCTGCTAGTTCACACTCTTATAATTAGACAACGCCCCTTAGAATTAGGACACACCTTTTTGGGGCGCTCAATTTCTTCAATATATTATGTATGGGGGAGCTGCATTTTTTTCTGTTCGCACTGGGACCCTAATTGTCTAGAAATAGCCCTGGTGCTGAATATATTTTGGAGGTGGGGTTTATGTGTATGGGCAGCTGTGCCAACTATGTATGCGGGGGCTGTACTGTCTATCTATAAAGGGCTGTTCTTTATGGGGGCTGTGATGTCTGTCTAGGAAGACCTGTGCTAAATACCACAGTAGAGATTAGTGGCCCTCGGGCTTTGTTGAATTTTTTAATGTGGCCCACACTGTCGTAAAGGTTGAAGACACCTGGTCTATATTATAGGCTGTTTCAAACATTTAAATAAGATAAATGGTCAGGAGAAGGTTAAACATATCATAACAAATAAATACACAAACATATAACCAGTACCGCACTCATCTCACAATCTCCCACTTCATGGTAAGTCTCCTGTCTCTTCCTCCTGGCAGCTACTCTCTGGTTCATTGTGTTTGAGGGCTCAGGTGCACACATACAGTAAATGTGGTAGAAGAAGCCGGTACACTGGGCATGTGCAGCAGCTCCGCTCTGTCCCTTACACTGCATGATGTGGTGGCAGCTCTATTGATCATACTATATACCAGTGCTATTGTTGTCACAATTTAAGGCACTTGCCAAGAGGAGGGGGGTTTCCAGGCAACCAGAAACGTTTGCCTATGCATACATTTCAGACACCATGCATCTCAGTCGGTACCACAACTCTGTGTGTACGCACCATGGAAAGCATCGGCAGCACGTGTGGCACTAGGTTTCGGGATCACAAATAACGGCAGGACACAATTGCTTCTACAGATACTGGCACATTTAGAGTGACGTAGCCAGAAACAAATATGTTTTCTTTTCCTTCCATGTGCCTTTACCTCCTCAGCTGCTCCCTTGCTTTGTGTTGGCAAACTATGAAGCACATTTTCCACTGCCCATGTGGGGGAGACGACACATGTTTTCTGTAAAGTGAGTGGTATCCAAGGCTGGCACACGCCCTATAGGGCTGTAAGCATCCCACACACCGGAGAACGATAAAACAGAGCACATTGTAGCAACAAGAGAGTGAAAACACAGACTGTGAATAAGGGGGGTCTAGAGGATTCTAACTGAACAGTAATAATATTGCCGATAAAAAGAACTAAAGGGATATAAATGTATTTATTTAGTACCAATGTAGTACAAGCATTAGGTTGACAATGAGAAGGTCTTTCAAGTTTTGTGTTCCGAAATTCGACGTATGTTGACATGGACACTGTATCAGTGTATCAATTGTAAGTTCTAGAAGGGACATTTCTATATTGACTGTTCAGGTTGTAAGTAGCTACGGCTACATGGTCCATTAATAGACTTCATTTAAGTATACATTTTTTTTTTTTTTATTATGGCTTTGTCTTAGGGATGGCCATCGTTGCCATTGCCATCAATGTTTCCATCAATGGCAAAAGTGCTATTGGCCATCGATAGTATAGTACTATTCAATGGATGACCATCGATGTTTTTACATATCGAAGGTCATCCATTTTCTTTGATCGATTGGTCTGTGGACCAAAGAAAATACGGAGGCGGGTCTTCACGGTTGTGCCGGGAGCGGAGCTATGCTTTGTGTCCTGGCACTTTGGGGATAAAGCAAAAGCGAAACTATTTGTTTAAGCTTGACATCAATGGTGGGAAATCATCTAGGTCACCCCCATCGATGGCAAAACTATTCAACATCAGCCGTAAACCATCAATGATGGCCATCCCTACTTTGTCTTTGACTTGTCTTAACCTCTTGGCCTTATCATGTGACTTTGTCATGTGACTTGGGTCTGACTTGTAAGATTTAGTGATTAGCCTTCATTGTTTGTTTGTTTTTAAAAGCAATGTGGGGCAGATAATGGGCGGGATGCACCAAACCAAAAATATGGTAAAAACCCTGTTATCTGGTTTTTACCGCATTTTCATATGCAAAAAAACCCGCACACCGGGTTCTTACTGTGGGGGTATAGCCAGCAAAATATGGCAATACCCTATAGAATCCTATGGGCTTCTTAATGCGACCACCCCCACGGACCACCCACCGACCCCCCCTTACCTTTGTCCAAACAGCACAATGTTGTGCTACCCGGACCATTGACCTCCTCCTACCTGCACTATACACCCTCTTCTGGGTACAGGAGGAGGAGGAGAGCCTGTCCCGCAGCTCTCTGTCCCTTGTAATAATTATCACATGTGCTAGTGCATATGCGATAATTACAGTATCTCTGCAGTAGCCGGTGATGTACGGCGAAGTGGAGGCGTGGATGTTAGAGCATCCATTCCTGCCCAATATTTCCAGTTACATAACCCAAGAGGTCCTCTTGCAGGACCTTTTTTTACTGTGTGTTTGATCAGCCATGAATATAGAAATAAAAGGTAGGGAAGAATAAATCCATTTTTGTTTTCAGCCACAGTATAAAGAATGAAATATTTTTTACAACGAAACCAATGGATAAGGGACCGTGGACAGATGTTGCTTTTTTTTTTTTTTTTTTTACAAGATTTATCAAACCTTTTAAATAGGTAAATTGGAGGTGTTGTCCTTCTAACCCAATCAAGTTCTAGCTACAGTACCATTTAGTAAGTAAGTTTTATTTATATAGCGCACTTTCTCCAACAGGACTCCTACATTCTATAAAATGTCAGTTAGAACCTGATTGAATGCAAAAGCAACATCTCTGCTTTCCCCTTAAGAAGTATTGATAAATCTGTCCCTTTATGAAAATATGGATTTTGCATCATGCAGTGCCTTTTAAGTGGTTTAACCCTTTGAGTGCCAATATCTCTGTGAGACATCTTCAAAATATCCACAAAAAATACCAGCGTCGCTCACATTTGTTATATAAATTCAAAATATTAAAAATGTTGCAGGTCAAAAAAAAATTATATTTCATACAAAAGGTCAACATTACAGGTCATTATAATGAATAATATTGCTTGCTTTGCAATTTCCCCACCTATTTTGACAAATTCACTTGACACTCAAAGGGTTAATGATTTAGGCTCTCCCGCCTCTTTCATAATTAAGCATGAGACCTGGGGATGTGAAAGGAAGAGGTAATAATTTTAATTAAAAAATTTAAAATATTTGCACAATAAAAAATGTCATGTCTCTAACCTCTGTTTTTGTGGCACATATTTATTATTACAGATCTTAGTTACCTCCATCGCTCATGGATAACTTGATTTCATTTTTATATTTGGTAGAAGTGGGGAATCTTTTTTTTTTCCCCATTAATGTGATTGTTTTTTGACTAGGCTGGGGCCAGGGTTTCCACCTGTCAATTACTTTATTTCTGTGGCTAAATACAGATCAAACCACAGGTCCAATAGGTTGGGATGGTATCCGTAGATGGCTTGTCCATAACTGCCAGCTAGTGAATTTTGTATCTCCGTTATATCATTCATTCCAAAATAATAGATACACAACATTCTGTTCATATCGGTTAAGCCTACAACAATGTCTGCCTGGACTGTGTGAAGGCACCAAGTGGACTATAAAGTTATTGAGATGAAAATAAGGTACTTATGTAGTATCTGGGCTGCCGATTTTTTGATTGTATGCCTTAAGTTAAGGCATACAATCAGATGCGATGCGATGCGATATCGCATCGCATCGCATCGGATGCGATGACCCGATTTTTCCATAGGAATCAATGTTAAAATGATTCCTATGGAAAAATGGGTCCTTTTCATACCCCTACTATCCAAGTGGGCATGGAGTTGGATATAAACCTGTGGCGAGCGTAGCGAGCCACCGAGCCCGAAGCGTGGCGAGCGAAGCGAGCCCCGCGAGGGGACGGTATTCGTCCCCTCGCGGGGCTCGCTTCGCTCGCCACGCTTCGGGCTCGGTGGCTCGCTACGCTCGCCACAGGTTTATATCCAACTCCATGCCCACTTGGATAGTAGGGGTATGAAAAGGACCCATTTTTCCCATTGAATTCCATGTTAAAATGGACTCAGTCCATTTTAACATTGATTCCTATGGAAAAATCGGGTCATCGCATCGCATCGCATCGAATCGCATGGTCGCATGCGATGCGATGCGATCTCCCGATCCGACCCGATTTAGAAATCGGCAGCCCAGATACTACATAAGTACCGAAAATAAAAATGATATGTTCTGTCTTGTAAATGGTCTGCAGAAGCTATTGTTAATGGGGCCACCACCGCCGCTGATTAGCTGTTGCTGCCGGCCGCCGGGACCAGCAGAGCTTCCTGCTGTCTGCAATCCTGGCGCTCCTCCGGCTCCTGTTATAATGTCATTTGCAAAATGGCTGCCCCCCTCACAGCAGACGGTTATTAAGGATGCTAGAGGCGGCGACCTCCTCTTCCATCCTAAAAGACCGTCTGCTCTAAGGCAGTGGCCATTTTGCAAGTGACATTCTAACAGGAGGACCTTCTGGTCCCGACAGGCCGACAACGAACTAGGCGGTGGTAGATGCAGCCGTAAGGGGGGAGGAGGGGCGCACATATTTTAGTGGCAGGGGGGCGCCCAAATTGTAGTTATGCCACTGTATAAATGGTACTTGTGTGTGTATAGAAACGTCTCACCCCTCTTTCTATCCTTGTTACAGGACATGATCTTAACGGAGCTCTGGAGCCATCAATTGATACGAGTATCCTAGAGGAATACATCAGCAAAGAGGACTCTTCAGAAATGTGAGTACACCGCCAAAAGTTTTATACACTATTGCATTCTATTTACTAGATATAGGGGGGCAAATGGTGTGAGAATCAGAAAGTAAGAGATTTTGGGAGAGTTTTCCAATTTTTTTAAAGCGGCAATCTATTACATGGCAAAATCAACCTGGTATTTCAGTGTAAATAATTGCCGCTTTAAAAATATAATAATGGGAAAATTCTCCAAAAATCTCCCACTTTCCGATTCTCAGACCCTATTACATTTGATCCCAGGTCTCTTTATAACATCAGCTTGAGACATAGGTCCAGTCTCATGCAGTTTCCTGTTGCCAGACTCAGGCTTCAATAAGAGCCTGTCCAGGCACAGAGCTGGAAGCAGTGTGATCAGTGTCGGATTAATATCTCATGGGGGCCCAGGGCTGTGGCCACTACATGCCACCCCCCAAATGATGTGCGAACACTGAGACCAGGAGTCCACACACATATACAGTACACACCGCCAGCAGCCGTCTGGTGCAGGGCCCCACACTGCATGAAGAGAGAAGACTCTAGGCCGCCAGGAAGGGCTGGCTGAGCGCTGTCCAGCATGCATCCATAGAAATGTGCAAAATAGGCTACAATTGGATAACACCATCTGGAGTTGACATTATCCTGGGCACAGCAGCCCCCATAGAAACCATGTGCTAAGTGTAACATGCTCACCTCGCACAATTCCTGTTCTCACTTCACGTCATCCCTGTACTTAGCACAAGTTCTATCCCTGCATAAATATGGTTGCTCCATTATTTGTCACTGTGCTTGCAGTAATGCCATATAATCTCTCTATAATAACAGTTCTGGTCGGCGCTTTAAATGAGTGGATTAAAGAGAAAGCCCTCCATAACGGTTTAATGGTGTCCACAGTCACATGATGGATAAACTACTTACACTGTGCCTGCTGCAGTGGCTTACATAATAACTGTTGTGTGCTGCTCTGTATTAACTATAATGGGTGATATTGGCATCTATTTATCAAAGCCTTAATGGTGTATAACAAAATGGTATTAACCAGTGATGTAGTCAGGAGAGGTGGAGCCCATACACTTATGAGATATTGCATGCAATCATTAGATTTCGACCACATCTGTTCAAATAATTGTATGCACTTTGCAATGCGCGGGCCCGCCGGTCGAATGTTGCGTCGATAGATAGAATGTGCTGCACATAATATCTATCGAATTGCACGAGCGATCGCATGTGGGGTTTTTTACTACATGCGATCGCTCGAGTGCATTCTGTGGGTGCGGGGCAGAGGGAACGCTTTAGTTTGAGGAGAGGGGGCTGGCGGTGTCCATCTGTGTAGTTTAGCGCTGTGAAGGAGCGCTAGCGGGCAGCGAGGCTCAGCGGTGGTGGCAGAATTTGAAAAAACTATTTAAAACACCGGACGGCCCTCTTATTGTCTGACCTCTCTCGATCAGAGGACCGCCCAGTGTTTTATAAAAAAAAAAAAAAGAATTTGCCTGCTGTGCTGAACCCTGCTGGAGTTCCACGCATCTCGTTATGTTGTGTACCTGCCGGATACTGATATAGTAAGATCGACATGACTTAAGGACGACACGGGCCAAGGTCGACATGGGTTTAGGTCGACAGTCATTAGGTCGGCATGAGTTTTTCACTGTTTTTTTACCCGAATGTGGACATGGACACAGTTGGAGTTGAACTGCAGCCTCTCGGATCGCTCGTTTCGCTCGCAATGCTTCCGGCACGGTGCCTCGCTGCGCTCGGCACACTATTTTATTCTCCCACCACGCCCTAGTGGATGGTAGGGCATGAAATTGCCTGTCGGAACATGTCGGCTCCAAAAACAGGGAAAAACTCATGTCGACCTAATGACTGCCGACCTAAACCCATGTCGACCTTGGCCCATGTCGACCTTGGGGCCAGTCGACCCTCCGGGGTCGACCTAATGACTGTAGACCTAAAGCTGTGCTTAGATTTTTCCCTGTTTTCGATTCGATTTTGCTTATAGAAGCAAAATCAAATCCACATCGAATGGTTTTAGGACATGCATCTGCATTCGATTCGATGCGCGCTCCCGTTTTCCCAAAATCGAATAGAAAAATCTACTGTGCAGCCAAGGAAATCTCGAATTCGATCCAGTAAATCGAATGAGTACATTGTGTCTACATTGAGAAATCGAAATCGAATCGAATGCAAAAGTACAGATCTAATGCCAAATCGAATGGGATGATCTAATGCCAGATCTAATAGAAAATCGAATCTAACATAAAATCTAAAGCCAATCTAAGCGTGTGTACAGGGCTTAAGTCTGATCTGACAGATGACCGTTTCCCCCAGGCATGCTATCTGGTCTAAAGTTCTGTACACACGCTTGAGGTGTGTATACACGGTAAGATGTGCCTTAAGATCCTATCCACGATCCGATCAGATAGGATCGTGGATAGGATCTTAAGGCACATCCGATTTGCATCCTATCTTGACTATATAGTGCAGATCTGCACTATATAAACAAGGCAGCCAAGACTTTCTGGCTTCCGATACGTGAACGCGCATCGGGATCGGATCGGGATCGCAAGGGTTAAAACCCTTGCGATTTGCATCCGATTCCGATGCCGATCCGATGTTGACTATATCGTCAACATCGGAAAGGAAATCGGACCAAGTGTACACAGCATTAGATTTGCTTTAGATTTGATGTTAGATTTGATTTTCTATTAGATCTGGCATTAGATCATCCCATTCGATTTGGCATTAGATCTGTACTTTTGCTTTCGATTTCACAGTGTAGGCACAATGTACTCATTCGATTTACTGGATCGAATTCCAGATTTCCTTGGCTGCACAGTAGATTTTTCTATTAGATTTTGAGAAAACGGGAGCGCGCATCGAATCGAATGCAGATCGAAAGTGTCCTAAAAACCATTCGATGTGGATTCGATTTTGCGGTACTCTTTACCTAGAAGGGCGCCAACGATCAAAATCGTGGTCATCGCGGGTAAAAATCGCGGTGATCGCGGTAATCGCGGGCATCGCGGGTAAAATTGGATGGTCGCGATGCCCGCGATCACCGCGATTTTCCCATAGGGAACAATGTTAAAAAAGCTGATTGACCGCGATTTCACTGTTAAATGGCTCAATTGACCCGATTTGGCCATATTAACCCTGAATTAGGCCCAATTAACCCTTAAATGTCCCCCCCAATTTTTGACGCCACCCCACGATCCACGCCAACCCGAAGCGTGGCGAGCGCAGCGAGCCCGCGAGGGGCGGCGGTACGCGTCCTCCGACCTTTTCATGCCCTACTATCCACGTCGGCGTGGTGTGAGAATAGAATAGTGTGGCGAGCGCAGCGAGCCACCGAGCCCGAAGCGTGGCGAGCGCAGCGAGCCCCGCGAGGGGACGCGGATACCTTCACAGGTAGACGCGTCCCCTCGCGGGCTTCACAGGTGTCCGGGTCGCCACGGACACCTGTGAAGCCCGCGAGGGGACGCGTATAACTGTGAAGGTATCCGCGTCCCCTCGCGGGGCTCGCTGCGCTCGCCACGCTTCGGGCTCGGTGGCTCGCTGCGCTCGCCACACTATTCTATTCTCACACCACGCCGACGTGGATAGTAGGGCATGAAAAGGTCGGAGGACGCGTACCGCCGCCCCTCGCGGGCTCGCTGCACTCGCCACGCTTCGGGTTGGCGTGGATCGTGGGGTGGCGTCAAAAATTGGGGGGGACATTTAAGGGTTAATGGGCTCTGTGGCCCATTTAACATTCATTCCTATGGCCAAATCGGGTGGATTGAGGCATTTAACACTAAAATCGGGTCCATCGCGGCTTTTAACATTGCTTCCTATGGGAAATCGGGAGCATCGCGTCGCGGGCATCGCGGGTACGTTTATGGCCGGCCGCGACGCGACCGACACGATTTTCATGTTTTACATTGATTTCAATGGGAAATCGCGGGCATCGCGTCGGTCGCGTCGCGGCCATACATAAATGTACCCGCGATGCCCGCGACGGGCGCCGTACTAAGTAAAGAGTACCGATTTTGCTTCTATAAGCAAAATTGAATCGAAAAAATCTAAGCGTGTGTACACAGCTTAAAGCTCACAGCAGACTGTGCTTTTAAAGGTGAGCAGTTACCAACACACCTGTCACTAATCATCTAGGGAAATGGTTAACATCAGCTATGCACTATAGGTTAAAACAGGGTGCATGAGAGAATGTGACCGCAATAAGACTAATTAAAAAATTAATCTAATAAACAATATACACTAAACATCAGCACTCACCTTTCCTAGTTTTGGGGTGCCCTATGGCTTGTGACCACATTGTTTAAACAGAAATTATAGGGGGCTCTGCACTCACTAAATTAACTGATATTAATAAATATATTATTATTATTGTGGCATTTGCGTAGTAATGGCTTTCTTCTTGCGACTCGACCATGCAGCCCATTTTTCTTCAAATGCCTCCTTATTGTGCATCTTGAAACAACCACACCACTTTTATTCAGAGTCCTGTATTTCAGCTGAAGTTATTTGTGGATTTTTCTTTGCATCCTGAACAATTTTCCTGGCAGTTGTGGCTGAAATTTTTGTTGGTCTACCTGACCGTGATTTGGTTTCCACCAAATCCCTCATTTTCCACTTCTTATTTAGAGTTTGAACACTGCTGATTGGCATTCTCAATTGCTTGGATATCTTTTGTGTACATGTTATTAGGCCAAAATCTCCAGGGTATGTAAACTTTTGACCAGGGTCATTTGGGTAGTTTCTGTTGTCATCATGATTTAACACAGTTGTTTGACAATAAATGGCTTCACCCAACCACTAAACACAAATTCTGCTAGGGTATGTAAACTTATAAGCACAACTATATACATATAGCCCCCCCTCCCCCAATCCCCCCATAAGAATCCTGCGTTTCCCACTGCTCCCACAATCCAAAAATATACTGGTACTGTAGGTTAATTGGCTTCCAACAAAAATATTAACCCAAGAGTGAATGTTTGTGTATATGTGGTAGGGAATATAGATTGTAAGCTCTCTAAAGTGCTATGCGTGCGCTATATAAGAAGCTGTTAATAAATAAATAAAATAATAAAAATGTTTGCATATTTCTGAATCAATCCTCGAGGCAAGGGCATTTTGTATATAGAAGGTGCCCTCTTGTGGCCAAACTACATTTCTGTTGTTTCTCTTTCTATCATGTGTCAATAGTAAAATAACAATGTACTGTATATGGTATTTATTTACCTAGTCTTTGCACTGTGTGCCTGGTATTCCCCATGTTACTATTATCTACTGTATGTGTATATATATATATATATATAGAGAGAGGTGTAACTGTGAATTGACAAAAGAGTAAGGGCGGGATGTATTAACATACATCGCCGCCTGGCTGCCACGATGCCAGCGCATATGTACTAACATATGCGGCTGGCATCGCGGTGCGGTGATGGAGGCCCCCCGCGATACCTGTAATGTGGTGTGCAGGGGGTCTCCGTCACCTCCCTGCCGCCTCCTGCTGCCTTCACGCCGGGGCAGCTTAGCGTGGCTGTCCCCGGCGCCTCCTCCTCCCCCTGCAGCCGGGAGGACGTCCGGCTGTGTTGCTAGGGGGAGGAAGGGTTTACCTTCTGGGGTCCTGGAGGACCTGCAGGAAGGTAAGCTGGAGGGAGGGGGAGGGGGAGAGGGGAGGCGGCGGGGTTGCGGCAGAGGCGGCGAGCGGCGAAAAGAAGCCCATAGGCTTCTATAGGGTATCGCCACCCAAAGGTGGATATACACTAGTATGCGGTAACGTGGCAGCGGGTTATTAGTACAAATGAAAATGCGATAAAACAGGGGTTTTACCGCATTTTCGACTTAATACATCCCGCCCTAAGTCAATATATGCTTCAACTCATACTCCTGGTATATTTATGTGTGTGAAGGTCAGATCAGCATACACCAGGAGTATATTACATGAACACATGTCTCAGTGAATCCACATTTGGCAATTCTTCTGTTTAACCGTATGAGTGCCAACATTGCTGTGAGCGATCCTCAAAATATCCGCTAAAAATGCCAGCGCCGCTCACAGCGACTGTTCTTTTTTTGACTTGGTTGTATTTGTATTTATTTGAACTAACAGAACAGTCGCTGTGAGCGGCACTGGCATTTTTAGCGGATATTTTGAGGATTTCTCGCAGCAACGTTGGCACTCAAATGTTTATTGTATTGGCATTCATTCCTCCGTTAGTATATTTTGTAGCCCAGGTAAATGGAACACATTCATTTGAAATCATCTGTTAATATTTGGTGTATTCAATTCAAATTGACAAGTTGTTGCTGCCGTCTCCATATTATACTGTAGCTGACTTGTGCAAATAGATATGAGATTAATGATGTTATGCTATCAATCCCGGGCATTGCCAGGACAACCTGGCACGCACAAGTTTCCTATGTCCAATATCCCTATTTTATACTTCTAATAAAAGCTTGTATCATGTTTGCATTCTACATTTGACTAGCACACGCGTGATTGGTGTTGCTGCTTAATATATATATATATATATATATATATATATATATATATATATATACACACATAGTATGTGTATATATATATATATATATATATATATATATATACATATACAGTATGTATATATATATACAGTATGTATATATATATACAGTATGTATATATATATTTATTATGGGATGTTGCTATGGGCAACCAATCAGATCTATTATCTTCAACAACAGGGGTAGGCAATAAGCGGCCTTACAGCTGTTGATGAACTACACATCCCAGCATGCCTTACCTTACTTTTGCTATTTGGCCATGATGATGCAAGGCATGCTGGGAAGTGTAGTTCATCAACAGCTGGAGGGTCACTTATTGCCACCCCTGTTCTAGAAGGAGCTAAATAAGAAGTAGAATCTGATTGGTTGCCAATAGCAACATCCTATCTTCAATAGAACTCTCATCTTGGTAAAGAAATCTCAAAGGGTTTAATTGGATATTATTTCTCATTGAATTGTTAGGCCTAATTATTGTTAATATTGATTAAGGACAGAAAATATTTGCATCCCTTATACAAAAAAGACTGCTACATTTAAAGGCCAATTATATAAATCTAACTCTCTGCACATTTTACTTCAGCAGCCCCACCTGCAGTGCATATGGTTTTGTCCATTAGAGAGAGATTGTGCCTTTGCCAGTGAACCAGAATAACCCCCTATGGGTATCTTCGTCATTTACCTATACAGGATATTTGACAGTGAACTCTGTGACATATGGTTGTGCATGTATTTGTGTTCATGATTTTCAGACCTGTTTCTTACTGTGTTGCAAACAGCTGCTTTCCGGAAATCCCCCCTTCTTCTGGCTATGCAAACTCCGGTCAGCCCTGCAATTCTTCCGCAGTCCACCTTCCTGGCATCCTTTCCAATATAGGCCATGCAGGACCATCCGGCTCAGGCGGGGTCCTCCACATGGGTCAGCAAATGCCAGTGCGGCCTGGTATGGGTGGCACATGCGGAGGGCCACCATTCCAGCCACATCTCAACAGTGCCATGGTCAATCCCAAAGGATACCCTGCACCCACCATGTGCATGGGTGGGCCCAGTCTACCCATCAAAGCAGAACCTAAAACCAGCTATGCAGCCGGGTAAGTAACTACGAGAGCAGAGAATTAGGGCCGGATGTACTAAGCTTCAAAACTGATAAAATGCAGAGTAATAAACCTCCAGCCAATCAGCTCCTACCTGCCATGTCACAGACTGTGTTTGAAAAATGTCAGGCAGGAGCTGATTGGCTGGTTGTTTATCACTCTCCATTTTATCACTTTTGAAGCTTAGTGCATCTGGCCCCTCAGTAGGAAGAAAGCAAAGCTAGGAGGACAAACAGTTTTAGAAACCATATTGTTTACCTATTGTCTGACAGTGGAAGCAGCCATTTTGTTAGGCTGAACCAATGCTTATAACAATGCTGCTATTTATTTCACAGTCACTAGGGGGTAGATTAACCAGCAGCCAATTAGATTTTGTCTGTGATTTATCTTGTGCATTCTTGAAAATGATAGGCAGCAGTGGGTTGCTATGGGCAACACCACTTTTCAGATTTAGAAGCTATTGTAAATCTGCCCCTTGTTTTGAGGCATAATAAGGCCTTGGTAATGTCACTGGTTTCTAGCCTGGTCACATGTCACACGCACTGTGGCTGCTTATCACCAGAAATCACTTTTGTTCCAATACACTTATGTTCTTCTGTTTAACCCTTTGAGTGCCAACGTCGCTGTGAGAGATGTGCAAAATATCCGCTCAAAATGCCGGGGTCGAAGTCGAGGAATACGAATCACTTTAGTTATTGCAGCCAAATGATCTGAAGTCAATTAATTGAATTTTTGTGAAACATTGCGCCAAGAAAAGAACAGTCGCTGTGAGCGGCGCTGGCATTTTTAGCGGATATTTTGCATGTCTCCCACAGCAACGTTGACACCCGAAGGGTTAAGGTTTAGCGTGCTATAGGGTTATTATACTACTTTGATGTTTGATGGCTGTTGAGTTTATATATCGCTGAAGCAACATGGGCTGAACTAATATTTAAGGGAAAGCAGCCTAAGAATTCACATGGAGCCAGTAGTGGATTGATAAGCTGCATTCATAGGAACCTTGGTTCAGCCCATAGACTGTCTGTATCCACACTGAGTAAATGGCGTGTGAACTGCTTAACAAGCACATTCTTAGCCTTAGAATATAGATAAGTTCAGCTCTGTCATTCAGAATCACAGTAACGAATACTGTATGCCCAAGGTTTTCATTTTTTGAAGCTCTTTTGAATTATTTTGACTTGAATGCAGACGCGCAGACCACCGGAATATCCTCAACATGATTTCTGGGGTCGTGTTTAACCCTCCTACTGTGTCCAATGCATCTGCATTTAAAAATCTTGAGCAATTGAAGAACCTTAACCCTTTAAGTGCCAAGTGAGTTAAAATGAGTGTAATAATTGCCAAGCAAACATTTTTTATTCATCATAATGACCCGTAATGTTTGCCTTATATAGGAAATATAACATTTTTTTACGCAAGATTTTTTTTTATTTGAATTTATATAACAAATGTGAGCGACGCTGGCATTTTTAGCGGATATTTTGGTCATCTCTTACAGAGATATTGGCACTCAAAGGGTTAAGAATGGCAGAGAACTGAGTGGGGTTAGGCTGGCAACGGCACCCGATTTAACCAGATTTTGCACCCTTTGCAGGGCTGAATTCATTTAAAATTGCTTGCAACTCTATGGAGCAGCACGTGCTTTTAGGTGAAGTCAGTCCACCGTAAAGTGTGTCCAGTGCTGTGATGATTTGCACTTGTGAATCTTCCGCAGCTAAAAGGATTGACCCCACAGTCTGGTTGTCAGGTCTGACATCAGGAATTTTGGGGCCCGGACTGGAAATGAGCCCCGGGCCCCAAACCCCCCCCTCCTCCCCCTCCTCACTTGACTTACCGTAACCCGGCTCCTGCTCCCCATGTCCTCTTCCGCTGAGCTGCAGCCCGGAGTTCCCGGAGCGGAGGCTTCTTCAACCCATGATGCCGGTGGCTAATTAAAATGCAGCACCGGCTGGTGAGCCATTCAGAGCAAGCGTACCGGCGGCTGCTCTGATTGGCTGCCGGTAAGCAAGCTTTGATTGGCTCAAAAGCCGGTGCAGCATTTTAATTGCCCGCCGTCATCCCGGGTTGAATAAGCCTGCACTCCGGGACCCGCTTTCAGTGCTTTGTTCAGTGCAGCAGAGGCAGTCGGGGGGGGGGGGGGGGGGGTTTGCAGTGGGCAAAATGAGCTGCCCGTGCCCTTGCAGAGGACAGGGCCCGGACCAGCTGTAGCCACAGCACCCCCTATTGGCGGCCCTGCTTGTTGTTATGCTGCAGGGGGGAATGAAACATTCCCGGTACCTTTTGATATTGTTTCCCACCCTACAAACAGTATTTAAAATAGGGTGACTAGTGATCAATTTACTGACGCTTCTAAAAATGAAAAGTGACATTTCCCATAACAACCAATCCGATTATATCTATCCTATTTCTATTGCATACTAGAAAATTATAGACAGAATTTGATTGGTTGCTATGCGCAATATCACCTCTTTTCATTTTTAGAGGCGTCAGTAAATTTAACCCCGTAGAGTTTAAACCAGTGGCTGAACCGGCCACGTCGTCTGTAAGCTAATAACAAAATATGAATCGTGCCGGAGATCACAGTATAACAGTTTCTTCTTCCTACTCCTCAGCACTTTACCTGACTCTCCCCCAGACTCCGGATCAGAGGCGTACTCCCCCCAGCAGCTGAATGGTAAGTGCCTGTACGTTATTTCCCCTCCTTCATCAGTAGTTGTATCCAGCTGGTGTTATTGGTCAGGAAAGAGAGGAGGTAAGAAACTTGCCAGAGATAAACAGTGGATATAAATACATAGGCTATACTATTATATGTACGAATGGGTGAGAAATGAAAGCATGACTGGACAAGGAGAGCTAAAGGAGAATCAGAATACTGAGGGAGCATGAGGAGGAAAATTCCAGTCCCTGATAAAGAATAAAGGTGAAAATCAGATGATGGAAAACCTGACGCTGAGGGAATGGATCAAGTAAAGGTGCAAGAAATGAGCAATGTGGATTGCAAGGAGAAATAAGATCAGGTGCGAAGAGGTGAGAAGCTGTGGAAGGGGAGGGTGGTAGTGAAAGTATAGGATTGACTGGGGTATTAATGTAGAGGGTTTGAAAGTAAGGAGGGACCTGCAGAGGAAAGTTAAAGGGGTAGAAGAGAGGGAGGATCAACAGTACAGCAAAGGTAGAACCCAGCATTAAATAATCTAAAGAACATGGAATGGGGGAGTGGACAGAGGACAACCGGTGAGAGATCTAAATAAGTTGTTTATGTGGGTGTGATGGATAATGGTATCTCGTGGTCATTATACGGCCATAGGAGAGACTCTCAGCTCATTATTGCTTAGTGTCTGTGTTCTTCATGGAGTTAAAGGGCTGGGAGTGTGGGTGTGACAGGTGGGAGTGATCAGCACAGGTGTATCTGGCATGTGGGGGTACAAGGCATGGAGTATCACAGGTGAGATTGTATAGACGGGTGTATAGGTAACTGTAGGAAAAGTCCCTGTGTATTCAGGCTTGGATCTTTGTTTATCACTGCAAAGAAATGTCTGGAATTCTTGTCCTGCCCCTCCCTAAATTTATCAGGAGAAATGGTCTGGCCCCACACACATTCCCGCTGCCAAACGTATTCTCCCCACCACAATGTACAATGCTTCTTACTTCTTCTTCTAGTTTTGTGGGGTTTTTTTTTTTGGTAATACAGGTTGAGTACCCCTTATCCAAAATGCTCGAGACCAGAAGAATTTTGTATAATGGATTATTCCATATTTCGGAATATTTTTATATTTGAATAAGGTATCTTGATGTATCTGACATTTATGTTGTATATGCAGGGCAAACATGAAAACATTAAGCATGAAACAAAGTTTGTGTACAGTCCCAGACACTGCATGTGAATGCCAAGCAATCATGTCCTTGCACATATTTAGTGCCCATTAAATGTTATTTCCCCGGTAGTGCCAGTTACAGATGTACCCAGTAGGTTTTTAGCAAAAGAAAAAAAGTACATTCTGGAGACTTTGGTTTTTAGAATAATTTGGATAACGAATATTTGGATAAGGGATACTCAACCTGTATATAATATTGTTAAAAATGTTTTATATCTCTGATGCCCCTTTCAGCCCGCAGTTTTTACCCGTTATTTTGCCGTTTTTTTTACCATTTTAAAATGGTAATTTGTGCAGTCTGAAAGGTGCAGAGTGAATTTACCGGTTCCATTGAACTGGTATTTCTAAACGGTAATAAAGCAGGGTCGTACCCCTTTTTTTCATCCACTGTTTTCTATGGGTTAAAACGGGTTCAGTGTTGTGAAAACAAAAACTGCACTGAAATACTGTTTAAAGACATGCGGTGTGAAAGGGGTTTTAGCTGGCAGACCCGTTTTTAGAAACCTTTTAAAATGCCTGGTCAAAGCCAGTTTTGCGGTCTGAAAGCAGCATTATTGAGTAGGCAATAGGTGTTATCTGATCTGTACATACTGAATTAACCTTGTTCTGGTCTCTATAGGTTGAAGTGATTTAGATAATAAAAATGATAATACAAATTGTGCAGATGTTACAGTGATGTAAATGTTATACTACCCTGTGCAAACTGATCGCACAGTACAAATACTAGTCAAACTATGGGGAAAAGGGGGGGTATTCAATCACTAACCTATTCAATGCTGCCGTTCACGACAGGTTGCACATACGAGTTTGTATCACCTGCTCTCAACTGTGGGTGGAGTTGGTGAGGTTTGCTGCAGAGTATATTGTTCACTAATGTGGTATGCATTGTAATGCACAAGGCTTGGGTCAAATGCAATTACTGTTACAGAAACTGTAGCACAATATACAATTGCATAGATAAAGTACACAAAACACAGTGGTGAAGAACTGGTTCACAGGTATGTATGTGACCCCATCTTACAGTCTTGATGGTGGTGATGATACTTGGGGTAGGTATCACTGTGGGGGTACTTAAGGTATCCGATAGTTCTTGGGAGCTCTGTGTTGGGGGGGGGGGGGGGGCTGGCATCCCAAGATCTATAGATCCAAGTTGGATCCTCCCATAAGCACCATGATATCTACTCCAAGAATCTCCGCCACCAGTACAACTGTAAGATTCCAGGACACTTGTTACTGTATTACATTTACTGTATTTGTATTAGACCCATGCATTGTTTTTGTGCCTGAATAAAGGGACATTACAACTCATACTGTACCACGTTAGTGAAATATATACTCTGTAGCACAGGGGCTGTATGGGGATGTACTGTAGCTAGCTGGGTGATGCGCTTTATCGAATGATCACAATTTTAAGTGTGTAGCATTGTGTGCAATGGCTGAAAACTCACCTCTTCAGACAAGCTTATAATATTCTGTAACCCCACACAACCTCCAGTAGCATTCATATCTAATTGCATCCCATCAGGACTGTCTTGTAATCTGGTGGTAATGCCATGTTATGGAATCTTATCCTTCTGTATCCCTCCTATTATCCCTATAGCTTGTAAGCTTGCGAGCAGGGCCCTCCTACTCTGTCGGTTTGTATCTACCCAGTTTGTTTTATCACTGTCTACTGTTGTAAAGTGCAACAGAATCTGCTGCGCTATATAAGAAACTGTAAATAAATAAATAATAAAATGTCTAACATGTTCCGGTGTTAGTTGCAGCAGATTTTAATGAATAAGACTAAGGTGAAAGTCTGGAGACAGATCGTCCCGCATTAGAGGTTTGAGATGTGTTCAGCATGCCAGCAGGGGATGTGGTCGGTTGGTCGACTTAAAGGTGGTCGACAGTCATTAGGTCGACACACCACTAGGTCGACATACTGGAAGGTTGACAGGGGTCTAGGTTGACATGGCACAAGGCCGACAGGTTGTTAGGTTGAAACAAGCATTAGGTCGACATGGTCTAGGTCGACATGGGGTTTTTCACTGTTTTTCGAACCGACATGTGCCGACAGGTGGTATTTCATGCCCTACCATCCTCTAGGGCGTGGTGGGAGAATAAAATAGGGTGCCGAGCGCAGCGAGCCATGCAAGGGGACGCGGTGCACTTAAAACGGTGTCCATTTCGATTTCGGGTCAAAAAACAGTAAAAAAACCATGTCGACCTTTTGACTGTCGACCTACACAATGTCGACCTAATGCTTGTGTCGCCCTAACGACCTGTAGACCTTGTGCCATGTCGACCTTGACCCCTGTCGGCCTTCCAGTATGTTGACCTAGTGGTGTCGACCATCTTTAGGTCGACCATACAATCCATACCCGCCAGCAGATGGGATGCCAGCAGTCACTATACCGATGGGATGGGGTCCCATCTGCCGGCATCCTGAACATAAACAAAGCAGGGTGGTTTTTTTTTAGGTGTAGGCACTAAAGGGGTACTTAGGGTTAGGCTGCAGGCCTGGTGGGGGGGTGGGGGAGGGAGGTAAGGTTAAGCTTTGGGAATGGACAGTTAGGGTCAGACCCTTAGAAGTGAGGATAAGGGCTATAGAGTGGAGGGGTTATGTTTAAGCAGCGGGGTATGGGTGTAGAGATAGACACTAGCAGGGATGGTTAGGTTTAGGCCATGGGGGGTTGGAAAATTTAGGGTTAGGCTGAGGAGCGAGAGGGCTGGGGTTGGGGGTGCAGGGGGAAGGTAAGTGTACTTATCTGATGTTTGGATTATGCGTGCACAGAAATGTGTTCCTTTTTTCAGAATTTCAAAGATTAGTTTTCCTTTGTGGAATTATCAATAGCTCAGTGGCCCATACTTGGCTAGGGCTTAAAGGTGGCCATACATCAGAAAGATATTGTACCCAATCATACAATCTCAATTGATTGTAAAATGGATTGTATGCAGATTGTGTGCACATTGTGTGTCCAAAAACCACCAAGGACTGCCAGGGAATTGAAGGGAAATTGGACACAATCATGAGCACAATTGATCTTATGATCGATCTTTCTGATGTATGGCCAGCATAAAATCCAATCCAATCATTTTCGTTATGCTATTTCTAACCTTCCTGTTGATTTTATGATGGCCAATCACATTTTTTCCCCTAATAACACAGTGCAGCTATAATCAGATTAAGCTGGGTAATTGCCTAACTCTTGTCTTCTTCCTTCTTACAGATCCTCATATGCTTCGCACTATGACCCCTGAAAACATATGTCACATCACCCCGCCTTCCCGCATGGAGCACCCGCCTCCATCTCATCTACAGGGCCCGCCCCCACCACATCCCGCGCACCAACAGCATTACCCCAGCATGCAACGGGAGCTGTACCTGAAAGTAGAGTCCATGATGCCACAGTACCCATCCCTTGGACCCGGTATTCCCCCTGCAGACCTTCACCATGTACAGCAGTCCCAGATGCTCCATCAGCTCCTACAGCAGCAACATGGAGCAGAGTATGTATTGTCTGAGTACAGAGGCAGCTCACTCCAGCATTCCAATTGGCTTCAATTATATGGCCCTTATTCTGGTTGACTCACAAGGCTGCCCCCCTTCCTCGCACACGGCGATCCCCCGCATGGCTGCAAATAGATGATTGCATAACCATCCATTAGCAGCCTTGGCTGAAATGATTTCTCCAGCTTCGGTGTCTATGATCTGCGAGCACCCTGTGGGGAAGTAGGCGGGCATCTGACATCCGCTGACGTCAGCTGCCCCCCCCCCCCCAACCGCGTCACTGGGCGATTTGCATGAGAATGCCCAGTGTTTTCATGGGAGCGCCCATTATACGCTGGGTGTTCCCATGGACCGTGCTGCCCGCCACCACCCCACGCCCCTGCCCGCACTGCTAGGTGCAAGCAGGACACGAACATATAGTTGTGCACGCTCGCACCCTGCAACTGCACATGCGCAGACACAAACATGCCGGAAGGTATCAAGCAGTGAAAAGATTAAAGTTCTACCTCAAAGTACAATTGTAAAGCGCAATGGAACCTGCTGCACTATACAAGAAACTGTAAATAAATAAATAAAGCTGTCACTTGTTTTCACTACTTGATGCATCTCCCCCATGGTTTGTGGCGAAGACATGATGAATACTGTAGGTGGGGGATTGTTATGCCTGTGTCTGACCAAGACCCTAATAGAATCTATGCCCTTATTGCAGGATCCCGATGCATCCTACAAAGAAGAGGAAACACTCAGATTCACCAAACCTGAGGGATCAAGTAACCAATGGAGGCATGGTGAAACAGGAGCCGGGTACTGACACACTAACATACACCCACTCACACACATATATCTAGTGGAGGTATGGTGATGCAGGAGACAGGTACTGACACACACACTCACACACACTCATTTTAATAGTGGAGGCAGGAGCCCTACTGGAGATGGAGACAGGTACTGACACACACACACACACGCATACATTTTAATAGTGGAGACAGGAGACATTCTGGCACGCTAACATACACTAACACACACACATCTAGTGGAGACATGGTGATACAGGAGCCATTACTAGCACACTAACATACACTCACAAACACACATCTAGTGGAGACTAGGGATGGCTATCTACCATCGACGATTAGAAATGGTTTATGGCCGATGTCAAATAGTTTTGACATCGATGGGAGAGAACCAGATGGTTTCCCACCATTGATGTCAAGCTTCAGCGAATAGTTATTTCTTTTTTCACCAAGGGGTGCTGAAACGGAGCATAGCTCTGCCCCCGACACCCGTAAAGCCCGGACCCGTATCTTGATTGGCCCACAGGCCAATCAGTCAAAGAAAATGGGTGACCATTGATATGTGAAACATTGATGATCTTCCATTGCATAGTTATACACTATCGATGGCCAGTTGCACTTTGGCCATCGATGACCATCCCTAGTGGAGACATGGTGATACAGGAACCATTACTGGCACACTAACATAAACTCAAACACACATCTAGCGGAGGCGTGGTGATACAGGATCCATTACTGGCACACTAACATACACTCACACACACACACACACACACACATCTTGTGGAGACATGGTGATACAGGAACCATTATTGGCACACTAACATACACTCACACACATATATGGTGGAGGCCTGGTGATACAGGAACCATTACTGGCACACTAACATACACTCACACACACATCTAGTGGTGGCATGGTGATACAGGTACCATTACTGGCACACTAACATACACTCACACACACATCTAGTGGAGGCCTGGTGATACAGGAACCATTACTGGCACACTAACACACACTCTCACAGACACATCTAGTGGAGACATGGTGATACAGGAACCATTACTGGTACACTAACATACACTCACACACACATCTTGTGGAGACATGGTGATACAGGACCCATTACTGGTACACTAACATACACTCACCCACACACACACATCTAGTGGAGATATGGTGATACAGGAGCCATTCTGGTACACTAACATACACTCTCACACACACACATCTAGTGGAGACATGGTGATACAGGAGCCATTACTAGCACACTAACATACACTCACAAACACACATCTAGTGGAGACTAGGGATGGCTATCTACCATCGACGATTAGAAATGGTTTATGGCCGATGTCAAATAGTTTTGACATTGATGCGAGAGAACCAGATGGTTTCCCACCATTGATGTCAAGCTTCAGCGAATAGTTATTTCTTTTTCACCAAGGGGTGCTGAAACGGAGCATAGCTCTGCCCCCGACACCCTTAAAGCCCGGACCCGTATTTTGATTGGCCCACAGGCCAATCAGTCAAAGAAAATGGGTGACCATTGATATGTGAAACATTGATGATCTTCCATTGCATAGTTATACACTATCGATGGCCAGTTGCACTTTGGCCATCGATGACCATCCCTAGTGGAGACATGGTGATACAGGAGCCATTACTGGCACACTAACATATACTCACACACACATCTAGTAGAGGCATGGTGATACAGGAACCATTACTGGCACACTAACATACACTCACACACACATCTAGTGGAGGCGTGGTGATACAAGAACCATTACTGGCACACTAACATACACTCTCACAGACACATCTAGTGGAGACATGGTGATACAGGAACCATTACTGGCACACTAACATACACTCACACACACATCTTGTGGAGACATGGTGATACAGGAACCATTACTGGCACACTAACATACACTCACACACACATCTAGTGGAGGCATGGTGATACAGGAACCATTACTGGCACACTAACATACACTCACACACACATCTAGTGGAGGCGTGGTGATACAGGAACCATTACTGGCACACTAATATACACTCTCACAGACACATCTAGTAGAGACATGGTGATACAGGAACCATTACTGGCACACTAACATACACTCACACACATATATGGTGGAGGCATGGTGATACGGGAACCATTACTGGCACACTAACATACATACACTCACCCACACACATCTAGTGGAGATATGGTGATACAGGAGCCATTCTGGTACACTAACATACACTCACACACACATCTAGTGGAGACATGGTGATACAGGAACCATTACTAGCACACTAACATACACTCACACACACATCTTGTGGAGACATGGTGATACAGGAACCATTACTGGAACACTAACATACACTCACACACATATATGGTGGAGGCATGGTGATACGGGAACCATTACTGGCACACTAACATACTGTACACTCACACACATATATGGTGGAGGCATGGTGATACAGGAACCATTACTGGCACACTAACATAAACTCAAACACACATCTAGTGGAGGCGTGGTGATAAAGGATCCATTACTGGCACACTAACATACACTCTCTGACAGACACATCTAGTGGAGACATGGTGATACAGGAACCATTACTGGCACACTAACATACACACACACACACACACACACACACACACACACACACACACACATCTTGTGGAGACATGGTGATACAGGAACCATTATTGGCACACTAACATACACTCACACACATATATGGTGGAGGCCTGGTGATACAGGAACCATTACTGGCACACTAACATACACTCACACACATATATGGTGGAGGCATGGTGATACAGGAACCATTACTGGCACACTAACATACACTCACACACACATCTAGTGGAGGCATGATGATACAGAAACAATGACTGGCACACTAACATACTCACACACATCTTGTGGAGACATGTTGACACAGGAACCATTACTGGCACACCAAGATACACTCACACACACATCTAGTGGTGGCATGGTGATACAGGTACCATTACTGGCACACTAACATACACTCACACACACATCTAGTGGAGGCGTGGTGATACAGGAACCATTACTGGCACACTAACACACACTCTCACAGACACATCTAGTGGAGACATGGTGATACAGGAACCATTACTGGTACACTAACATACACTCACACACACATCTTGTGGAGACATGGTGATACAGGAACCATTACTGGCACACTAACATACACTCACACACATATATGGTGGAGGCATGGTGATATGGGAACCATTACTGGCACACTAACATACACTCACACACATATATGGTGGAGGCATGGTGATACGGGAACCATTACTGGCACACTAACATACATACACTCACCCACACACATCTAGTGGAGTTATGGTGATACAGGAGCCATTCTGGTACACTAACATACACTCACACACACACATCTAGTGGAGACATGGTGATACAGGAACCATTACTAGCACACTAACATACACTCACACACACATCTTGTGGAGACATGGTGATACAGGAACCATTACTGGAACACTAACATACACTCACACACACATCTAGTGGAGGCGTGGTGATACAGGAACCATTACTGGCACACTAATATACACTCTCACAGACACATCTAGTAGAGACATGGTGATACAGGAACCATTACTGGCACACTAACATACACTCACACACATATATGGTGGAGGCATGGTGATACGGGAACCATGACTGGCACACTAACATACATACACTCACCCACACACATCTAGTGGAGATATGGTGATACAGGAGCCATTCTGGTACACTAACATACACTCACACACACATCTAGTGGAGACATGGTGATACAGGAACCATTACTAGCACACTAACATACACTCACACACACATCTTGTGGAGACATGGTGATACAGGAACCATTACTGGAACACTAACATACACTCACACACATATATGGTGGAGGCATGGTGATACGGGAACCATTACTGGCACACTAACATACTGTACACTCACACACATATATGGTGGAGGCATGGTGATACAGGAACCATTACTGGCACACTAACATAAACTCAAACACACATCTAGTGGAGGCGTGGTGATAAAGGATCCATTACTGGCACACTAACATACACTCTCTGACAGACACATCTAGTGGAGACATGGTGATACAGGAACCATTACTGGCACACTAACATACACTCACACACACACACACACACATCTTGTGGAGACATGGTGATACAGGAACCATTATTGGCACACTAACATACACTCACACACATATATGGTGGAGGCCTGGTGATACAGGAACCATTACTGGCACACTAACATACACTCACACACATATATGGTGGAGGCATGGTGATACAGGAACCATTACTGGCACACTAACATACACTCACACACACATCTAGTGGAGGCATGATGATACAGAAACAATGACTGGCACACTAACATACTCACACACATCTTGTGGAGACATGTTGACACAGGAACCATTACTGGCACACCAAGATACACTCACACACACATCTAGTGGTGGCATGGTGATACAGGTACCATTACTGGCACACTAACATACACTCACACACACATCTAGTGGAGGCGTGGTGATACAGGAACCATTACTGGCACACTAACACACACTCTCACAGACACATCTAGTGGAGACATGGTGATACAGGAACCATTACTGGTACACTAACATACACTCACACACATATATGGTGGAGGCATGGTGATATGGGAACCATTACTGGCACACTAACATACACTCACACACATATATGGTGGAGGCATGGTGATACGGGAACCATTACTGGCACACTAACATACATACACTCACCCACACACATCTAGTGGAGTTATGGTGATACAGGAGCCATTCTGGTACACTAACATACACTCACACACACACATCTAGTGGAGACATGGTGATACAGGAACCATTACTAGCACACTAACATACACTCACACACACATCTTGTGGAGACATGGTGATACAGGAACCATTACTGGAACACTAACATACACTCACACACATATATGGTGGAGGCATGGTGATACGGGAACCATTACTGGCACACTAACATACTGTACACTCACACACATATATGGTGGAGGCATGGTGATACAGGAACCATTACTGGCACACTAACATAAACTCAAACACACATCTAGTGGAGGCGTGGTGATAAAGGATCCATTACTGGCACACTAACATACACTCTCTGACAGACACATCTAGTTGAGACATGGTGATACAGGAACCATTACTGGCACACTAACATACACTCACACACACACACACACACACACACACACACACACACACACATCTTGTGGAGACATGGTGATACAGGAACCATTATTGGCACACTAAAATACACTCACACACATATATGGTGGAGGCCTGGTGATACAGGAACCATTACTGGCACGCTAACATACACTCACACACACATCTAGTGGAGGCGTGGTGATACAGGAACCATTACTGGCACACTAACACACACTCTCACAGACACATCTAGTGGAGACATGGTGATACAGGAACCATTACTGGTACACTAACATACACTCACACACACATCTTGTGGAGACATGGTGATACAGGAACCATTACTGGCACACTAACATACACTCACACACACATCTAGTGGAGGCGTGGTGATACAGGAACCATTACTGGCACACTAACACACACTCTCACAGACACATCTAGTAGAGACATGGTGATACAGGAACCATTACTGGTACACTAACATACACTCACACACACATCTTGTGGAGACATGGTGATACAGGAACCATTACTGGCACACTAACATACACTCACACACATATATGGTGGAGGCATGGTGATATGGGAACCATTACTGGCACACTAACATACACTCACACACATATATGGTGGAGGCATGGTGATACAGTACCCATTACTGGCATACTAACATACACTCACACACACATCTAGTGGAGACATGATGATACAGGAACCATTACTGGCACACTAACATACACTCTCTCACAGACACATCTAGTGGAGACATGGTGATACAGGAACCATTACTGGCACACTAACATACACTCACACACACATCTTGTGGAGACATGGTGATACAGGAACCATTATTGGCACATTAACATACACTGTAACACACACACACACACACACACACACACACACACACACACACACACACACACACACACACACACACACACACACATCTAGGTTTGGAAGCATGATGATACAGGAACCATTACTGGCACACTAACATACACTCTCACACACATCTAGTGGAGGCATGGTGATACAAGAACCATTACTGGCACACTAACATACACTCTCTCACACACACACACACACACACACACACACACACATCTAGGTTTGGCGATATATTACTAAACTGGGGAGGAAAAAGCCTTGACAGAATAAAGGATGACTTGTAAGACAGGCTCTTGGTATTTATTTGAACACACTTAGAACTCCTAGAAGTCATCTCTTACATATTACTGTAGTGGTGTTATTACATATCATACTGTGACATTGTGGGTGGTATTATGGGTGGGGGAGGGGGGTGGGGGAGGGGGGAATGGTGCTAACCACGATAATTTTATAGACCTTTTTATGATTTCATCTTCAGGTCTCATGCAAGATACTGACAGTCTGAATGGCTCCTATTTGGATCCCAATTATCAATCTATAAAATGGCAGCCGCACCAACAGAATAAGTGGATCACACTGTATGACAGCAACTACAAAGAACTGTAAGCAAAAGTTATATACATGTTTGTCGGTGCAAAGCAGTGAATTACAGATGCAGCCTACCTCGTCGTTGCTGCAGTCATGTTATACAGTCCTTCTAGTCGCACCTGGCCCCCGATCGCATTTCCAAGCATCCTTTCATGCATCTTTTTCCCCGAAAATACATCTTATTATTACCATTGTTGTGTATAATGTTAACATATGAATACTGTAGATGTATATTTACATGCAGAGATGTGTCAATCCCCATATAACCTCCGTATGGTATGAGTCCCTGCACACAGGCAGTATCAGAGCCGCCAGCTCCGGTGCAACTCAGCTGTAACTTATGATATGTTAACATTATACACAGATAAACTGCATGACGGCAGCAGAAGAATTTGCTTTTTTGAAGTGCGTCTGTTGTACTTATAGTGGAGGCAGCCATTTTGTGTTCTTATAGCATTTCCATGAGAGATCAGACTAAAAAATATACAAGGAACTGTGGACTGCTTCATTTATGTTATTTTGTTCTTATTATAACACAGATGTAATTGTAATTTAGTTTTTTTTTTTAGCTTTTACGTCTGTTTTACAATAATGTGCCTTGTCGTTAATATATGTATGCATGTACAGTATATACATATATATATATATATATATATATATAGTCCAAGGCAATTCGCACACTTAAATCCACAACACCGGAGTGCCAAGGCCACATAAGGTAACGTGTAGAGAAATGAAGGAAGCCAGCACATCCATTTCCAAATGGAAAAAATTCTTTTATATTAGAAAGTCAAAAATAGAAAAAATAGCACGAGGACAAACCATGTAGGGTAAACAGCATCAGCATAATAACAGTCCAAGCGAAGAGCGTTACCACAATCCAGTAAAAGTAAACATGGGTGTCCACTGTCAAGCCACTGATGCCCGACGGCCGTTTCGGTATGGTCACCGTCGTCAGGAGCATAAATGGCTTTCAGTTAGACCACATATATATAGCAAGGCCAATCTAGATTAAATCAACACACCTGTATAATAGTTGCCAGCAGCTTGCACCTGTGTAAACCCGCCACCATCATGTATAGAGCCCAGAAAGACGCTGAATGCAGAACGAACAGCCGGATATGACGTTACGCGGGTACAGACAAAAGTCCTTCCCCACGTCCGTCCCCACGGCAACTGGCCGCATACAAACTGCATGCAGTACGGACAGCCGGATATGACGTTACGCGGGTACAGACAGAAGTCCTTCCCCGCGTTCGTCTCCACGGCAACTGACCGCATACACACTAACGCCTGGATCTACGGCGTCAGACTAGGTACAAACCCAGTACTGGCGTCCGTTACCATGGCGAGGTCTCACTACAATGCAAATAAACAGCGATGCCGGCAAACTGACGGAATACGCCGCATTGCAGAGTGGGCATAAATAAATGTGGGGCACAGCAATCACTAAAAAGGGCCATGATGGTGGGCAGTGCTCGGCGCATAGTTGATGGCTATTACAGGTGGAACAAAAAGAAAATTTTAACATGATAACCCAGCCACATATATAACACATAAGAAACATCATAATGAAAATGTGTCAAATCCTGTACATAAAAAAAGAAAAAGCATTAAAAAAAAATATGCAAAAATGTCCAGATAGATAAACACATTAAAGAAAGCAACTGAGGGAATATTCCTCATTAAGTCCATGGGGTGACATGCAGCCAAGTTGGCGAATCCAAAAGCTTTCTCTTCTTAATAATAGGTTGCCACGATCACCCCCTCTTCTCAGCGGGGGGACGTGATCAACGGGCATAAAGTGAAAGTCCTTCATGGAGTGCTTTAACTGATGGAAATGCCTAGCCACAGGCGGAGTGGTGGCATCGATAGCAGTAAGGGCTTTCTTCAACGAAGACCGATGCATTGCAATGCGTTCTTTCAATGTCCTTATTGTTTTTCCAATATACACCAACTTGCATGTGCAAGTAATCGCATACACGACAAACCGGCTGTCACAGGTAAGATGAAAGCGGATTGGATAAGAGATAGAGGTTCTAGGATCAACAAAAATATCGGAGGTTAGTACAAACTGGCAATTAATGCATTTACCACATTTAAAACTGCCATTTTTGGGCGCAAGCCATTTCGTGGCACTCCTTATAGGCAACAGATCAGACTTTGCAACCAAATCCTTGACATTTCTGCTTTTTTTATAACAAAACATAGGGCTGTTAACACAAAATTGTCCCATAACAGGGTCAGCCTGCAGTACATGCCAATGTCTCAATACCACATCTCGAATTCTCTTAGATGCTATCGAGTATGTGCTAATGAAAGTTAGTCTAACAGGTTGATCTGTTTTATCTTTAGAAATAAGGGCCTGTTCCTGCGTGATCTCACTACAGTGGTTAATGGCTTCTCTGATCTCATCACCTAAATAACCCCTCTCCTCAAATCTCCTACCCATTTCAATCAGGGAGGTGCACACATCATTCTCATCCGAGGTGATGCGCCTCACTCTGAGCAATTGAGACAGCGGCAACCCCCGTTTTAATGGACGCGGGTGAAAGCTGTCTGCCATCAACAGCGTATTTTTGTCAGTAGGCTTGTGATAAATGCTAGTGGTAATGGAACCGCCCCGGAGGGTCACCCCTACATCAAGGAAGCTGATGTAAACCTCACTAAACGCCAGTGTAAAGCGGATGGGGGTAGGTAACTGATTCAGATGGTCAACAAACTCAGCAAGAAGCTTGGGTCCACCAGTCCACACCATGAAGAGGTCGTCAATGTATCTAACGTAAAAAAATATGAAAGATGAAAAAATGCTGTGTGACATGATATACTGGTTCTCATACATATGCATAAACAGGTTGGCATAGGCCGGGGCCATGTTAGACCCCATGGCCGTGCCCTGCCGCTGCAAATAAAAAAAATTCTCAAACAAAAAATAATTTTTTGTAAGCACAATTTCCATGAGTAACAACAGATAATTGACATTGGGACCCTCATAGTGTGGACTGGCGGAAACCAAGCTCCTAACTGCATCCAATCCATCCCTATGTATGATGTTAGTATACAAACTTGACACATCTAAAGTCACTAACAAGGAATTGTCTGGCAAAGTGCCCAGTCGTTTAAGCTTTTGTATAAAGTCGGTGGTGTCTCGTAGGTAGTAAGTGGTGTTTTGTACCACTGGTTGGAGCCAAAAGTCGATGTACTGGGATATGGGCTGGCATAATGATCCACAAGTGGACACAATAGGACGACCCGGTGGCTTGACCAGGGTCTTGTGTACCTTGGGCAACACATAAAGGATAGGAGTCCGGGGATGGGTTTGTGTTAAAAAATAAGCTGTCGGCTCATCAAGCCACTCATTAACAAGACCCATCTGTATCACTGAATCAATTTCTTTTTTATAGGCATACGTGGGGTCATATGTTAGTCTCTTATAACATACATCATCTGCAAGTTGCCTAAGGACCTCAGCAATATAATCCAATCTATTCAATATCACCACCCCGCCCCCCTTATCGGCAGGGCGGATGGTGATATCCGTGTTGGATCCCAATTTTTTAAGGGCCATATCCTGTTCTTTAGTCAAATTGGAGTAAGATAATTTTTGTTTGCTCATAAAGTCGAGAGTGTCACGCGGCTTTAGGATTCGCAACCAGCCGACCATCGGCAGGACCAATGCGGTGTTTTGTCAGCAATGGTGTCAAATACTAAATGACTGTTCACTACAATTAATTTTATTAGTTATTGAGCGCGTGAACCTTGATTTGGAGCTTGTGCAACAAGAAATTACTGTATGTGAAAATGCTGGTATTGATGTTTTGAGAAATGATCCATCAGGTGATATGCTTGCAAAACTTGGTGATTCCATAGAGGCCTTTAGAATGGAATTGCTGGCATTCAAAAAGAGCAAGTATAAAGTAGTCAAGGAAGATTACAGGGATTTACGTGTTTATGGGTGGTTACATGGCAATGAACCCAAGACTAATTGGAGGGAGAATTTTAGAATGCGTAGGAGGAGGGCAGGACGTGTTGACAAAGGTTTCTCAGACTTAGAGACTCACACCTCGGGTAGTGACTCTGACCAATCGACGCAGCGGGTTTTTCCCAAGGGGAGCCTAACAAGATCCAAGTACAAAACACAGGGAGGAGACCTTGTAGAAGGGGTGGACTTAGGAGGAGGAAGAGACAGGAAACAACAGGGGCGCAGAAACAAAATGAAGCCGTAATATTTAATTTATCAGACTATACCCCCGACGAACATGAGCTGGACGTTCTAGGTAAGGGTCTTAGTTATGTAAAAACCTTCAGACAGCGCCCATTTGACTTCGAGGTGGAGCTTTATAGATTCCATCGCTCCCTGAGATTGAAAGATTTTTTTTCAAAAAATCCTGTCCCCCCCAAAAAACCTAATCCCTTTAAAACCAAAAGCACCTTTGACCCGCCTAGCCAAAATCGCTCGATTGAGACCTTTGTTAATTTAGTCAAACGTGACACTCTCGACTTTATGAGCAAACAAAAATTATCTTACTCCAATTTGACTAAAGAACAGGATATGGCCCTTAAAAAATTGGGATCCAACACGGATATCACCATCCGCCCTGCCGATAAGGGGGGCGGGGTGGTGATATTGAATAGATTGGATTATATTGCTGAGGTCCTTAGGCAACTTGCAGATGATGTATGTTATAAGAGACTAACATATGACCCCACGTATGCCTATAAAAAAGAAATTGATTCAGTGATACAGATGGGTCTTGTTAATGAGTGGCTTGATGAGCCGACAGCTTATTTTTTAACACAAACCCATCCCCGGACTCCTATCCTTTATGTGTTGCCCAAGGTACACAAGACCCTGGTCAAGCCACCGGGTCGTCCTATTGTGTCCACTTGTGGATCATTATGCCAGCCCATATCCCAGTACATCGACTTTTGGCTCCAACCAGTGGTACAAAACACCACTTACTACCTACGAGACACCACCGACTTTATACAAAAGCTTAAACGACTGGGCACTTTGCCAGACAATTCCTTGTTAGTGACTTTAGATGTGTCAAGTTTGTATACTAACATCATACATAGGGATGGATTGGATGCAGTTAGGAGCTTGGTTTCCGCCAGTCCACACTATGAGGGTCCCAATGTCAATTATCTGTTGTTACTCATGGAAATTGTGCTTACAAAAAATTATTTTTTGTTTGAGAATTTTTTTTATTTGCAGCGGCAGGGCACGGCCATGGGGTCTAACATGGCCCCGGCCTATGCCAACCTGTTTATGCATATGTATGAGAACCAGTATATCATGTCACACAGCATTTTTTCATCTTTCATATTTTTTTACGTTAGATACATTGACGACCTCTTCATGGTGTGGACTGGTGGACCCAAGCTTCTTGCTGAGTTTGTTGACCATCTGAATCAGTTACCTACCCCCATCCGCTTTACACTGGCGTTTAGTGAGGTTTACATCAGCTTCCTTGATGTAGGGGTGACCCTCCGGGGCGGTTCCATTACCACTAGCATTTATCGCAAGCCTACTGACAAAAATACGCTGTTGATGGCAGACAGCTTTCACCCGCGTCCATTAAAACGGGGGTTGCCGCTGTCTCAATTGCTCAGAGTGAGGCGCATCACCTCGGATGAGAATGATGTGTGCACCTCCCTGATTGAAATGGGTAGGAGATTTGAGGAGAGGGGTTATTTAGGTGATGAGATCAGAGAAGCCATAAACCACTGTAGTGAGATCACGCAGGAACAGGCCCTTATTTCTAAAGATAAAACAGATCAACCTGTTAGACTAACTTTCATTAGCACATACTCGATAGCATCTAAGAGAATTCGAGATGTGGTATTGAGACATTGGCATGTACTGCAGGCTGACCCTGTTATGGGACAATTTTGTGTTAACAGCCCTATGTTTTGTTATAAAAAAAGCAGAAATGTCAAGGATTTGGTTGCAAAGTCTGATCTGTTGCCTATAAGGAGTGCCACGAAATGGCTTGCGCCCAAAAATGGCAGTTTTAAATGTGGTAAATGCATTAATTGCCAGTTTGTACTAACCTCCGATATTTTTGTTGATCCTAGAACCTCTATCTCTTATCCAATCCGCTTTCATCTTACCTGTGACAGCCGGTTTGTCGTGTATGCGATTACTTGCACATGCAAGTTGGTGTATATTGGAAAAACAATAAGGACATTGAAAGAACGCATTGCAATGCATCGGTCTTCGTTGAAGAAAGCCCTTACTGCTATCGATGCCACCACTCCGCCTGTGGCTAGGCATTTCCATCAGTTAAAGCACTCCATGAAGGACTTTCACTTTATGCCCGTTGATCACGTCCCCCCGCTGAGAAGAGGGGGTGATCGTGGCAACCTATTATTAAGAAGAGAAAGCTTTTGGATTCGCCAACTTGGCTGCATGTCACCCCATGGACTTAATGAGGAATATTCCCTCAGTTGCTTTCTTTAATGTGTTTATCTATCTGGACATTTTTGCATATTTTTTTTGAATGCTTTTTCTTTTTTTATGTACAGGATTTGACACATTTTCATTATGATGTTTCTTATGTGTTATATATGTGGCTGGGTTATCATGTTAAAATTTTCTTTTTGTTCCACCTGTAATAGCCAACAACTATGCGCCGAGCACTGCCCACCATCATGGCCCTTTTTAGTGATTGCTGTGCCCCACATTTATTTATGCCCACTCTGCAATGCGGCGTATTCCGTCAGTTTGCCGGCATCGCTGTTTATTTGCATTGTAGTGAGACCTCGCCATGGTAACGGACGCCAGTACTGGGTTTGTACCTAGTCTGACGCCGTAGATCCAGGCGTTAGTGTGTATGCGGTCAGTTGCCGTGGAGACGAACGCGGGGAAGGACTTCTGTCTGTACCCGCGTAACGTCATATCCGGCTGTCCGTACTGCATGCAGTTTGTATGCGGCCAGTTGCCGTGGGGACGGACGCGGGGAAGGACTTTTGTCTGTACCCGCGTAACGTCATATCCGGCTGTTCGTTCTGCATTCAGCGTCTTTCTGGGCTCTATACATGATGGTGGCGGGTTTACACAGGTGCAAGCTGCTGGCAACTATTATACAGGTGTGTTGATTTAATCTAGATTGGCCTTGCTATATATATGTGGTCTAACTGATAGCCATTTATGCTCCTGACGACAGTGACCATACCGAAACGGCCGTCGGGCATCAGTGGCTTGACAGTGGACACCCATGTTTACTTTTACTGGATTGTGGTAACGCTCTTCGCTTGGACTGTTATTATGCTGATGCTGTTTACCCTACATGGTTTGTCCTCGTGCTATTTTTTCTATTTTTGACTTTCTAATATAAAAGAATTTTTTCCATTTGGAAATGGATGTGCTGGCTTCCTTCATTTCTCTCTCTCTCTCTCTCTCTATATATATATATATATATATATATATATATATATATATATATATATATATATATATATATATATATATATATATACATACTATGCACACACAGACAGTGAATAAGAGGGAAGCATATGGGTAGGGTACTCACTATGGGCCAGATTGATCAAACTTCATAAAGTGGAGATTAATAAACAGCCGGCCAATCAGCTCCTACTTGTCATTTTTTTAAACCCAGCCTGTGACATGGCAGGTAGGAGCTGATTGGCTGGCTGTTTATCACTCTCCATTTTATAACTTTTTGAAGCTTGGTACATCTGGCTCTATGAGAGATGGCACTGGTGCTCTCATCACACTTGTCCCTTGCAGCCCGATGCCCACCTACAAAGTGGATGCAGACAAAGGATTTAACTTCTCGGTGGGAGATGACGCTTTTGTTTGCCAGAAGAAAAACCACTTTCAAGTCACAGTGTACATTGGCATGATCGGAGAGCCTAAATATGTAAAAACCCCTGAAGGCATCTTACCTTTAGAGTGCTTCTACCTAAAACTGAATGGAGTGAAGGTGAGTAAAAAGTGAATTGCTTACATATTGCAAAACATGTTATTTTCTATAACTCCATCTTCCAATATTCAGAATGAAGGCAGTTGTTGTAGGTGAGACTTGGTGATTCCAAATATATAACCTAAATATATGACATCAGAGTGCAGATAGTCACAGAGATAATTGGAAGTTGCTAAACATAGAAGAAACTTGGAGCGGGATGCACCAATCTTTGAAATGTGACCTAGGGGGGTATTTAATCTCGGGTCAGGACTGACGGGACGTCCCAGCAGTCGTGACGTCCCGACAGTTGTCACCCTGGCCCGTTCTCCGGCCTCCTCGACTGATATTCGGCAGGCGGGATTCAATGTCCCACCTGTCAAACGGTGAAAAGGGGGCGTGGCCACGGAAAATGGGCATGGATCATGGAGATATGGCCGTGATCTCGACAATCCATGGGTGTTCTCGGCAAAATGGGCAGGACTGCTTTTAAAATTGAGTCCGTTCTGCTGGGATCCCTCTTTAATGCTGTTGGGAAAGACTAATGGAAAGACTTAAATTTCTGTTGGAAATAGCGGCGGGGGATTGTATACCGCCCAAACTTATGTAAATTAAGTTTTCTGATGTTTGGTCACTTATCGCATTTTCATAAAGCCCCAGATTCAGAGACACCATAAATCTATCTAATAATATAAATACAAACATAGCAGCCCCGAAGAGCACACAGCAGCGCCTATTGAAGGCGGGAGGGCCGGTCACCAGGAGCAGGAGCAGCCCCGAAGCGCACACAGCAGTGCTGCACTCCCGGCGCCAACATGAATAGTCAACAAGGTGTGCTGCAGCCCAGCCATGCCAATCCCAGTGTCGGTCCACGGCGCTACAAAGTGCAGCAAAGTGGGGTGAGCGCACGGATCCAGCAGCTGCCACCCCATAGTAAGTGCCGCTGGCCCTGCTCAGAATGCGATAAATTCCGGGGTTTCGATGTCGTGGGCAGTGCCATCTTTAGTTGGCATTGACCAATTGAAGCCTATAGGTTTTATCTTGATTTTCCAATAGGATCCTTCCCCGCAACCTCTACAGTAGGCGGGTCAGCCCATGCCCAGTAAGGACTCTGGAGTGATAAACCCAGAAGTCTTGTCATTGCAAAGAGCAGCGCTTACCACAAAAGCTGTCATTCGGGATTTTCTTCAGGCATATGGCATCCACAAAACTGTTATACTTGCAAAGAGTGGTGCGGTGCATGGCAAGCAAAATGTGATGCTTGATGCATCCCGTCCCCAGTGTTTTACAGGCTGAGTCAGTAATGTGCACTCGTGTCTAAAGCTGTGTAAGCACGGTGTGATTTGTTCGCTGAGCAATTTTACCTGAAAATTGCAAACTATACAGTCTCATTCTGTCTACCTCATTTTGACTAGAAGTCGCTGGTCGCTGGTGCACAGTGCATTGTGCACCAGCGATCAGCAATTTGTAGCCATAATCGTAGGAGCCTGCTCCTGCGACCAGCGACCATGAAGTGCTGGCAGCGGGGAGCACGCTCCCGGCGATTTATCTCCCACAGCACATGAAATCACTGGCAATATGGTCGCTCAGCGATATGTGCTGAAATCACCCCCCCGTGTGTACACAGCTTCAGGCTAAGGGCGAGATGTGCTAAATTTAAAAAGTGATAAAATTGAGAGTGATACGCACCAGCCAATCAGCTCCTACCTGTCATTTTTCAAACACAGCCTGTCACATGAAAGTTAGGAGCTGATTGGCTGGTGGTTTAGGCCTAAGTTTCCCATTATAATGTTAGCATGATCTAATGGCTGATGGTTTTTGTATCAGTGTCAATGTTAACTGCTTATTCTTATCCTCATTCCTGTGCTGTTCTAGCTGGAGGCCATCAATCAAAGCATCAGTATTGAGCAATCGCAGTCTGACCGCAGCAAGCGCCCATTTCATCCAGTCACGTAAGTACAGCCATAATCTAGTATACTGATCACAGTTTGGACAAGTAGAAAGGAGAAATTAGAGTAAAAGAAGGTAGAAAATGAGACAGGATTCTTTAATTGGGGCATTAAGGGCCAGATGTACTAAGCTTGAAAAGTGATAAAATGGAGAGTGAAAAACTGCCAGCCAATCAGCAGCTGACTGACATGTTACAAGCTGGGTTTGAAAAAAGACAGTAAGGAGCTGATTGGCTGGTGATTTATCACTCTCAATGTTATCACTTTCCAGGGCTTAGTAGATCTCACCCTCAGTCTGTTTAGTGAGTATTCTCCCCACTCTTCTTAGGATGTCTCTTCCCCCGGACCAGGTCACAAAAGTGACAGTTGGGCGACTCCATTTCAGCGAGACTACGGCAAATAACATGCGAAAAAAAGGAAAACCGAACCCAGACCAGAGGTAAGTGTGTGAGCCCAGTCACACATGCAGCAGCGGACCCTGCTCGTCATGCACCTGGCAGCACTACAATAATACTTTACTGAGCACAAGTAGTGTTTCACATAATAAAACCTGTTCATATTGTTATCTGCTAGTTGCCCTTTCTCTTAGGAAGGTGGCACTGCTGTGTCTTGTATTACTTTTATGGAGCCAGGGTCTAAGGCACCCATTTATCATTCAATATTTGCAGTTAAATCCTCGAAAACACCCATTTTCGGGGGTTAGCCGCAAATATTAAGTATCACCCATCCCTCCTGTACCGCCACCAGCCGCCTCTTCATAGGTTTCTATGGGGGATGCGAATCAACATTGGGCAGAAGCACATCGCATCCCCAGGCTACCGCCATTCTGAGATGGCCTATGGGCTACACATCGCACTGTTACAGGAGCAGTGCAGTCAGCGGGGTCGGCGGGGGGCCAGAGCTAACCACACATGCTCAGAACCCCTGGTGCCCGGTTCAGCACATCGCAGGGACGGGCTCCTTTCGGAGCCCTATCCCTGCGTGTCAGGGATGATACATCCTGCCGTTAGGATCGCATTTTACAATGCGATCCTGGGCGGTAATATTCCCCCCAGATAGCATTTTAAATGCAATGCATGATAAATGGGCCCCTTAAGTGACATACAGTACTGTACCAGAGTATGACCTAATGGACTGAAATGATCCAGCCAGTAATATATTAAACACACCGATTGGCTGTTTGCTTATATGGCTATGTTTTATTCTATATGTATAAACTCTCTTTTAAAATTCAGACAAATGTCTGCATTCTGTGTTTTTTTCTCATTTATTTAACTGTTACATTATGCCCTATCTCTGGTTTACTTGGCATACAATGCTGTTCCCTATTTTTAAAAGGAGGGTCTTCACTGGAGAGGGTTATGCCACCTCTAGCCGTCGTAACCCCATAGAAACCTATGGCTCCTCTCCACAGCGCTGCTGTGTGAGGGACCTGATGTGAATACCTCCCAGCATGCCCCCCGGCTGCCAGTGCCTCTGCAAATGCGCAGGCAACCATGGGGATCGCCAAGGGCAGCTGTTATCTGGAGAGCTGCCCTTTGCTTTGCTCATTGCACATGATCAGTACATATGTGATGGGCGGAGGGATGTACCACCGCTGCTTGGTACATCCCACCCTATACTTTACATGACCTCTTGCCATCGCTTTCCCCTCGCTTTCTAATGATCGCTTCCTTTTGTTCCCATGTAAGATCCTTTATGTACTTCTTCTCACCCATTTGTGTTGCTCTTTGCAGGTATTTTCTATTAGTGGTGGCTCTTCAGGCCCAGGCTCAGAATCAAACGTACCTGGTGGCAGCACAAGCCTCTGAACGCATCATAGTCCGGGTAACCGCAAAGGGGCTGGAGAAAGGGGTATATTATAAGGAGTTTGTATTGGCATGCTTTAGATATCTCTAGATATAATCTTAGGCATCGATGATTCAGAGTTGGGAGCATTGCAGTAGCAGAAGCAACGTTCATGCTGGTGAAACTTTGTTGTGGTGCAGGTGGGGCAGATGTAACATGCAGAGAGATTTACAGTCTCATGGGGAATGTCCTAGATCATAGATCATTGCAAAAAAGCCATCCAGTACTTGTGGGCTAAATAAGTAAGTCTAGATGCACCCCTTGCATTGCAACATGGTATGCCCAGGTTCAATGTTAACGCTTTTATTTATTTTGTGCCCAACTCTGAACCATCCTCATGATCTATCCCAATCAGTTACCCGCTGTCAGCTTTTCAGTATCTGTATCCAGATCATAGATCTATAGTCAATATATCGACACCAAAGTTGACATTACAATGGTCGACTACTCACATACTGTATGGCCTACAATTGGGAATAGTAACTTGTGTCGATCGCCGCTTCTACCCTTTTTACATGTCAACCAATTGATCCTGTTGCATGTTGACATAGTAATTGTTGACATCATGATCCATACCCCAAGGTTTCCTAGTGACCTGTTGTAGAAGTCACATGATGCTGTTGTGATAATTTGTGGTGGGCCCACTTGCAAAAGTATAATTTGGGCCCCACACCAATGAGTTACAGGGGTACAAGCTGCTGGTCTGGGCAGCAGTGGGCCTTAAGGGGCCCCGGTGCAATGCACTTGCTGCACCAATGGTAGTTCCGCCTCTGGACTCACATTTGGTTAACAGCAATTTTTCTGATTTATTTTTGTTTTATTTTATTTTTTATTTTATTTTATTTAAATTTTTTTCTTGCCTTAACATTTACGTGGCCTACAATTGGAAATAGTAACTTGCGTAGATCTCCGCATCTACCCTTTTACATGTCAACCAGTTGATCATGTTGACCACCTCCATGTTGGTCCTGTTGAACATGTGCAGGTTGACCCAGGATAGTAATTGGTGACCTCATGATCCACACCCCAGATTTCCTAGCTCAGTCTGTACTGAAGTTTTCTGTATATATTTTGGATTTATCTCCAGTCTTTTACTGACCCATAGTAGGAGTTCTCATAGCCAGAAAGTTGTGGGTTTGTCAGTGACCTGTGTAGAAATGACATGATGCTGTTGTTGTATTATTGCTCTGTGGCCGGATGTTTTTACATTGTTGTATTGAGGCTTCTCTCATTGAATGTGTTTTCTATAGGCCTCAAATCCTGGCCAGTTTGAGAGTGACAGTGAAGTGTTGTGGCAACGCGGCCAGCTCCCGGACACTGTCTTTCATCACGGACGTATTGGCATTAACACAGAGCGACCAGATGAGGCTCTTGTGGTTCATGGAAATGTCAAGATAATGGGTTCTCTTATGCACCCCTCCGACCTCAGAGCTAAGGAGGACATTGAGGAGGTGAGTAACAGATTGGAACATGCATAGGGGAGACTGAGAGGTGCTGGAGTGAAGGGAATCCATTGTGCATGACAACAGGGGGACAGGAAACAGTGATCACCGGCGAGAAACATAAATTCAGTCACAAATGTTATTTATTAACCGATCATGTTCAATAATGAAAACGCATTCCGGTACTTATGTAGTATCTGGACGCCCGATTAAAAAATCGGGTCCATCGCATCGCATCGCATGCGATTTGGTCGGATGCGATGCGATTATCGGGCGTCCAGATACTACATAAGTACCCACATTCCTCATTGTTTGACCTGGTTTAGTGCAATTTTCCAACAGGCAGCTAATACCGTAACAGTCTGCTGGATAACCACCTTACTGTGGGAATACTAGGCTAAAATCAAGTAAGATTGACTAAGCTCCGTATGAAGGAACATTTTGGAGGGTTTTAATTGTCTTTTTGTTCTATAGAGGGATAAGGTAGGCTGGGTGTGCTCCATTATGGATTCCAATGGCTGCAGGAGATCCTTCAAAATGGAGGCTAGAGGTCACCATCAGCCTTCTAGAGTCTAGAAAGATAGAACAGGGAAAAAAATGATAAGAAATAATAAAGCAAAAAATAAATAAATACATAAATTATAATAATAATAATAATAATAATAATAATAATATGAATAAAAACGATTTGCAAATGTGGACCAGAGAGGGGTGTCTGTGAAACTAACCATGTAAGGAAGGGTTTTTCAACCACTGTGCCACTAGTGTGCTGTGAGCTGTTCTCAAGTGTGCCCCCAGATCTAGAGATGCCCAAACCAGTTTACAGCCACAGCCAGTTCAACTGTTATTTACCAGTGTGATTGTTTTTTATATGGGGGCCAATAGGTTTGTTTTTTTTCCTGTGGGGGCCAATGTGTTTTGGCCTGTGGGGATCTCATGGTGTGCCTTGGCAATTTAAAAATGTTATTTAGTGTGCCTGCGTGGTGCTGGCGACTAACGTCACATGACATCAGCATCCGTCCCAAATTCAGACTGCAGCGGCCATCTGTATAGTAAGTATTGACTTACTCTTCAGACCGAAGGCTGCAGAAATCAATCGATGGTTAGCGACCATCGAATGATTTCTCTCCAGGGCGGACGCATGGGAGGGCATGTGTTCGCTTACACATCTCCTCGCATGATATCGCGGGGATTCGGCCGGGCGGCGGTCAACGCTTACCTGTTCTCTAGGCTGCGAGTATATGCAGTCTAGTGAACAGGTCTGAATCGGGCCCCAAGTTTATTGCTGACATTTTTTTAGATGAGCATTTTTCTATAACCGTTGTGAATGTATGGATTATTTACCCTCTCTGATTGGATTTGCCTTTCTATCTCAGGTGGATACCACGGAACAGCTGAAACGGATCTCTCAGATGCGCCTGGTTCAGTATCATTATAAGCCGGAGTTTGCGAGCACAGTGGGGCTGGATGACTCCGCGGAGACAGGTGAGTCGGATGCTCATAGACGGCTGTTTATAAACAATGAGATTTTGAGGAATACAGCTACTTATACACAACTCGCCAGAAGCAGCCTTGGAGGCCGATTCTGGATCACACGCAGTGATCCGAATTCAGTCCTGCCATGATGGACGGGGTATGTGCATGCACTTTTCTGCACATGTGCAAACCCGGACAGCGAGTGGCCGCGGTGAGTTACACACTCGGCCGGGAGCGGTCGGCAACGTGGACGGGGATAGCCCATGGCAACGCCCATTTGAAAACACTGGGGATTCCCATTGGTACGAAGACAGGCCGATGCCTGTCGGTAGCGGGTGGCTGACGTCACAGGAAGTCAGCTGCTCGCCCCGTCTTCAGGCAGGCACACGCAATTATTTTTCCTGCAGCGGCGACGGCATGCAAGGGGATGTGTCTGCATTACACATCCCCTCTCATGGTTGCAAGAGGAAACGGCGGCGGTGGGGAGAGGGTATTTGGTGGTGCGGCCTCTCTGGCGCACGGTAAACTGCAATCTTCGCAGCTTACCAATCCAACCAGAATCAGGCCCTTAGTTCTGGGAAATGCTAAAGAAATGGGCACCTTCCTGGTAATAGAACATGGGACCAGTAGAACATGGGACCCCCATTCACTCTTTCTGTGCTTTCTGTTCTCTTGACTATCAAATGTTCTCTTTCTCATAGGAGTGATTGCACAGGAGGTGCAGGAGATCCTCCCGGATGCTGTAAAAGAGACGGGGGATGTGGTCTGTGCCAATGGAGAAACCATAGAGAACTTCTTAGTAGTAAACAAGGTATGATCTGTAAGATTTGCAGAGGATCTAGTATCTACCATCGTACGGCATGAAGAGTGTTATGTACCAACCAGTAAAAGAGTGAAGAGATGGGCCAGAGGAGAATATTTACCCATAGAAACAAATTAGATTCTACCTATCTTTAGATTGACTGAACCTAATAAATGCTAACTCACTGCAGTTGCCCACAGCAACCATGGCCAGTGATGGACAGATGGACGGACAGGGGGAAAAGGGGACACCTCTACCAGGCCCTAAGGTTGATGGGGGCTCAGGGCTAACAATGGTTATAAAGGCACAGGCTGGCCAGCCACATGCCTTCCATGCAGGGCCGGATTTCTCATTTGGCCCGTGAGGCATGGGCCTATGGGCGGCACCTGCTGGGGGGGCATGGCATCCCCCATCACTGGTGGAGAATAGCTGGAAGGGGGAGGGGGTCACAAATCACAGAAGGGAGGAAATGGCAGGGCCTGGCTCCCCCGCTGGCACTCAGCCTTCTACTGACCCATCCGGGACCTTTCCTGCTCAGTGGCGGTGGCAATGGCGGCTATCGGCGCAGTGACCTGCCGCAAGCAGGTAAAACACTGGCAGGTACTCCTCGACCGCACTGACTGTGCTGCAGAGCTGCTGCCACCCACACGACAGCTAAGCGCACAGCTTCCCATGTACATTGCATGGGGGAAGGGGGGTGGCTCATGGGCGGGCAATCCCATAAATGCTCATGGCTGTGGTAGCTTCTTCTCTTCACCCCCCCCCCCCCCCCCTCTGTGGGGGGCGGAAAAAAGGTGGTGCCTAGGGGCAGACTTAAATCTGCCCCTGCTTCCATGGATTCGTGGAACTGAACATCCGCTGAGCCCCCCCCCCCCCTCTGTTAACCCATCTGGACTTGTCCGGCTAACTACTCTAATGAATTTATGGTCCGATTCAGACCCATTCATTACATGCCAAATACAGCCCCATTCCCAATGGTCAGGGTTTGCACATGTGCATGCACAAACCCCGGGAGTTTTGCAGTCGCTGAGCCGTCCGTTCCATAGTGGGAGAGAAGGGGGCGGGCATGGGCTGGAGCAGAGGAACAGCAGATACAGGCGTGGAGATGCCTGCTGGGGGAGGGCGGCTGGCGTCACGTGACGTCAGCGCCCACTTCGGATTCGGAGGACAGCGGACACTAGAAAAGTCAGTCCAGGCTGACTTTTGTTAGCGAAGGCCGGAGAAATCGTTTGATGGTGAGCCATTATCGAATGATTTCTCCTCCTTGTGGCCCCATGATACATCAACCCCTTAGTCCAGGCATGTCCAAACTGTGGCCCTCCAACTGTTGTGAAACTACACATCCCAGCATGCCTTGCCATAGTTTTAGCATTCCCGAATAGCAAAACTGTGGCAAGGTATGATGGGACTTGTAGTTTCATAACAGCTGGAGAGCCATAGTTTGGACATGCCTGCCTTAGTCCCTTTGGTTAATCCCAGTCATATTGTGGTTTGTGTTTTACTAGATGAAATTTGTGCATAAGTTTCTCAGTCTGTACACACAAAAGTCCTCACGAAGTACACTTGATGCACATAGTAAAACGAATCAGTTTTACCTGGTTGCATTAGCATTTTTAGGTACACGTCTTGGGAGCTGCCTTCACATCCCAGAAGCCTGCATGCTGACAGGTGTAAAAGTCTTTGCAGACCTTACACTTTAGTCCCTTGGCACTTTAATATATAAAATTTGTATTCAAATGAACTTCGCTTTGTCTGTTTAGTTTAGCCTTATACATAGGAGCACCAAAGGCACAAATCACAAAAAAAAATGGCCGCCGCTGCCATTTCCGAGTGATTTGTCCATGCACACTGTATATGTCACCAGGTACAAGGCACAGGCACCATGTTCCTGGAGACCTGCGTATGCGCATAATGCCTGAGTCTACTTGCGATCAGAGAAGAGGTGGCCCACAGTGGAGGCTGCACGCGGGTCCACTCCTCTTAAAATGCCCCTGGCCTTATATATGGTTTATATTAATCTAAAAAGAACCAGGCAGTCACTGTATAGTGACTGGTTACGGTGTGTGCGGACAGGCAGTCACGTGCAGTCAGCACTGGCGTACTTACACTCTTGGGCTTGTTACAATAATGCTCTCTGACAGTTTTTGGTTTTTGAATGTTAGGAGAGGATATTCATGGAGAATGTTGGGGCGGTGAAGGAGCTCTGTAAGCTGACAGACAACTTAGAGAATCGAATCGATGAACTGGAAAGGTGGAGTCGAAAGCTGGCTAAACTGCGTAGGTTTGACAGCATGAAAAGCACTAACAGGTACAGGTTCAGTCTGTCCTTCTCTTATTACAAGTGTTCTGTAACCTTTCCTGGCTAAGCCATTATCATCACACTTTTCATGTACTTACCATGACTTCTCCCTTCAGTCATACAGGAAGTCAGTTCAGTCGTGCGGGGAGTATTCCTTACAAGCAACGTCCCACCAAAGTCATAGGCAAGGTAGGTACAAAGAAAGTCCTCTGCGTCAGACAACCATAAATGTTTATACATACAGTAAATTATATAAAAAAGGCATTTCGACCTGTCGGGAAAAAAAACAGACTTTATTGAATAGGTCGGAACCCCTTCTGACCTATTCAATTGTCTTTCTGACAAGACGGCAGTTCCGACAGGAATTAAATATACCCCGTAGTCTTCTTCTGTCTAATAAGATACATCTGTTTATCTTCATTTTTTTGTGTCTGCTTATATTTCCTAAAATCCGTCTTTTTTTCCTTACATAATTCTTGCTACTTCTTTCGTAACCCACCCTGGCTTCTTTTTCCTCTTGTTATTTTCCTAACCCTTTTGATAGGGTGATGGTAATCAAGGTATCAATGCAATCTGGTGGGACTACGTGCTATGGAAACCTATCTCTATGTATATTCAATGGTTTTTGCGAGCTGTGACAGCGAGCAGTGCTGACTGCTCACTGTCACAGCTCGCACAGTCAGTATTCAACATACAGTACACTCCCATTTCCACATCGCTGGGTTTTTGCAGTGACGTGGAAACGGCACGGGCGGCCGCCAAAACAGCAAGGCTCACGGCTAAATGCAGCAGGCTCCCTACATTAGCCATAAGCCTCGCTGTTTGGGGAATCCTTGCCATTATCTGACAGCGAGGGTTCCCTCAGAACATTGAATATGGTGAGCGGCCGTCGCGGGGGTTAAACGGCAAGGGTTGCATGTTTACGGTGATCTCCGTTTAACCCCCTCGCCGGATGCATTGAATACTGCACTGCCCTATGTATCCCTCCTATTATCCCTATAGATTGTAAGCTTGCGAGCAGGGCCCTCCTACCTCTATGTCAGTTTGTTACTACCCAGTTTGTTTTCTTACTGTTTCCATTTGTAAAGTGCAATGGAATATGCTGCGCTATATAAGAAACTGTAAAAAGGATATATATATATTTCTTGGCCCAATGTCACACTGTGTATTCACATTTCTTTTACTTCAGACAGTACCGCCCTCTACTGACAAGAGCTGTGTCAGTCAACGGTTTCTTCAGGCAACCATCATTGCCCTTGTTATTATAATGGCTTTCAGGTATGTCCAGATGAAGTTACGCTGTCATTGTAATATTGTTATTCAACTAAATAGCCTCTCAAATGTTATACCAACAGAATGGTTTATTAATACGATGCCATAGGTGGAACTTAGCACTGAGTGGGTAGGAAAGCCACACAGATGCAAAATGTTTTCTGTTGCATAATTAGGCAGAGTGTTTGGGAAAGGCTGGCTGCAGTAACTAGGGGAATAAGGAATGAAAACCTTGGATTCTAGTGGAAGCAATGATAGACGTTAAGACTGTATTGCAGGCATGACCGAACCTTGGCCCTCCAGCTGTTGTAAAACTACACATCCCAGCATGCCTTGACATAATGTTAGCCAGTAATATATTTCTGGAAAAATAGGTCCAGAACCTCCAGGTCTGTATAAAATAAAGGATTAAATAAAACAGAGAGAGGGGGGGGAGGTATATATTGGGGGAAATGTACTAAGAATACAGTTTTTTAGCCTTATACAAATTCGTATTCCAGAGGGGAATTTACAAAGCAGTCAAATACGACTGCTTTGTAATCCCCGATGTAGTATCCATTCGTATTAGCGGCCGTATATATGGCCGCTAATACGAATTCATATAGGCCGTCTGCACGGATCAGTCAGATCCGTGCAGGCTGCAGAGTGTAAAAAAAAAGGAAAATAAATAAATAAATAAATAAAACGGAGTGGGATCCCCCCCCACGGGCATAACCAGCACCAGGCTGAAAGAGCCGGGGCTGGTTTTAAAAAAATCAGAAAACCGGCCAAATAGGGGTTCCCTGTATTTTTAAAACCAGCCCCAGGGCCGGGCCTGGTTCCCAAAATACAGGGGACAAAATGAGTAGGGGACCCCAAGATTTTAAGAACCAGCCCCAGGCCCAACCAGCCAGCAGGGTGATGCCACAGCCGGGGGGAGACTTTTTATACAAGTCCCCCCGGCCAAAGCATTAACCCTACCGACTAGTCAGCCTGTCTTGGGGGAGTGGAGACCCCCCAATAAAGGGGTCCCCCCCCTCCAGGACTTACCTGGCCAGGCTGAAGCCTGGTTCTGTCCCCGGTACCCCTGGGCTGTGGGTACCGGGCTGATAAAGTGTAAAAAAAATAGAATAAACCATTGGGTTTTGTTGTGGAACTATGAGTCCCAGCAAGCCTGGAACGCATCCTGGGACTTGGAGAACCACAAGTCCCAGCATGCGGCCCATTAAGGGGCTTGCTGGGACTCTTAGTTCCACAACAAAACCAATAGTTAAAGAAAAGCACACTGACACATAATAAAAATAAAACTTTAATACACACAGAGCCCATATATACTGATACTTACCTATCTTGAGCCTGTAGGTAGCCCTTGGTACTGGTCCGGTGTCCTGGTCCGGTGTCCGTAGAAATCCAAAGGTGACCTGTGGCAGGAAATTATACTCATGGGTCTCATCCGGCATAGATCACGTCCTCTTCTATCCTGAAGTAGTCCACCGGTACTTGGCAAAAAAAACAAACACGAACATCCGGACCATCGCTTGTCACTCTGAATGCCGCTATTGGCCGCTAGGTAGCCAATCAGGAGCCGGGTTGCTTTGAAATAAAACTTATCTTCTGGAAAGTACTTTTTGACCCAGAACAGGTTCAGGAATCCAGTTCCTGATGACGTCATATTTAATTAGAGGTTCAGGAGCTGAGGGGCAGATTTATTAAGCTTGGAGAAGAGATAAACGAGATAAAGTGGAGAAAAGGTAAAATGAGATAAAGCACCAGCCAATCAACTCCCAACTGTCTTTTTCAAACACAGCTGATTGGCTGTGCTTTGATTAAGCAAGGGCTGCCTAAAGGTGCCCACAGACGCATCAATTATCGAATGCGTTTTGTACTTTTTAAGCACAAATTGCATCTTATGTACAATTATTGGATGGTGTTTATGGGCTTGTGCGATGCGATGCGCGTTCCCGGGAGTCCGATATTGTATGTCTAAAAAAGTACGTGCTGCACGTACTTTTTAGACTACATCTGAAATTTAACATTACAAACATGGGGTCATCACATCGCATCGCATGCATCCAAGTGCACATTGCATAGCAAGCTGGAAGAAAAGTTGTATAGAACCATTGTACAGACAAAAACGCATAGCACAGTACAATTGTAGCGTCTGTGGGCACCTTTAGCCAGAGCGTACTTAAGAGGCTTACAATTTTTGGGTTGGCAGGAAAGAGTTAATGTCTGCTAGTGTGTTTAAAGTTGGTTTCAGTTTTGTAGTTAGCCCTTGGGTGAACTGGGGGGGGGGGGGGGGGGGGGGGCGTGAGCTTAGTGAGAGGGGTATATAGGCAGGTCCTTACAGGAAGTACTTCCTCTTGCAGAAGTTTCTTCAGCCCCACCCTCCCTTGCCTTTGCCCCCTGGAAAGATGGCAGGGTGTCCTGCCTTTGCGGGGGGGCGCGGTGGGCACTTCGTCAGCGGAGTGTCCACACTGGCCAGAGCGGGGGTGGTGAGACTTCCCAGCGTTAGGTCGTGCCTTAGTCAGATGGGCCGTCTCAGTAGTTCCCATATTAATATCAATCAGTTGGGGCGTTTAAGTCGCCGCCATTTTTTGGGATGTGACTAGAGCTGGGCATCCATGGCGCCTTATTGCCAGTCCTTTACGAAGAAGGGTCATACCACATTAATAAATATACTTATGACCTTTAAATCTAATTGTTACGGTGTCCGTGTCTTTATTGTGTCAGTGTGAGTTATTTTTAGTTAAGATAGCTTAAAGTGTGGGTTATAATTTCAAGCCAAATAAATGTATAGACGCCTTAATCTCCTTTTACCTTTTCTCCGCTTTATCTCCAGTTTATCTCTTCTCCAAGCTTAATAAATCTGCCCCTGAGTTCCTTATGGTTACTGCTAAAAAATAGCACTGATGTTAGCATTCTTAATAGCAAACCTGTGGCAAGGCATGATGGGACTTATAGTTTCACAACAGCTGGAGGGCCATAGTTTGGACATGCCTGCTGTATTGTATTGGTGTAGAGCATGGAACAATATGGAATGATGCTTTTGGCGCAATTGGCAGGGTTCTGTAGATGTTATATAAATCTTTAATTTGCTGTACAGTTAGGAATACAGGTCAGAAAAATAAGTCAGGCACAAGCATTTGACAAGTTCCCATGAGTTTTATATCTGGCTAGGTATTAATACAAGTACGTTATCAAGGAAATATTAAGAATTCAGGTCAATATTCAAAAGATCCATTCTCCCTTCTAGTACTACTGTAGGGGATGCAGTTTAAATCCCGGCCGTCGGGATCCCGGCGTTCAGAATCTCGACGCTGGAATCCCAACCGCCGAAATCCTGACACTTTCTCCCTCCGTGGGTGTCCACGACACCCCTGGAGGGAGAATAAATTAGCGTGCCGAGCGTAGCGAGGCATCGGGCCCGCTGCGTGGCGAGCGCAGCGAGCCCGCAAGGGGTGGCGATCCACGTCCCCCCCCTTGTCGGGATTTCGGCGGTCGGGATTCCGGCGTCGGGATTTTAAACGCCGGGATCCCGACCGCCGGGATTTCATACTGAATCCCTACTGTAGGTCTCATGTATTAGTTGTGACTATTACTGACCAATCACTGTATTCTTAATACATAACTGTATTTTCCATGTCTCAAGTGAACAAACCCACTTACTCTTTCTGTTGCAGTGTTATCTCCATGACAACTCTCTATGTGTTGAATTTGCGCAGTGAAGATGATCTGCTGGATATGGATGGGTAAGTGTGAAGTTCTGGATTTATCATTATCCTAGAGACTGACGTTGGAGATGGGAAATAATAGTTCTATGTGAATGGGGAAGAAAGCATAGCAAAAGGAGTCTTGTGCATGTTGTATATTCTTACTCAGAAAGCTAGCCCTGTATCATGTGCATACTCTGGGTGCCTTCTGTGAGCGTCTAAGTCCAGGAAATGATAGAAGTTGATCACCGTTGGAAATGTATTTTGGGAGTTTTGTTTGTAAACATTCCTGGAATTGTGGGGGCGATTCAGGCCTGATTTATGAGGTCCGAATTTGCCCCCATTCCCAATGGTGGGGGTTTGCACATGTGCGAATATGCACATGTGCAAGCCCCCAGACTGAACGCCTTTGGTGAGTTTCACATTCGCTGGGGTGTTCCCTCACTAATGGCCGTGCAGGGGGGAGTTGCTAGGGTACGCACAGCATTTCACGAGCGTGCCCTCCAAGAGACCCATAGAAACGCACCCAAAGAAATGCTGGGTGGACCCATCAGAACACAGGCGTGTCCATTCACATGAAATCAGCGTCCGCCCCCATCCAGGATAAAAGTATATATAGTCTTACTTTTAACTGTGAAGGGAGGAATAATTAATTTAATGGTGAGCGACCAATGATTTTTCCTTCTTGCGGCCGCATGCTAGTGTGGGGATTTGCTTGGTGTGTGGTGGGGGTTGGGGCGTGAGTTCAGCGGGGCCGCATTTACCGGCTCCCTAGGTAGCAGATATACGCTGCCTAATGAGCAGGTTTGAATCGGGCGCAGTGTGCTCTGGACCTGAGCAGACACTGGGCCAGATGTATTAAGCCTTAATAAGAGATAAAGTTGAGTAATAAAGAGTGATAAAGCACCAGCCAATCAGTTCCTAACTGCCATGTTACAGACTGGGTTTGAGAAATGGCAGTTAAGAGCTTATAGGCTGATTCTTTATCACTCTCCACTTTATCTCTTGTTAAGGCTTAATCCATCTGGCCCAGTGTGCTGAGTGTAATATTCTGCAATTTGTGGAGTTGGTGCAGTTCTGGTGAGAACCTCCAATCACAAACAGTAATCTAGGAACATATTAATAAGGCCAGCCCCTCCAATCACAGACAGTTATCTAGGAACATATTAATAAGGCCAGCCCCTCCAATCAGAAACAGTAATCTAGGAACATATTAATAAGGCCAGCTCCTCCAATCACAAACAGTAATCTAGGAACATATTATTAAGGCCAGCCCCTCCAATCACAAACAGTAATCTAGGAACATATTAATAAGGCCAGCCCCTCCAATCACAGACAGTTTTCTAGGAACAGATTAATAAGGCCAGCCCCTCCAATCAAAAAAAGTTTTCTAGGAACATATTAATAAGGCCAGCTCCTCCAATCACAAACCGTAATCTAGGAACATATTAATAAGGCCAGCCCCTCCAATCACAAACAGTAATCTAGGAACATATTAATAAGGCCAGCCCCTCCAATCACAAACAGTAATCTAGGAACATATTAATAAGGCCAGCCCCTTCAATCACAAACAGTTATCTAGGAACATATTAATAAGGCCAGCTCCTCCAATCACAAACAGTAATCTAGGAATATATTAATAAGGCCAGCCCCTCCAATCACAGACAGTTATCTAGGAACATATTAATAAGGCCAGCTCCTCCAATCACAAACAGTTATCTAGGAACATATTAATAAGGCCAGCCCCTCCAATCACAAACAGTTATCTAGGAACATATTAATAAGGCCAGCTCCTCCAATCACAAACAGTTATCTAGGAACATATTAATAAGGCCAGCTCCTCCAATCACAAACAGTTATCTAGGAACATATTAATAAGGCCAGCCCCTCCAATCACAAATTGGAAACCACTACGGGTGTCTTCTAATGTTGCACTGGTTCTGGATGTGAGCTGTGTACATCTGACTAGTATTGACCTCTTTTTCTTGTCCACTGTGTGCCACCCTCCTTCCGCTTGCTCTCTACTGCTGGCAGTGCTCTTACTTCACCGGGTGCCTGTACTCTGACTTTCTTCCGACAGACCCGTCTCACGCTCCCCTTTGCTCTGTGTACATGGTATGTTTCTATCACTTGCTTCATCTCACCCTTCTTATTGAGTCCAATGCCATCCTTTAGTCTATTCTGCTATCATCCCCCTTTGTTTTACCTATCTCACCTACATTTATTTGTCTGTTCAGCTCAAGTCAGAACTTTGATACCACACAACTGAGAAGCTCCACCACCCCTCCTCTACAGGCCACGGAAAGTTCAGGTAAGTGTTTCTCTCTCATTCTATCCATCCGTGGTGCTGTCGTCTTACTGTATTTTGTAATGAACTGCTGTGCATTGTCTCCAACAGATTGGTTACATAACTCAAATCCTTCCATCACGATAGACCTGTGTGTGACACCTCCGTGCAGTTCTGTATGCTGCTCTAGCCCTCATAGTGCGTCATCTTCTCCACCCGTCACATCTGGAAAAACATCTTCTCGTGCTGAGACCTCAGTAACAGGTGGGGGAACCTAAACTCTTAGATTAACAACACACAATATGTAGTGTAAATCCAGTTATCTGACTGATCTCTCTATACATTCCTACCACAGACAATGCGTCATCTGCAACCATCAGGAAGGCAAAGTCCAGATTCCTGGACAAGAGCCGAAATTACCTACAAACTGCGGCACGTCCTGTAAGCCCCCCACCTCAATATACTCAGGGCAAAAACAAACACAGCCCCAACAGCCTACCCGGGCAGGACCTTCGCAATAGGAGAAATGTGGAGGAGGAGGAGAGCATGCCAACTTCTATCACGGGCATCACACATGGGAATGGTCAGTGTCCATAGACAAACCAGTGTGGGTCATCCAAATCGACAGTACAATTAGTGTAAATTTGGTTATGTGATATAAACCATCATTGTACAATTGTGATTCAAGCCACCATTTTACAATTGTGATTCAGGCCACCATTGTACAATTGTGATTCAAGCCACCATTTTGCAGTTGTGATTCAGGCCACCATTGTACAATTGTGATTCAAGCCACCATTTTGCAGTTGTGATTCAGGCCACCATTTTGCTTTTATGACATCGGCTCTTGGTTTTCTGCAGAATCTCGTGCATCTGTCTCTTCCATCCGTCTTCTGGAGACTGACACGCTCATTACAGATCAGATGTGTGCCTCCCAAGACACCTGCAGGTACTCCATGTTCTCTGCAATGTCAGCTGTGTGCCAAATATGTCAGGCTTCATGACCTGAGTAGTTTCTGTAGTGGTCTTTTACATCCGTATGCTGCAGATTCTGTTTAGTTATGTGCATATGTCATGTGACGGATTCCGTTTAAACTCTATGTGGTACGTGCAGGTTTTGCATAGGCGCAAATAATTGCTGTGGATGATGGGTGGATCATGATGTTGTCTAAGGCTAGAAATACACTATAAGATTATCTGTCCAATCTTTATGGTTGGAACAAAATTATGCTAATGTTTGGAAGCAAGTAACAATGAACCATTTGCTCATGTGGTCAATTGTAGTTTGCTCAAATACATTCCAGATTTTCGTTCCAACCAGAAAGATTGGACAGATAAGGGGGGAATTTACTAAGCTAAATTCATAAAAAATAAGTGTATTCGGATACAAAAATACACCTATGTTTTACGAATTTGTATTTTGGGGATTTACTATCCCTAAAATACTTAAATTCGTATTCATGGCACATTTGTATTTACAAATACGAATGTATACGCCATCGACAGAATACGAGTAGCAATCACAATTCAAAATTTACTAAGCCCACTAATTGGCAGCCAAATATGCCAGGAAAATACACTTAATTTTCCTGGCATATTTGGCAGGAAATGCCCACCACACGGGCGTTGGGGACAGCCCCGGAGGGACAGGGCCCTTCATTGGGGGTGTCCCCCCCCCCCCAGGACCCCTGCCCAGGCTGACCGGTCAGGGGATTAATACTTTGGTCTTGTATAAAAAGTCTCCCCCCAGCTGTGGCATTAACCTGCTGGCTGGATGGGCCTGGTGCTGTTTGTTAAAATACGGGGGACCCCTAGTCATTTTGTCCCCCGTATTTTGGGAACCGGGACCAGCCCTGTGAGCCTGGCGCTGGTCACGGCTGTGAGGGGGGGTACCACACGCCTTTTTTATTTGTAATTTATTTATTATTCTTTTTATTTCTTAACACTGCAGCCGTTACAAATTCATATTTTAAAATACGAATTTGTATCGGAAAAACAATACGAATCTATACGCCATCGGAAAATACAAATAAGTCAAATACGACTGATTAGTAAATTTTCCCCCGGAATACGAATTTGTAAATGCCATATGATGGCGAAGCCTATTAAGAATAAGAATTTTCACATTCGTATTTCTCATTAAATAACAATCCATACTGTATGTCTAGAATGGGGATTCAGATGATAGATTGACAATGTCTAGGGCAACTGTTAATAGGGCAACACCATATAGTCAACATTGCCATGGTCAACATGGAGAAAAGACCGGCATGGCAATGGTCAACAGATGGAAACGTAGTTTTGGCATTATTTTTCTTTTTATGAAGTTTTTCATATTGTACCATCCATGTGGACTTTGGGAATGGTAACGTGCGGCAAAGAATCAAGGCACCTTGCCCAAAGCATGGCGAGTCATGAGGTACACTAATTTGGGGTCCATGTTCTCAAATCTACAAAATGACAGAAAAAAAAATGAAAACCCCCATGTTCACCTTTTCACGCGTCAACAATTTTCATGTAGACCATTTGTGTACATAAACTTTGTGCTTGTCGACCTTTTGGGGTAACCGAGACACTGGCGACCTTTCCATTGTCGACATGTACCTCACACTCTAGAACAGGCCTGGCTAACCTCTGGTTCTCCAGATGTTGGGATAGGGAACATCCCAGCATGCTTTGCCTCCGTTCTAGCATCCCATAACAGGGCAGCACGGATGGTGTAATGGTTAGCATTACTGCCTCGCAGCACTGAGGTCATGGGTTTAATTCCCGCCATGGCCCTAACTGTGTGGAGTTTGTATATTCTCCCCGTACAAAAATATACTGCTAGTGTAATTGTCTCCCGATAAAAATTAACCAGAGTGTGTGTGCGTGTACATGGGGTTTATTTTATATAGGACCTTATTCTGGTTTATTCGGTTCACGGAGGACCGATGTTTTGCATCTAGGCATACGCATTTATGTGCATGTGTAGTTTCCGGGTCCCATTCGCACCCAACAGTGCAGGTGGAGGGCATGGGGTGGCAGCGGATAGACACACCCATGGGAACGCCCACTGTTTCACCAGTGTTCCATTGAAAACGCTGGGCGTTCCCATGGTAATGAGGCAGTGACACGGCTGCTGGGGCGGGCAGCTGACATCACCGAATGTCAGCTGCCCGTCCTCTCCTCGCACAGGGTGCATGCAAACCTTAGGCACCTGAGAGTGTCTTAGATTTGCGTACTCGTTCCACATCAATCGATGGTCGGTGACCATCGAATGATGTGATCCTCCCCCAAAGGCTGCGAATGGATGTTTATGCAGAACATCCAGTCTCAGCCATGTGAGGGGGGGGCGGCCATCCCTGTCGGCGGCGGGCGGGCTTAAAAAGACACGCAGCACTGCATACTTTGCAGGTGCTGCGTTTCAACCAGAATAACTATGGCAATGCATTTTGGGACTTGTAGTTTCACAACAGTTGAAGAGGTTCAGGTTGGCCAAGCCTGCTCTAGAATGTGTAATTTAGATATTATTGAGTAATTAGAGTGTATACGTAACTGTCCTATCTTTGTGTCTCTCCTCACAGTGCAGGAAACTACACATATTTACTCCCTCTGAGTAAGCACAGCTCACTGACCGGCAGTCTTACACTGGAGCTTAAGTGAGTGCTCATATCTTACCAGTGACGTGTCTACAACATGGCTCCTTCCAAGTGGACTGTGCTTTATGACACTAACTCTTTGTCTATGTGCTTGCAGCTCCTCCATTCCTGTGTCAGTGAATTTGTGTGAAACAACTACTGGGAGAAACTGCGATACACCTGTGACCAGAAGCGCTTCCGAGGATCAGAGCTGCTCTCAGGTACTTACTGACAGGGCCGGTATTTGCCTATGGGCGCTGGCCACTAGAGGGCGGCCCGCACGCTGCCAGTGAATAAGGTGCTCCTCGACCTTAACAGAACAGGAGGAGCAACTAAGCTAGGATGCTGTGGAAGCACAAGAGTTGCCTGCATGGACTTAATGCACATGCAGTAAGTGCAATTAGCGCTCTTCAGCCACAGTCATGCCCAGAGCCCCTCCGGCTGCACCTTCCATCCACCCACCCACCCACCCACCCTGGAGTTTACCCTGCAGCCCCCGGCAGTCATTCCCGGAACCTCGACGGGCAGCTCAGCCCATGACATGTTCTCCACACTACCAGAGGAAAGTGCGGACAACAAATGGCAGGCAGGTATTGAAGGGGGGACAGAAGAATACTTAGATGAGGATACAGCGGGAAAGGTGAAGCGTGACCACCAAGAGGAGCTGTTATTGAAGACCAACGTGTGTGGGGAGGGGGAGAAGAGGAAGATTGGGGTGGTTGAAGAGCAGGGAGGACAGGTGAGGTTAGTGATCTGAAGCATTAGGGCAGCAGCAGCAGCATGGACAGAACTCAAGCGCTCAGCGTTATAATCCCTGTCCACTGACTGGAAATGGCAAACCCCTTTTCAACTCCACAGTATAACAGCTTTTATTTAGAAACTAGGTGATTCATCGCGCCCTACGGGCGCTCTTCACACCGTCGTAAGGGGCTGCGCCCCCTTAATTTGTGAACATTTGTATATGAGAAAGATGGTTAGAATTGTATGAAAGATGGCCTGTATTGCAACTTGAGTTATAGGTGAAATGTGTTAAATAGAGAGCATATGATGTGTAAAGGGGGTGTGTATTGTTTTGTTTAATTAAAAAGCGGTTACAGAGTAAGATGTACATTGATAGTGTGGATGGTACAGTGACATTTGTGGGTGTGGGGGGGGGCCTGTGTGTGCATGTTGTTTAGGTGTGTGTGTAATAATATAGTAGGGTGTTTTTGAGTCAGCGGCTCCCCACTGGCGGAGGTCACGACACAGGAAAACAGGAGGCTGGGTAGTGATAGGGGTGTGTGGGCATAAGGGGGACTAAAGAGGAGGGTGGGAGATACTGTGCAGCTTCTGCCAGTGGGTGAGGGTCCAGTGTGGCAGTACAGGAGTACAGGATGGTGGCCCTGAGTCAGTGTCTCCTCCTACTGGATGGGAGTTAGGGTACATGAGAGCAGGAGGCTGGGCTATGAGGCATGATAGGGGCATGTGGGCAAAACAGCGTCAGCGACTCCCCAGTGGTGGAAGTTACGGTTCAGGAGAGCAGGAAGCTGGGTAGTGATAGGGGTGTGTGAGTTTACGGGGGACTAAAGAGGGGCTTAGGGGTGCCGTGAATTGTGGGAGGGGCGTGGGGGGTGCCGTGAATCAAGGGAGGGAGGGGGCGCAGGTGTCCGCGGATCGTGGGAGAGGGCGGGGGTCCGCAAAGCGTGGGAAGGGGCGTGAATTGCGGGAGGGGGGGTTGCGAATTGCGGGAGGGGGGTGTGTGCGGGGGGTGACGTGAATCGTGGGAGGGGGCGTGAATCGTGGGGGGGGGGTGCGCGGGGGGTCCGTGAATTGCGGGAGGGGGGGCACGGGGCGCAATAAATCACCTAGTTGGTTATATATTCTTGTAGAAGGATGGTAGGATGTTGCTGTCATTCAGAATGCATTTACATAAACAGTAATAGTAGCAGTAAAAGATCTGACTTAAAACACCTACAGTAAAACAGAACAGGTGTTATATATTATACAAAGAATTGGTTGAAGATGTGTAGGCTGACGTGCACATAGTTGTCACTGTAAAAAAATTGCTACAAGAAAAAATCAACACAGAAAGGTCAACACATGTAAATGTTGACATAAGTGTGGCACTTCATTGGTGTCCATGTCGACACATGAGAATGAATATGAAAACATTAAAAAAGAAAAATAAATCTTCAAAAACTCATGTCAACCTTTTTCATTGTCGACCATAGCCGTGTCAGTGTTTTGCATGTGCCATTTAATCCTGGGGTTGCCGTGAATTGCGAGCGGGGGTGGGGGGGGAGGGAGGAGGTGAGGTGTGTCCGCGAATCACGGGAGGAGGGGTCGTGGGTGGATGCCGTGAATTGCGGGAGGGGGGGTCGCGGGGGGGGGGGGTGTGGGTGCCGCGAATCGTGGGAGGGGGGGTCGCGGGGTGCCACGAATCGCAGGGGGTGTGTCATGGGGTGGGGCCGCAAATCGCGGGAGTCGCCGCAAATTGGGGGGGGGGGGGGGTGTGCTGTGAATCGCGGGAGGGGGGTCGCCGGGGGGTGCCGCGAATCGCCACAAGAAAAAATCAACACAGAAAGGTCAACACATGTAAATGTTGACATAAGTGTGGCACTTCATTGGTGTCCATGTCGACACATGAGAATGAATATGAAAACATTGAAAAAGTGAAAAATAAATCTTCAAAAACTCATGTCAACCTTTTTCATTGTCGACCATAGCCATGTCAGTGTTTTGCATGTGCCATTTAATCATGAGGTTGCCGTGAATGGGGGGGAGGGGGAGGGACACATTGTTCTGTTTCTGGACTTTCTTCTTAATTGATGGATTACCATCACCTGTGCTTAAACACCTTTCTTATCAATTACCCTGTTTAAAACAGGTGATGATAAATTAAGATGGAAGTCCACAAACAGAGCATTCTGTCCCTCCTGGAGAGGGTCATGTTGGGAGGTATGGAGGTGTGGGGCGCTGACCTGGTGTGTCAGTCTGGTGAGTAGCTGTGTCTTTGCTGTGAGGCAGAGGGTGTCTGGCACTGTCTGTGGGCTCACTCATGGGCTGGTTCTCTGTCGTGTGAGTCAGTCATGTGAGTCAGAGGCTCCACCCAGCGTTACAGCTTCAGACACACTTTGAGTGACAGATGTAGCCAAATATATAAGAGATGTAAGATATCTTATTTAAATTTATAATTATTACAGTATTGATTTGATCTTTCATCCTTCACAATTATATGTCTCTCTCGCTCTCTCTCCTACTCTCTCTCCCGGCGCTTTCTCTTCTTTCTTCCCCGGCTGCTGTCTCTCCTCGTGTCTCTCCCAGATGCTGTCTTTCCTTGTCTCTCTCCCCAATGCTGTCTCTCCTTCTTAGTCTCCCTGATGCTGTCTCCCCTCACTCTCCCCTACACTGTCTCTCCTCCTCACTCTCCCCTACACTGTCTCTCCTCCTCACTCTCCCCTACACTGTCTCTCCTCCTCACTCTCCCCTACACTCTCTCTCCTCACTCCTTACTAAAGCACTTTCTGTGTTGTCTGGCAGTCACTAAAGCGCTTTCTGTGTTGTCTGGCAGTCACTAAAGCGCGCTCTGTGTTGTCTGCCGGTCACTAAAATGCTCTCTGCATTGTCTGGCGATCACTAAAGCGCTCAATGGGTAGTATTCAATGCCGCGGCGAGCGGGTTAAATAGCAAGGATTGCAGAAAACCAGCGATCCTCGCTGTTTAACACCCTCGCCCTATTCAATGTTCTGGGGGAATCCTCGCCGTCACAGGGCGGCGAGGATTCCCCCAAACAGCGAGACCCGCGGCTAATGCAGCGAAAAACGGAGCGAGGGGGAACTGGCGTATGAAGGGGGGGTGCGTTGAATACTGACAGGGTGAGTGTTGACAGCGAGCAGGAAGCCCTGCTCGTTGTCGCCGCTCGCTCACGGCATTGAATACCTGCCTTTGTGCTGTCTGGCAGTCATTAAAGAACACTCTGTGTTGTCTGGCGGTCACTTAAGCACTCTTTGTGTTGTCTGGCAGTCATTAAAGAACTCTCTGTGTTGTCTGGCGGTCACTAAAAAATGCTCTGTGTTGTCTGGCAGTCATTAAAGAACTCTCTGTGTTGTCTGGCGGTCACTAAAGTGCTCTCTGTGTTGTCTGGCGGTCACTAAAGCGCCCCCTGTGTTGTCTGGTAGTCACTTAAACACTCTGTGGTGTCTGGCGGTCACTAAAATGCCCTCTGTGTTGTCTGGCGGTCACTAAAATGCTCTCTGTGTTGTCTGGCGGTCACTAAAATGCTCTCTGTGTTGTCTGGCGGTCACTAAAATGCCCTCTGTGTTGTCTGGCGGTCACTAAAATGCTCTCTGTGTTGTCTGGCGGTCACTAAAATGCTCTCTGTGTTGTCTGGCGGTCACTAAAATGCTCTCTGTGTTGTCTGGCGGTCACTAAAATGCTCTTTGTGTTGTCTGGCGGTCACTAAAATGCTCTCTGTGTTGTCTGGCGGTCACCAAAATGCTCTCTGTGTTGTCTGGCGGTCACAAAAATGCTCTCTGTGTTGTCTGGCGGTCACTAAAATGCTCTCTGTGTTGTCTGGCGGTCACTAAAATGCTCTCTGTGTTGTCTGGCGGTCACTAAAATGCTCTCTGTGTTGTCTGGCGGTCACTAAAATGCTCTCTGTGTTGTCTGGCGGTCACTAAAATGCTCTGTGTTGTTTGTCAGTTACTAAAATGCTCTTAGTATTACATGGTGGTCCTGCAGACAGTGTTAATGTTACTTTTACTATTTTTATATTTATGTTCAAAAATCTAAAAATGAATATAGTAGTAGTTATGCATGAGTGAAATATGCATGGAGGTTAAATGGGGATGCAGGGACGGTATTGTGCAGGTTTGCCTAGGGCAGGGCTGGGCAATACCGGCCCTCCATATGTTAATGAACTACCCATCCCAGGATGCTTTGCATTAGTTTTGCTATGTGGCCATGCTGAAACTGATGCAAGACATGCTGGGATGTGTAGTTCATCAACATCTGGAGGGCCGGTGTTGCCCAGCCCTGGCCTAGGGTGTCTAAAAACCTTGCACAGCCCTGCTTACAGGGCAGAGTGGTGTTCCCCGATGAACCACATAACTATAGTCATGGAGGAATATGTACCCTTCATGTGAACACCAGACTCCTCACCGTACATATATTGCAGGGTATAACAAGGAGCCCTTTTTATTAAACCTTAATACAGTATAATGTAACAGCAGTACATTTATGTGGATGCTGCAAATAAGAATGTGTTTTACACACTTACTGGGCTGTCTCAGATGAAGCACAATGGTCCCTGATGTGAGGAGAACCCTGCGCCTTCTGCACCTGGGCTCTTGCACAGATTCAGACTCATCCCCCTTTCACACTACAATGAGCTTGCAAGTCAGGTCGCAAGACGGGTACAAAATCCCAGGTGCGACCCGGCTTACATGCGCTTTCACACTAGCCACCCAACCCGGCATAAAGACAGGCGGGTGGCATAATCGGGAGGCGGGGCTGGGGCGGCGCTGGGAGATGTCAGCATCTTCCAGCGGCACCTTTACAGTACAGTGAATGGGGCGCGACCCGGGTTACCTGTTCATACTGCCCCTGGACCCGCGAGCATCCCAGACAATCTTTCAGGGCCCTTTCACACTGACCAATTTCCTGGGTTGTTGCGCATTCACGTGCGAAATTGGTCAGTGTGAAAGGGGTATTAGTTGCACACAGATGTACAAATGTCACATGCCTCAGTGGTCAGTGTACGTAGCATAGAAGTTGTCACTTCTGTCTGCTCTCATTACACAAACAAGATGCACATTTGTAGCAAACACTATGCTTGGTGCGACCAAGTGGTGGGGTACCTGATCCCCTGAGAGGCGATACAGAATTTGATATTTGAAGGAGCAGTGAGAAAAGACACCGGTACATCTCCTGCAGTGCCGTCTTTCCCATTGGGCACGATGGGCAGTTGCCCGGGGGCCCTAGGACCTAGGGGCCCCCGGCCCAGCCCAATGGGAAAGATGGTGGCCGGGGTCCGGGAATCCGCTCACTCTCGCTGGGGGATCCGGGCAGGGGGATCAGGGCGGTGGCGGCAGAGGCGTAGCGAGGGCGGTGCCGGTGGAGCACCAGCTCCGGGCGATGGAAGCTATCCTGGCGCCGGAGCCGTCCCAGCACCGCCAGCTCGCCCGCTCCATCTCCCCCGCTAGCTCCCACCTCGGCTCGCTGTGTGCGGGAGACGTGATGCTATTTAAAATTCACGTCTCCCTCTGGACCGCCAGCCAATAGGCGCTTGCGGTCCAGCAGCCAATCAACTGGTGGCTGCTGGACCGCGAGCGCCTATTGGCTAGCGCGGTCCAGCGGGATATGTGAATCTTAAATAGCAGGCGCAGCAGCACACACTAGTGCACTGTTACAGCGGGGACTGGGAGCGCCTGGGCAGCGGGCAGCTGGGGGGTCCCCATTGTCAGATGTCGCGCGCAGGGGCGATCCGCGGCACTGCTCCCCTCTCGTGACAGCCATCACAGCCGCCGCAGCTAACATCATCATCCCGCCCACCCGGCTCCCAATGTGCTGGTAAGTTGTGGCCATCAGAAGGGGGACCATGCTCGAGCTCCAGTATAACAAACCTAAAAGAGGTCCAGACTCACCACCCTGGTGTTGGATGGTATGGGTATGTTGGGGACAGTGAAAGAGTAGGGTGTGTAATTGGGAGTGGTGTAGAGGAATAGGGAGTGAATGTGGCACAAACAGGGGGACTAGGGTGTATATGTGAGTAAAGCTTTATAGGGGGTCTGTGTGTGGAACAGTGTGTTTGTGGTGGGGATAGAGGGTTATGGGGTGTATGTTGGGGGACAGGGTGTTTGTGGTGGGGATAGAGGGACGTGGCAATGAGGTCTCTCCTCTTATATGGAATCAGTATGGGAATTCTGTAAGGGGCAGTAATATGGGCAATGTTTAAGGGGCACTACGAGGGGAATTATGTGTAAGGGACATTACGCCGGAAGCTGACTGGCTGCCGCACGGAGCCAGAGAGGTGAGGGTTGGAGAGGTGACTGTGGGCTCCTGGGCAAACTAATTTGGGGGGGGGGGGTCCAGTGAACTAGGTTGCCCAGGGGCCCTTCCTAATGTTAAGACGGCCCTGATCTCCTGGTGTAATACAACGTTTCCTACAATTCTCTTTTTGACGATGGTGTTCTACTATTATAGTAAGAGAGTCTGGGGAGGGTTTAAACTCAAAAGTGGACGTGCTACATTCTTACAGGTGATGATGCATTTTCAGTCTAGATCTGGGGTAGCCAACTCCAGTCCTCGAGAGCTACCAACAGTTAATGTTTTCCAGATCTCCTCACAGAATTACAAGTGAAGTAATTAGCTCCACCTGTGGATCTTTTATAATGTGTTAGTGAGTAATGAGTGCACCTGTGTACCTGCCGGGTGACCTGGAAAACATGAACTGTTGGTAGCTCAGATTAATGGCCACTATAGCTCCTAGGTATCTTTAACAAAGGACCTTATTCTGGTTGACTTGGTTGGATGCGTATTCGGACGGGCGGCCGATGTTTTGCGTATGCGCGTGCGCAGAGTCACTTCTGCGCATGTCTGTAGGCAGAGACCGTCCGAATTCAGCTAGAATTCTGCTCGATGCGGCCGTCCGAGCAGGAGGTGGAGAGGGGCGTGACAAACTGTTTAGGCTCATTACCATATGCGCACTCCCTGCATTTCATGGGCGTTCACATGAAAACACTGGGCGTGCGGAAATATGGTTGTGACGTGCGTGCGGGGTGCGTACAGCTGACATTGCCGGATGCCAGCTGCCCGCCCATATCCTTGCTTGTATTCGGACACATGTATGGGTGGTCTAGAGCACTCGTGCCTGTGTGAGCGCTCGGGCCATCTTTCGATGGTCGCCGACCATCGGAGGATGGGGGTGGATCCCACAGGCCAGCGAGTGTATGTTCACATGAAACATCCATTCGTTGGCCAATCGCTCAGCACCTGAGCATATTCGGTGAGCGAATGGGCTGTACGCTAGGCGGGGTTTGAAATGTTCGCCGCCCGTCTGAATACGCACCCGACCGAGTCAACCAGAATAAGACCCACGGTGCTGACAACCTGTAAGCATCCGCCTTTAAACCAGTGGATCTGGTGGATCTAAAGATGATTATGTTGGAGGCTGCTGTCCTGATGGCAGTTCCCTCAATAACTGAGGGTTCCCTCGCTGCGCTCGCCACCTATTTTTGGGACATACAATCATATTATTGTATAGCTAATGTCATGGCATCGCACACCCTATAAAATCGCATGCGATTTTGTGGGACATGCGATGCCATGCGATGCGATATAGTGGGGTACAATGAACATAGAAAAAATTACATAAAAAAACTATAATGGCCCATGCGATGCGATTTCCCTGCAGTGCCGTACGTAGGAAAAGTGGGTGCCTTGCTAGGAAACAAGTACCCTTTTTTACATTGTAATTCATGCCATAGACCAGGGGTAGCCAACTCCAGTCCTCGAGAGCTACCAATAGTGCACATTTTCCCAGTCTCCTCACAGAATCACAAGGGAAGTATTTAGCTCCACCTGTGGATCTTTTATAATGTGTTAGTGAGTAATAAGTGCACCTGTGCAGCAGCTAGGTTGTCTGGAAAATGTGAACTGTTGGTAGCTCTTGAGGACTGGAGTTGGCTACACCTGCCATAGACCATTGTAAGTCTCTATCCTGTGCTGAGCACCCTAGGGCTAGCTAGACAGCATATAGCAAGGGTCCTAAAGCTGCCAGATTCCTGCTATGGTACCATAGACCCTGGCTGCTACAGGCATTTGCAATAGCATGATCAGAGACTATAAGCTGCCTAATAAAATGTAGTATTATATGCATGTCCACTTGGTAGTAAATGTAATGAGAGTTGATGGAAACTTTTTCTCTCCCCCAGGTCTCTGGAGTGTGTACCCAGCCGATCCCATCATCGTACCACTTATGGTCTCTCCAGTTGTTTCCTTCCCAGGATTTCACCTTTCACCTGCAGGTGTCACCTCCGGTAAGCCGTTCCGATCTACTCACCAGTGTCCTTAGTGCATTTACAACAAATACGCAGCCATCAGCTTGGGTTACATTGTGCCAGTCTTCCCAGAATCCAGACACCGATTATACTACATTGCCAGTATTAGAGTAAGGTCATTAGACAATAGATGTGCCTTCTAGCACCTGACATCCCCCTCTATTGTATGATACTTGTGCAATGTCCATGCCTCACACGCAGGAGTCTTCTCTAACTGTCCCTCTTTCTGTCTCTCAGGGAGCAGCAGGATGCTATGACACTTCTCTGGATCCTTCACAAGTTACAGACTATTATTTCAGTTTTTACCGACTCTGCGACTGACGCGCTCGTTGAACAGCTGGAAAAAAAAACACATTTCTCTTGTTTTTTTTTCATTGGGCACAGAAAACGTGTCCCTCCCCCTCCATGCCCCCCAGACTGCGGGCAGCCGCGGGGTGACCCAAACCCCTCACTGGATGTGCAACACTGGACCAAACCAAGCAGCACTGGAATCAACTGGGCACAACTGGAAATCAGTAAACCATCACACTGGAGACACAGGGAACTATCCCCACGCAAGAAAAATGTGATTTCCCTAGTCCAATAATGGGGAATGTAAAGGCTGAGGATGGGTGCAGCTTCTCCCCCCATGCTAATGATTTTCTGTATGTTAAATGTTATGTATGATTCTGTTACAAACCTTCCCTCTATCTGTGACCCTCCCAATCCTTGATTGAAGTTACCAGGAAGACCCCATCTCCGATTGTTGTTAACCATCTCCGCAAGCTGTGTAGCTCAGCAGTCTGAACTGTTAGCTGCTGTCGCTAAGCCAGAGGCTGCACAAGCCGTTTTACGTTACTGAGATATCTTTGTGTTCTGTTGTATTTTATGTGAATTTTTTTTTTTTGGTTCTTGTTTGTTTTGTATTTAATTCTCTAACCACAAAAGTGCACTTAATCCTAACATGGCGTGAGGACCAAAATTGTGCCTTGAAAAGAAGGGGGGCAGTCATTAGTGCAAGATGGTGAATCAGCGCTCCCTAAACTGGGCACGCGGCGCGCCAGCGCTGCGCAAAAAGATGGAGTGGTGACTTTATTATTACGGACCCAGATACCAGACCCCCGATCGGTCTTTCTGACGTCATTTCTGCTCTTAATGTTAAAATCCTGTAAATATGGTTTTCTTACAGTTAATAAGACACTAATCGCATTGTAGCATTTTAACCCTTCCATGACTGGAGGTCCAGGCCTATAGTATTGGAAGGGTTAAACTGCCATTTTAGCTGGACCTATGAGCTCAAAGCATTTTTAATATTTGTTTTTATTAAATTTCCCAATTTGTATTTATATTCCCTTGCTACTCTCCTTGCACTGTTATCCCCTTCCTCTTACCCTGTTCTTTGGGTCTGAAGTACAAAAAAAAAAAAAAAATCTTGTCTGCATATAAATCCCCAAAATATAAATAATTATTTGTACTCTGACTGGTGTTTTGTGACTGCAGAAACATTGAATTTGGAGGTCCTGTGGGCGCACACCACATAACACTAGAGATAAAGGGGTTATTCTGGTTGGTTCGCAAGGCTGCAAATTCACAGCCATGAGAGTCCACCAAACACGGTCTTGTACGGCCACCACCCATTCGCAAGGGCTATTCCCTCGCAGGGCCTGCGAATGGCTGTTACACAGTAACATCCATACGCAGCCTACTGTAATCCACTCACATCTTTCGATGGTTGGCGACCATCGAATGATGGCGAAGGTGCACGCATGTAAAAGTGACTCTTAAGTCACTTACATATGCGCGGATGCTCGGGAGTTAGCGGGCGGTCAGCTGACCCCCACAAGGGAGAACAGCCGCTGCCCGTCTGTCAGGGTTTTAGCAGTCGGGATTCCGACGTTGATGTAATTACTGTCGGAATCCTGACTGCCGCTCAGTCATCCGGCACCAATAAAGACAACCTGGTGCCACTGGGGAACAGAATATAGATCGGAAGCCACAAAAAGATGCTGTGACCCCTTACTGCGCCCAGCCATCACCCTGCCAGAATAAGCCTTGTAGGCTTGGGTTTGCTCTGCTTACCTGATCCAGTTGCTGATGTTGTTGCTGTTGATTGTAGGTTACAATTATTCTTATTGCGTAGATTTTTGATAGACTTACACAATGTTGAGTTTATAATATGTAAGACTTTGCTAGGCACCGGAGCGCCCCAGACGGGAGGGGTGCCCCGGCGCTCAACTGCTGGGAGGGGGGGGGGGGAGGGGGTGTGCAACATGTCCGCCAGGCCGCTGGGGGGGGGGGGATGTGTCTGCTTGGAGGTGGGGGGGCTGGGATGGTGTCCGCGATGTGGGGGGGGGGGGAGGCAGGGGGGTTGCGAGCGGTGTGTCTGCGCGGCCGTGGGGGGGGGGTGTGTGTCCGTGATGTGGCTACCCGGCCGCCGGGGGGGGGGGGGGGGGAAGGGAAGGGGTGCGCAATGTGTCCGCTGGGGGGGGGGGGGGGTGTGAGGGAGGAAGTGTTCACTCACCGAACACCTGCTCCTGCTCCTTCCTCCGGCTCTCTCTCCTGCTCCTCTGCTGCTGCTGCTGATGCGGTTGTAGAGCTTTCCAGCTCACTACCGCCCTCCAGTGGCTGGCGCCCTAGGCAAATGCCTAGACCTGCCTAGTGGTGGCGCCGGCCCTGCTTTGAGTATAAATAACCCTGTTCCAATATAAACAGGAGATTGTTATCTGATATAATACAATATTCATTTTAATAATATGTATGGACAAACTCCCTTTCATTGAAATCACATTGGTCAGGTGGAGAATGTGAAGGAAAGCTGTGAGACTGGAGAACAAGGAGCATTTTATTCACCTAACAGATACAGTTATAGACATGCCCAAGGCAGGAAAGGCTACAAGATAATAGCCAATAATAAAGGCCAAGTGCTCTGATGTCCCACTGTAGGATCAGTGGTGAAATGGAAGCTATGTCCTGCTGCCCAGGTGCTGCCTAGACCAAGCCGCCCATCACCCGTCAGCGGTAGAGCCAGGAGACTAGTGAGAGACCCACAGGGTAGCCGACTATTGTTATAGGAGGACCTACAGAGCTCAGTGCCTCAGGTGGGAGTGAGGATGCACCAGTCAGCAATATGAAAAGCTCTGCACACAACTGGCCTGTATGGGAGGGTGGCTAGAAAGAAGCCATTATTAGAGAGACTGCATCAAGCACATCTGGATTTGCCAGAAAGCATCAAAGTGATTTAGATACAATGGGCCAGATGTATCAATCTTTTGAAAAAACAGAGAGTGATAAACAGCCAGCCAATCAGCTCCTACCTGCCATGTAACAGGCTGGGTTTGAAAAATGACAGGTTGGAGGTGATTGGCTGGCTCTTTACCACTCCCCACTTTATCACTTTTTGCAGCTTGATACATCTGGCCCAATGTGAGATAATGTTTTGTGGTCACATAAGACAACAATTAAGCTTTGTTTCCTCATCTATAAATGCTCTGGGTGGCACACAGCAAATAAATTACAGATTCCTCAGCAAGCACCATCCTAACTGTGACTTATGGGGTGGGGACATTCTGTATTGTCATGGGGATGCGTTTCTTCAGTGAGGACTGGTACATTGGCTTCCTCGTACACTTTTACACTGTGTGTTCTAGGAGCAGGAGAGATGTGACAGGGGAACCATTTGCAGCCATGAGGCTGTATGTTCTGTAACCCGATCACACCTGTGCAGTGAAGAACAATTGGCACGAGCAGCAGTGATATAACTGGCTGCAGCCCTGGACTCACCAAGGTAGTTCAGCAGTATCCTGCAATGTCCTGGCCGGTCAGGATGGCTACCTAAATGACGATCGCAACCGGCTGCTGACAAGAGTGCAGGGATTGGCTGGAGTAGGTGCTGTGGTGCAAGTAAGGGGGTACGGAGTGGTACGGCGTACCTTTAAGAAATATGTTGCTGATACACCGTATCACCCCGCATTCCCTGCTGCGCTTCTCCCACCCCTCTGGCGGGTGCCACCGGTGAGAGGTGAAGGAGAGAGCAGAGCAGCACCACAGGTTCCCCCACCCCTCCAACAGCTCTGCTGCTGCCACTGAGAGACTAGAAGAGTGGAGCACAGGGTCACAGGCTTTCCTCACCCCTCCAGCGGCTCTCAGCCATTTCAAATATAGTGCAGCTCCTGAGCCAATCAGAGCTTGTGTACAAGCAGTCATGTTGATTGTCTGCCTGTTCACGGATTCTGATTGGCTCATGTATCGGCACCATATTTGAAATGGTTGAGAGCAGTAGGAGAGGTGAGGGAAGCCTGCGGCATTGCGCAGCCTGGGGTCGGGGGCCCAGGAGAGGCATGAGCCGACGGTTGACGGGAGTCCCCTGAGCAACAAGCATGTAATCCCCCCACCTTGGGCAACAAGGATGTAAACCCTTTTTCATCCCCTTTGCAATGAATGTGTAATCACCCCATGACAACAAGCATGGAACCCCCCATGGCAGTAAGCATGTAATCCTCTCATGGCAACAAGCATGAAACCCCCTGTTCCAACAAGCACAAAACTCCTGGCATCGAGCACACAGCTCCTGGCAACTAGCATGTAGGTAAGTGGCACTTATGTGACATAATATTTAATAGGCATTACGGTGTGTGACATAATGACATGTAATGGGCATAATGGCATGTGGTTTAATAAGTACTGGGCATTACTGTGTTGCGCATAATAGGAAGTGGAATTTACAGTGTGGGATATTATGTGTAATAGGCATTACCTTGTGGGGCATAATGTGTAATGGGCATTACGGCATATGTCATAATGTGGCTATGTCCTATTGTCCTGTAACCACTCGTTTAGTTTCATATGACCACGCTCCCTCATGACACATGGTCAGGCCCACTTTTGGCGCACTCGCTTAGAGTACCGATAAGAAATCATTTCTACTTGCGCCACTGGGTAGGTGCCAGAGGGCAGAGGAAGTTCAGAGATTTGCCAGTCTCTGTGGAGAAGTCTGCCCTGATTCAGAGGAGCTGTCCTGGTGCTGAAGGAGGATCAGACGTACAGGTCTGTAACTAGACTCCTCATACACCTCAGAGATTACTAGACTGCCGGATGACAGGAAGTTTATTGTCATTAAGTCCTAAAACAGCGCAGTTGGAGGCTGATTCAGGATCGCGCGTATCGATCTGAGGGGGTGATTCAGGAGTGATCGTCCCCAGTGTACTGATGGTGCTGCTCTGCGCATGCTTATGGCCAATTATACGCATATGCAGGGCCGCTGTGCGAACGCTTTCGACACCTGTCAAACGTGAGGTGCTTGCACGAGTAGGGGAGGGTACAGGAAAAGGCCGGAGCGTACATGTAGACAGTTTTTGATGTAATGTTGTAGAGCTGCAGATAGGTGGCGCTGCAGCGCACAGTTCCTCGGCTTTCAGGCAGCTCCTCTCTCTCTCTACCTCACAGGTAGGGTGGCCAATCCCGGGATCGGGATCCGCGGGATCCCGGGATTTGGCCCCCAAAACACCGGGATTTCAATCCCGGGATTGGAGTTTCCAATCCCGGGATTTCGGGATTAGACTGCGCATGCGCAGTCTAATGCCGGGCAGCGTCTGAGCGGGTGCTCAGCAGCTGCCCGGCTTCTCCCGTCCCGGGCAGCGCGGCTCTGCGCAGCGTGACGACGTCAGAGGTCACGCTGCGCAGGCCGCACTAGCTGTCTGCCTCCATGCTGTCCCCGGAACAGCCTGCCCAGCCGCCCCCGGAACAGCCTGCCCAGCCGCCCAGTCCCCTGACCAGCCCGCCCAGCCCGTCTACCCAGCAGCGGACCTGCCGGCATGCCACCAGCGGACCAGCCCGGGCTCCATCACCCCGGCTCGCCCACCCACCCGGCCGCTCCACGCATCTGTAAGTAAATATGCGGGGCGGCCGAGGTGGGTTTTTAATAGTAGGGAAGCCAATCCCGGGATCTCGGGGATCCCGGGATTGGGCATTTTTCAATCCCGAATTCCGGGATTGAAAAAATGCCCCGGGATTGGCTTCCCTACTCACAGGGCTGTGAGATGGGGCTGCTGCTGGCCTGGTGAGGCTGACTCCCCAGGTATGTGTGCTTTGTTGTTGGTGCCAGCAGAAGGGGAACAGGCAGTGTGGTGAGGAGTGTAAGAACATAATACATCACTGTATGCTGGCCCAGCGAGCACAGTGATGTCTTGGTAGCACTGCCGCAGTGGGGGTGTGGGGAATAATCTATGATTGCTTCTTGTGAGGCTTATTTTCTTAATGTTTATTGCTTATGTGTTTTTATAAACATAGTGTGTGTTTATGCTACGTGTGTATGTATGGTATATGTGTGCGTATGCCCTGTTTGTATATATGGTATGTGTGCATGTATGCCCTGTGTCTATGTATGGTATGTGTCTGTGTATGCCATGTGTGTGTGTGTGTGTGTGTGTGTGTGTGTGTGTGTGTGTGTGTGTGTGTGTGTGTATGTATGTATGGTATGTGTGTATTTATGTCCTGTCTGTATTATGTATGGGATATATTATGTGTATGCCCTGTGTATATGTATGCGTGTATGCACTGTGTATATGTATGTTATGTGCATGTATGCCCTCTGTGTTTGTATGTATGATATGTGTGCGTGTATTCCCTGCATGGGTGTATGTATAGTATGTGTGTATCTATGCCATCTATGTATGTATGGTATGTGTGCGTGTAGGCCCTCTGTGTGTGTGTGTGTGTGTGTATGTATGTATAGATGTGTGCGTGTATGTATGCCCTGTGTGTATGTATGGCCTGTGTCTAAGTATGGTATGTGTATGTCCTGTGTATACCGTATATACTCGATTATAAGTCCAACCGAATATAAGCCGAGGCATCGAATTTTACAACAAAAAACTGGGGAAACGTATTGACTCAAGTGGGACCCTCACTCGAGTATAAGCCGAGGGGGTCTTTTTCAGCATAAAAAATGTTCTGAAAAAGTAGGCTTATACTCGAGTACTGTATATATATGGTATGTATGGTATATGTGTGTGTGTGTGTGTGTGTATGTCTGGTATGTGTGCGTGTATGTGTGCATGTATGTTCTGTGTGTATGTATGGTATATGTGCATATATACCCTGTGTCTATGTATGGTATGTGTCTGTGTTTGCCCCATGTATATATGTATGTATACTCGTATATTATTTATGAAATACATGCAGATGACTGGTGGTGTAGATGCCGGCAGTCAGAATACAGATGCCATCATCCTATCCCTCCTTGCTAGTGCCTAACCTTCGTGCCCCACAGCCTAACCCTAACCCCCCTTCTTTCTAATAGCCGAACCCTCCTGACCACAGCCTAACCCTAACTCAGCCACTATTGCCAAAAACCTAATTTTCTTCCAACCTAACGCTGGCCTGCCCCATATACTTATGATTGGGATCAGGGGGTAACTAGAACTTGCAGGGCCCCATAGCTAAATCTTGAAAGGGCTTCCCACCACCACCACCTTTGTCACTACAGTGCTTCTATGGGGGGTGGGTGCTAAAAAGAGAAGGTGGAGAGAGGGGAGACAGAGAGCAGCAGGAGTGAGATAGAGAGGGGGTGAGGTGATGAGCGGGCGAGAGCTGGTGAGGTGACTAGGGATGATGAGGGGGAGGAGAGGATGCAGGTCAGGTGTGAGGTGATGGGGCGAGAGGTGGTCAGGTGACTAGGGATGATGAGTGGGAGGAGAGAATGCAGGTTAGTGGTGAGGTGACGGGGGCGAGAGGTGGTGAGGGGAGAGATTGTGAGGGGGGGTGTGGCAGGGATAGAGTTGGTGAGGTGATGTGATGAGGTGAGGTTCCAGGGGGTGATGGGGGAAGAGGAGAGGACGCATGTCTTGATTTCACTAGCAATGGAGGGTCTTACATTCACAGCGATGACAGCCACAGGCCTCCTCCTCCTCCCATGGCTGTAGTGACAGTTTTCCTCCTGGGCTTCTGCATCCGCGGACCTCCACCTGCTCCCACAGCTGCAGTAACTTCTCTCCTCTGGTGCTCCTGCAGCCGCTGGGTCTTCTCCTTCTCCTGCTGCCACAGGGGAGGAGAGGAGGATGCTGCTAGAGCAGGGTTGTAGGTGGGTAGGCTGACATGGGGGGAGAGGAGTATGCTGCTAGAGCTGGGTTGTAGGTGGGCAGGCTGACATGGGGGAGAGGAGGATGCTGCTAGAGCAGGGGTGGGCAGGCTGACATGGGGGGAGAGGAGGATGCTGCTAGAGCAGGGGTGTAGGTGGGCAGGCTGACATGGGGGGAGAGGAGGATGCTGCTAGAGCAGGGGTGTAGGTGGGCAGGCTGACATGGGGGGAGAGAAGCATGCTGCTGGAGCAGGGGTGTAGGTGGGCAGGCTGACATGGGAGAGGAGGATGCTGCTAGAGCAGGGGTGTCGGTGGGCAGGCTGACATGGGGGGAGAGGAGGATGCTGCTAGAGCAGGGGTGTAGGTGGGCAGGCTGACATGGGGGGAGAGGAGGATGCTGCTAGAGCAGGGGTGTTGGTGGGCAGGCTGACATGGGGGGAGAGGAGGATGCTGCTAGAGCAGGGGTGTAGGTGGGCAGGCTGACATGGGGGGGAGAGGAGGATGCTGCTAGAGCAGGGGTGTAGGTGGGCAGGCTGACATGGGGGGAGAGGAGGATGCTGCTAGAGCAGGGGTGTAGGTGGGCAGGCTGAAATGGGGGGAGAGGAGGATGCTGCTAGAGCAGGGGTGTAGGTGGGCAGGCTGACATGGGGGAGAGGAGGATGCTGCTAGAGCAGGGGTGTAGGTGGGCAGGCTGACATGGGGGGAGAGGAGGATGCTGCTAGAGCAGATGTGTAGTTGGGCAGGCTGACTGGGGGGGAGAGGAGGATGCTGCTAGAGCAGGGGTGTAGTTGGGCAGGCTGAGATGGGGGGAGAAGAGGATGCTGCTAGAGCAGGGGTGTAGGTGGGCAGGCTGACATGGGGGGAGATGAGGATGCTGCTAGAGCAGGGGTGTAGGTGGGCAGGCTGACATAGGGGAGAGGAGGATGCTGCTAGAGCAGGGGTGTAGGTGGGCAGGCTGACATGGGGGGAGAAGAGGATGCTCCTAGAGCAGGGGTGTAGGTGGGCAGGCTGGCATGGGGGGAGAGGAGGATGCTGCTAGAGCAGGGGTGTAGGTGGGCAGGCTGACATGGGGGAGAGGAGGATGCTGCAAGAGCAGGGGTGTAGGTGGGCAGGCTGACATGGGGGAGTGGAGGATGCTGCTAGAGCAGGGGTGTAGGTGGGCAGGCTGACATGGGGGGAGAGAAGGATGCTGCTAGAGCAGGGGCGTAGGTGGGCAGGCTGACATGGGGGGAGAGGAGGATGCTGCTAGAGCAGGGGTTTAGGTGGGCAGGCTGACATGGGAGGAGAGGAGGATGCTGCTACAATAGTAGAGTGGGTGAAGAGTCTGGAATGGAATAGAAGGAATGGGATCATTCGTCAGACTGCATTTAGGTCTACAGTCATTAGGTCGACCCCACTAGGTCGATTGGCAGGAAGGTTGACCTGACTTAAGGTCGACATGGACCAAGGTCGACATGACTTAAGGTCGAATTTGCATAAAGGTCGACATGAGGAAGGTCGACTGGTCATAAGGTCGACATGGGTTTTTCACTGTTTTTTGATCCGAATGTCGACATAGTCGACATGGACACAGTTGGCAATGAGAATCGGACCCTCGCATCGCTCGCTTCGCTCGCAATGCTTCGGGCACGGTGCCTCGCTGCGCTCGGCACACTATTTTATTCTCCCACCACGCCCTAGTGGATGGTAGGGCATGAAATACCGCCTGTCGGCACATGTCGGCTCAAAAAACAGTGAAAAACCCATGTCGACCTTATGACCAGTCGACCTCCCTCATGTCGACCTTTATGCAAATTCGACCTTAAGTCATGTCGACCTTGGCCCATGTCGACCTTAAGTCAGGTCGACCTTCCTGCCAGTCGACCTAGTGGGGTAGACCTAATGACTGTAGACCTAAGTTCATTCTAATAGATGACCGCATCCCGAATAGAAGGACTTCGAATGGGTACTAGGGGCCGTGCACATGTGCAGTTTATCAAGAATCGTCTGATATCTGCTATCCCTGTATTCAATGTCGCAGGGGCTCGCTGCACCTAACGGCAAATCTTAACCCCTGCGGCGTCCTGCAGGGAGCCGGGGGACGGCAGCAGGCAGGGAGATGGAAGTCTCCCTGCCTGCCCCAGAACGTATGTGGAGGGGAGGAGGGCTCCCGGGACCCAGGCAGCACAAGCTGCCCCCCCGGGAGAGCCAGCAGGGGACCGGGTATTCACTGCTCCTGATCGTGCATATGTAATGATCGGGAGCAGTGAATATATGAATATCTAATGAGCGGCTCTCGGCTCCCGGCCCCCTGCTGGCTTTTATGTGTAAAAAAAATTAAAAATTAATTAAATATATATTCATGTGCTATAAGCACATTAATAAAAAATAACATGCCCATTCACAGAATAAAATTCCTGATTTTTTTGACACCAAATGTAAAAAAACAACAACTTTATTTTAAAAGTTTACATTCCACTTCACCATGAAAAGATGGCGATTTGCTACATGGCGACACATGGCGAAAATCACTTAGAAAGATGGCGAAAAGTGCACGTTGAATAGGGTGATTCACTTTCTTACACAAAAAATCACCTTCCAATGCGAAAATAGCACAAATACTGCCCTTAGAGAGCTCAATGTGAAATGTAATATACATTACACGGTTCCCAGCCGTCAGCTCATCACACTGACTATTCTTCACCTGTTACATTGGCCAGCGGCTATAATCAGTTTCCAGCTTATTTACAATGTGATCGTTCCACTACGTTGAATTACATATATTGTTTTTTACAGTATCTGCTCCACGCTTTACTATTATTTGCATGTCATGTATTACATAGATTTAACAGCATTTAATGTATGATAATTGCGAAAAGACATTTCAGGGCTCAGTCAGAGAAATGATATCAGTGATTCCCCCCTTTTCATAGACTCCAATCCATGCTGGTCCGCACTCCCGGAATGCACAGGGGACTCCGGAATTTAGAGGCGATGTTCTGACTTCCAGAAGTGCATCCCGTTACATCTGCTGGAATTCCCGCACCCCCTACACCTGGTATCCCGGAGGGCACCATGTAATAGCAGGTGAGTATGTGATCATTTCCTCTCTTGTAATTTACATATAGGGGATTATTCTGGTTGATTCGCAAGGGTGCAAATTTGCCGCGTTCTGATTACACCAAAGCCCGCCTTGTGAATGGTTGGCTGGCGCAGTAACATCCACATAGTAACATCCATTCACAGGCCAGGGGGGAACGGCCACATCTTTTGATGGTCGCCGACCACTGAAGGATGTGGTGCGTGCACGCAAATAAAAGTGACTTTCAAGGCACTTACATATGTGGGCACACTGAGAAGGAAATGGGCGGGCAGCTGACATCCGGTGATGTCAGCAGCTGCCCACCCCCCGCATCATGGCCTCATTAGCATGAGAACGCCCTGAGTTCTTATAGGAACGTCCATGAAACACTCCCATATGCTAATGGGGCCACCCCCGCCCGCTGTCCTGGTTGCGTATGCACAGTGCCACCACCGTTCCCTGCATGGCAACCAGAATAAGGGCCATAATGAGTTTTACAATCACATTTGCTGGAGTGTAAGTAGAGATTTGTCCATAGGAGTTTTGTAGACACTACCATTTACATACTGAACAAATGACATCTGCATAGAAAATGGGGTCTACAGATCATATATAAGGTGTGCCCAAATGAAAAGGGAGACTACGGTTGTATGTAAACAATATTTTAATCAAAGAATATTTAATTACAGTTCATGTGTAACATTACAACTACACATAATTGACATTGATGCAATGATCCAGCGCGTAACAAGGGAGTGGATGGATTCAGTGTAGAAACTCCTTGGTTGCTGATGAATCCAGGTTTCCGGGGTCTCCTGCACCTCCTTGTCACAGGTGAACCGTTCACCTTTACGTGTTTGTTTTTTAAGTGGCCGAAGATATTGGAGTCACATGGGGAGATAACTTCACCATGCACCGTAAATGTATATTTATAGAAAATATAACATCAGTTCTGGCCTCCATCCGCCCCAAGTTGCCAGCCAATCACTCGCCTTTGATGTTATATTTTATATAAATTTAGCTTGGGTCACATATGATAAGCTGCTCACAGCAGCTTATCATGTGGAATCCATAAGCAATGCAAATGCAGGAGGAGGTGCATACCACCCGCTGCCGGCATTTGTGATCATATCAAACTGCGATGCAATGGCAGTTTAGAGGGACATTGTGACCATCGGTTGCAGTGTCCCTCTACGGCTACAGCTTAAGTAAAGGAGCCCACACACGCACCATTGCCGGCGGTGCGATGCTGTACGATGGGGTGCACGCTCCCGTGGCACCTCATCGTACAGTACAAAAAGTATGTGCTGCACATACTTTTTGTACTAGCTTTTTCTAGCATCGCATCGCATGCACATCGTATGCACAAGGCATACAATGCGATGCTATGTGTGCTAGTTAAGCCCACAACGCACGCCGGGATCGGTGCGTGCGTGGGCTCCATTAGTCTCCACTTACTCAGTCTTGCAGTCGCAGGCCGGCTTGCAAGGCGAAGGAACTTCACCTTGCAGCGTAAATGTATATTTATATAAAACATAACATCAGTTCTGGCCTCCATCCGCCCCAAGTTGCCAGCCAATCACTCGCCTTTGATGTTATATTTTATATAAATTCAGCTTGGGTCACATATGATAAGCTGCTCACAGCAGCTTATCATGTGGGATCCTCAAGCAATGCAAATGCAGGAGGAGGTGCTTACCACCCCTTGCCGGCATTTGTGATCATATCAAACTGCGATGCAATGGCAGTTTAGAGGGTCTTTGCGACCATCAGTCAGGGTGTTCCTATACGACTACAGCTTAAGTAAGTCTCATCTTACTCAGACTTGTAGTCGCAGGCCGGCTTGCGAGGCAAAGAAATCTTCACCTTGCAGGTGTATAAAATATAACATCAGTTCTGGCCTCCATCCGCCCCAAGTTGCCAGCCAATCCCTCATCTTTGATGTTATATTTTATATAAATTTAGCTGAGCTTCCGGTAGAGGCCGGAGAAAGGGCACCCTGGACGGAGGACGGATGGCGGCACGGTGACCACTCCCCCACCCCAGCCGCGGTGGGCGCACTGCAAAGGCAGGAGATGCAGCACTGGATGACGCGGCACTGGAGCAGGCCGCAGAGAGCGACACACAGCTCAGCCACCGGGGACGGTACCAGAGGCTCAGGACCCAGCCGCAGGCACGGTCCCCGGCATGATGACCCCCAGAGGTGATGATGGCACCCGGAGGCGGCAACAGGCCAGGACAGGGTAAAGATCAGGCCCACAGGCCCAAGCCGCTGTCCCCCAGCATCAGGAGATGCAGGAGCCATCAATCCTGTGGCGGCGGCCCCTGACCCCCGAGGGAGGAGGTATGATTAAACTATAGGGGGCAGAGGCATGGAACTCAGCCCAGGGAGGGCCCAACTCCAGCTTCAGGCCTTAATGTATCTCCCCAGGCCTCAGTGACTCGCGCCCCCCCACCACCAACCACCACCGCTGGTTCTCCTATAGGAATTTGGCGCCACAAATGGCTGCCTGGGATCTGTGCACTCAGCCAAACAGTATGTAACCTCATGTATGACCTCATGTCCCCTGTGTGATAACTGTAATGTCTCTGCTGTAACTGTGCTGTCTTTGCCCATAATGTTACCTACCTGGCTGCGGCAACGACCAGTGGGGCCGCTGAAGGCTGCCTAGGTGCTGTGCAGCTCGGCAGGTATGTGTTCCCTGTGTGATGCTGTACTGTCCCTGCTTATTAGTGTTCACTGTAACATTTAGAGCGGGCAGGGCGCCGGCAGGCGGACCGGGCCCACTGATGTCACAGCTGGGGGCGGTCCCGGGCTGCAACGTCATCAAAGGGGGAGGGCCCAGCCACCGCCGTCATCAAAGGGGGCGGGCCTGGTCCCTCCGAAGTCACTGTGCTGCAGGGTAAGCGCCGGGCATTGCCGTCTACGGTGGCGCTGGGCTTCCCCGTGAGGCTGTTTTAGTGGGGCGCTGCTAGAGGGGCAGAACGCATTTTGCCCTCTAAAAATTCGGGCAGGGCGCAGCGCCCCGCTAAAACAGCCTAGCGGGAACACTACTTATATTGTTACCTACCTGGCTGCTGCAGAGACCAGTGGCGCCGCTGATGGCTGTGCTGCTCAGCGGGCATGTGGTCCCTGCATGTAATATCTCAATGTAATGTATGTAGTGCCTCCCCCCCCCCCCCCCCCTTATCCATGCTTGATGCTGCACTGTAAATCCACAAAAAAATTCCTAGTGTGCGCAAGCACACATGGCCAATAAAGTTGATTCTACTCTATTCTATTCTTGGGTCGCAAATGATAAGCAGCTTATCATGTGGAATCCTCAAGCAATGCAAATGCAGGAGGAGGTGCATACCACCCCTTTCCGGCATTTGTGATCATATCAAACTGCGATGCAATGGCAGTTTAGAGGGACATTGTGACCATCGGTTGCAGTGTCCCTCTACGGCTACAGCCTAAGTAAGTCTCCACTTACTCAATCTTGCAGTCGCAGGCCGGCTTGCAATGCGAAGGAACTTCACCTTGCAGCGTAAATGTATATTTATATAAAATATAACATCAGTTCTGGCCTCCATCCGCCCCAAGTTGCCAGCCAATCCCTCGCCTTTGATGTTATATTTTATATAAATTCAGATTGGGTCACATATGATATGCTGCGCGAGCCACCTATTCTATTCTCCCTCTATGGGGGTCGTGGACCCCCACAAGGGAAAATAGCGGGTGGCCGTCGGGCACCCGGCTGTCGGCGTTTTGACAGTCGGTGTCCCGACGTCGGGTAAATGACTGTCGGGATCCCGACTGTCGGGAACGCGTCTGGCACCCCCAGTGGGTACCGAGCTGATTCAAGTGTAAAAATTAGAATAAACCATTGGGTTTTGCTGTGGAACTATGAGTCCCAGCAAGCCTGGAACGCATACTGGGACTTGGAGAACCACAAGTCCCAGCATGCGGCCCATTAAAGAGCTTGCTGGACTCATAGTTCAAAAGCAGAACCAATAAATTAAATTAAAACACAAACACACATGAAAAATAAAACTTTATTACATTCAGAGCCCTTTCATCTGAATACTTACCTATCTTGACACGTAGGTAGGTCTCCTCGATCCATCTGTTGGTCCCATAGAAATCCTGTTAGGTTACCTGGGGAAGGAAAGCATACTCACCAGGGTTCGCCGGTGTAGATGGCTCTGGCAAGGTTTGGAATAACTTTGTTCCATCTGTATAGACAGAAATGTCCTGCCTGTAGTATAAGGTGGAAGCACCCAGCACAGGGGCGTAACTAGATCTCTCTGGGCCCCGTAGCAAATTTTGAGAAGGACCCCCCCTTTGTACAGGGTGACCCATGGACAGGCAGTGTGGGGATAAAAGGTGTAAAAAACAAACAAAAAATAATTCACCCTGGGTAGGAGGGTACACAATGTGATATATGTGATATGCAGGAGGGGGGATGTTTGGAAAGTACAGGGTGTCAAAATGCATACACAGAGGCAGGAGGTAAGACACACAGGGGTAGTGGCCGACAGGAGGGTCAAACACAGAGGAAGGTGGTACAGTACTACAGGGGGTCACAGTGGGGGTAGGGGCAAGAAGGTGTCACACAGGCATAGTGGGTTCATGGGGTCTTACACAGAGGAAGGATGTGGAGAGTGGGGAAGATGACACATACAGGGGATGTGTGGTACAGGAGGGTTAAAGACCAGGGATGAGGTTGGAAGAGGGTCAAGGTGTCATACAAGAGAATTGGGGGAAATACACCAGGGGTGATGGGGGGTGAAAAGGGTCACACACAGAGGAAGGGTGTAGGTGGCTCATAAGGTTTCATACACACACACGCACACTGGGTACAGAAAAGAAGGTACAGTGCTCCAAGGGCAATTACCAAGCAGGGGGTGAGCTCCAGGCACAGGGTCAAGTGGAGACTGGCGGCAGGGGAATTCATGCTGGACATAGCAGCAGTCTCATCCCTGTGCGGATGCTGAAGGCAGGCCCAGCACTGTGTTCCCATAATGATGCAGCTACTGGAGTGGAGGTGGGTGCCGGGACTGCTAGGCGGGGGTCAGGGTCGCGCAATATCTCCGTCGTCTGGGGGGTAGGCAGTGCGGCGGTGGGACGCACATCTCTGGCATCTAGGAAGAGGGTGGGGGACCCGGGAGGTCGCAGGGCACATCACCGGCTATTGGTGGGGGCGGAGCGGCGCAGGACACACCCACATTTCTGGCGCCTGAAATGAGGGCGGGGCAAGACCCAAAATGATCTCCGGCGTCTGAGGGGGGGGGGGCGGAGGGTGATGCTGCAGTGGGTGTCACTGCCTTTTTTTTTTTATAGGGTGCAGGGGGAGCAGCAGGCCCTACCGACAGCTCGGGACCCGTAACTGATCCAGCAGATAGCAGGTTCCCCGTGTACTGCAGGATGTCTCATTTAGTGTATGCACACCTTATGCAGCATGTGCTCTAGCAGCGGGGGTGTGCTATACATGAGGACAGAGGGGTGACTGGGCATTAGGGGGTGCTATACATGAGGACAGAGGGGTGACTGGGCATTAGGGGGTGCTATACATGGGGACAGAGGGGTGACTGGGCATTAGGGTGTGCTATACATGGGGACAGAGGGGTGACTGGGCATTAGGGTGTGCTATACATGAGGGCAGAGGGGTGACTGGGCATTAGGGGGTGCTATACATGGGGACAGAGGGGTGACTGGGCATTAGGGTGTGCTATACCTGGGGACAGAGGGGTGACTGGACATTAGGGTGTGCTATACATGGGGACAGAGGGGTGACTGGGCATTAGGGTGTGCTATGCATGGGGACAGAGGGGTGACTGGGCATTAGGGTGTGCTGTACATGGGGACAGAGGGGTGACTGGGCATTAGGGTGTGCTGTACAAGGTGACAGAGGGGTGACTGGGCATTAGGGTGTGCTGTACATGGGGGCAGAGGGGTGACTGGGCATTAGGATGTGCTGTACATGGGGACAGAGGGGTGACTGGGCATTAGGGGGTGCTATACATGGGGACAGAGGGGTGACTGGACATTAGGGGGTGCTATACATGGGGACAGAGGGGTGACTGGGCATTAGGGTGTGCTATACATGGGGACAGGGGTGACTGGGCATTAGGGTGTGCTATACATGGGGACAGAGGGGTGACTGGGCATTAGGGTGTGCTATACATGGGGACAGAGGGGTGACTGGGCATTAGGGTGTGCTGTACATGGGAACAGAGGGGTGACTGGGCATTAGGGTGTGCTGTACAAGGTGACAGAGGGGTGACTGGGCATTAGGGTGTGCTGTACATGGGGGCAGAGGGGTGACTGGGCATTAGGGTGTGCTGTACATGGGGGCAGAGGGGTGACTGGGCATTAGGGTGTGCTATACATGGGGACAGAGGGGTGACTGGGCATTAGGGTGTGCTGTACATGGGGACAGAGGGAAGACTGGGCATTAGAGTGTGCTATACATGGGGATAGAGGGGTGACTGGGCATTAGGGTGTGCTGTACAAGGTGACAGAGGGGTGACTGGGCATTAAGGTGTGCTATACATGGGGACAAAGGGGTGACTGGGCATTAGGGTGTGCTATACATGGGGACAGAGGGGTAACTGGGCATTAGGTTGTGCTGTAAATGGGGGCAGAGGGGTGACTGGTCATTAGGGTGTGCTATACATGGGGACAGAGGGGTGACTGGGCATTAGGGTGTGCTGTACAAGGTGACAGAGGGGTGACTGAGCATTAGGGTGTGCTATACATGGGGACAAAGGGGTGACTGGGCATTAGGGTGTGCTATACATGGGGACAGAGGGGTGACTGGGCATTAGGGTGTGCTGTACAAGGTGACAGAGGGATGACTGGGCATTAGGGTGTGCTGTACATGGGGGCAGAGGGGTGACTGGGCATTAGGGTGTGCTGTACATGGGGACAGAGGGGTGACTGGGCATTAGGGTGTGCTGTACATGGGGACAGAGGGGTGACTGGGCATTAGGGTGTGCTATACCTGGGGACAGAGGGGTGACTGGATATTAGGGTGTGCTATACATGGGGACAGAGGGGTGACTGGGCATTAGGGTGTGCTATACATGGGGACAGAGGGGTGACTGGGCATTAGGGTGTGCTGTACATGGGGACAGAGGGGTGACTGGGCATTAGGGTGTGCTGTACAAGGTGACAGAGGGGTGACTGGGCATTAGGGTGTGCTGTACATGGGGGCAGAGGGGTGACTGGGCATTAGGATGTGCTGTACATGGGGACAGAGGGGTGACTGGGCATTAGGGTGTGCTGTACATGAGGACAGAGGGGTGACTGGGCATTAGGGTGTGCTATACCTCGGGACAGAGGGGTGACTGGACATTAGGGTGTGCTATACATGGGGACAGAGGGGTGACTGGGCATTAGGGTGTGCTATACATGGGGACAGAGGGGTGACTGGGCATTAGGGTGTGCTGTACATGGGGACAGAGGGGTGACTGGGCATTAGGGTGTGCTGTACAAGGTGACAGAGGGGTGACTGGGCATTAGGGTGTGCTGTACATGGGGGCAGAGGGGTGACTGGGCATTAGGGTGTGCTGTACATGGGGACAGAGGGGTGACTGGGCATTAGGGTGTGCTATACATGGGGACAGAGGGGTGACTGGGCATTAGAGTGTGCTGTACATGGGGACAGAGGGGTGACTGGGCATTAGAGTGTGCTGTACATGGGGACAGAGGGGTGACTGGGCATTAGAGTGTGCTGTACATGGGGACAGAGGGATGATTGGGCATTAGAGTGTGCTGTACATGGGGACAGAGGGGTGACTGGGCATTAGGGTGTGCTGTACATGGGGGCAGAGGGGTGATTGGGCATTAGGGTGTGCTATACATGGGGACAGAGGGAAGACTGGGCATTAGAGTGTGCTATACATGGGGATAGAGGGGTGAATGGGCATTAGGGTGTGCTGTACAAGGTGACAGAGGGGTGACTGGGCATTAAGGTGTGCTATACATGGGGACAAAGGGGTGACTGGGCATTAGGGTGTGCTATACATGGGGACAGAGGGGTAACTGGGCATTAGGTTGTGCTGTAAATGGGGGCAGAGGGGTGACTGGGCATTAGGGTGTGCTATACATGGGGACAGAGGGGTGACTGGGCATTAGGGTGTGCTGTACAAGGTGACAGAGGGGTGACTGAGCATTAGGGTGTGCTATACATAAGGACAAAGGGGTGACTGGGCATTAGGGTGTGCTATACATGGGGACAGAGGGGTGACTGGGCATTAGGGTGTGCTGTACAAGGTGACAGAGGGATGACTGGGCATTAGGGTGTGCTGTACATGGGGGCAGAGGGGTGACTGGGCATTAGGGTGTGCTGTACATGGGGACAGAGGGGTGACTGGGCATTAGGGTGTGCTGTACATGGGGACAGAGGGGTGACTGGGCATTAGGGTGTGCTATTCCTGGGGACAGAGGGGTGACTGGACATTAGGGTGTGCTATACATGGGGACAGAGGGGTGACTGGGCATTAGGGTGTGCTATACATGGGGACAGAGGGGTGACTGGGCATTAGGGTGTGCTGTACATCGGGACAGAGGGGTGACTGGGCATTAGGGTGTGCTGTACAAGGTGACAGAGGGGTGACTGGGCATTAGGGTGTGCTGTACATGGGGGCAGAGGGGTGACTGGGCATAAGGATGTGCTGTACATGGGGACAGAGGGGTGACTGGGCATTAGGGTGTGCTGTACATGAGGACAGAGGGGTGACTGGGCATTAGGGTGTGCTATACCTGGGGACAGAGGGGTGACTGGACATTAGGGTGTGCTATACATGGGGACAGAGGGGTGACTGGGCATTAGGGTGTGCTATACATGGGGACAGAGGGGTGACTGGGCATTAGGGTGTGCTGTACATGGGGACAGAGGGGTGACTGGGCATTAGGGTGTGCTGTACAAGGTGACAGAGGGGTGACTGGGCATTAGGGTGTGCTGTACATGGGGGCAGAGGGGTGACTGGGCATTAGGGTGTTCTGTACATGGGGACAGAGGGGTGACTGGGCATTAGGGTGTGCTATACATGGGGACAGAGGGGTGACTGGGCATTAGAGTGTGCTGTACATGGGGATAGAGGGGTGACTGGGCATTAGAGTGTGCTGTACATGGGGACAGAGGGGTGACTGGGCATTAGAGTGTGCTGTACATGGGGACAGAGGGATGATTGGGCATTAGAGTGTGCTGTACATGGGGACAGAGGGGTGACTGGGCATTAGGGTGTGCTGTACATGGGGACAGAGGGGTGACTGGGCAGTAGGGTGTGCTGTACATGGGGACAGAGGGGTGACTGGGCAGTAGGGTGTGCTGTACATGGGGACTGAGGGGTGACTGGGCATTAGGGTGTACTGTACATGGGGACAGAGGGGTGACTGGGCATTAGGGTGTGCTATACCTGGGGACAGAGGGTGACTGGACATTAGGGTGTGCTATACATGGGGACAGAGGGGTGACTGGGCAGTAGGGTGTGCTGTACATGGGGACAGAGGGGTGACAGGGCATTAGGGTGTGCTGAACATGGGGACAGAGGGGTGACTGGGCATTAGGGTGTGCTGTACAAGGTGACATAGGTGTGACTGGGCATTAGGTTGTGCTGTACATGGGGGCAGAGGGGTGACTGGGCATTGGGGTGTTCTATACATGGGGATAGAGGGGTGACTGGGCATTAGGGTGTGCTGTACAAGGTGACAGAGGGGTGACTGGGCATTAGGGTGTGCTATACATGGGGACAAAGGGGTGACTGGGCATTAGGGTGTGCTATACATGGGGACAGAGGAGTGACTGGGCATTAGGGTGTGCTGTACATGGGGACAGAGGGGTGACTGGGCAGAAGGGTGTGCTGTACATGGGGACAGAGGGGTGACTAGGCAGAAGGGTGTGCTGTACATGGGGACAGAGGGGTGACTGGGCAGAAGGGTGTGCTGTACATGGGGACAGAGGGGTGTCTGGGCATTAGGGTGTGCTATACATGGGGACAGAGGGGTGACAGGGCATTAGGGTGTGCTATACATGGGGACAGAGGGGTGACAGGGCATTAGGGTGTGCTATACATGGGGACAGAGGGGTGACAGGGCATTAGGGTGTGCTATACATGGGGACAGAGGGGTGACTGGGCATTAGATTGTGCTGTACATGGGGACAGAGGGGTGACTGGACATTAGGGTGTGCTGTACATGGGGACAGAGGGGTGACTGGGCATTAGGGTGTGCTGTACAAGGTGACAGAGGGGTGACTGGGCATTAGGGTGTGCTGTACAAGGTGACAGAGGGGTGAATGGGCATTAGGGTGTGCTGTACATGGGGACAGAGGGGTAATTGGGCATTAGTGTGTGCTGTACAAGGTGACAGAGGGGTGACTGGGCATTAGGGTGTGTTGTGTGTGCCCATCATCCAGTGACCCGGCGCGTAAGACCCGGCAGCAGCAGCCTCTCTGACACAGCTGCAGGGAGCACACAATTATGGGCCAGATGATGAGGGAGGCTGCCGGACAGGGTCCCGACAGTCGGGATCCCGACAGTCATTAACCCGACGTCGGGATCCCGACTGTTAAAATACTGACGGCCGGGTTTCCGACGGCCGTCGGCTATTTTCCCTCGTGGGGGTCCACGACCCCCACAGAGGGAGAATAGAATAGGTGGCGAGCATAGCGCCCGCAAGGGGCTTTGTTGCGCTGGCCACGCTGTCTGAGACCAGGCAGTCGGGATAATGACTGTTGGGATCCCGACTGTCGGTGAATCATGCCACACCCATGTGGGAGAGCCGGGTGTGTGCGGCTGCGCCCCAAACGCGTCTGCCTGCAGCAGCCCCTGCTCCCCTCCTCCCGGAGCCGCCGCCATACCCCTGCCCCCCCTGTGCCTGCTCTGCTCGGGCCTCCTGGTTCTCCTCCCGCACCTCGCCCGCTGCTTCTCCCCGCCAGGCTGCCTGCTGAAGACGGTCACCGTGTCCACGCTGCCGGCGCTCAGGCTGCGGGAGCCACTGTGTCCTCCGTGCATCCCGGAGCGGGGGATTCCCGGCTTCCCCTACACGTCCAAACCGAGGCGCACAGGAGCATGCCCGCGAGGGACGACCTGCACAACACCGAGTGGCCCTACCACACACCCTGGGTGAGGGACCAGGGAGATGGGGGGCTTGCACGCTGGAGAATAAAGGGAGGGGACAAGTGATGAGGGGGGAGTGGATTCAGGACGCGATCGCGGAAGTGGTCGCGTCCTCTGTATACACGCAGTGAGACATGCAGATATTCTAAGCAATCTTACTAGATTGCGTCTGCGTGCACTGACTTACTAATCAGGCGATCCCGATGTGCAGAACCGCGCATCGGGATCGCCCGGAGCATACACACGGTGAGATTTGTGCTTAGTTCCTACTCAATCTAGTAAGATTGCTTAGAAAATAGCACAAAATGCTCCGTGTGTGCACCAGTCTCATCAGGCTTGCAGATGCAGGTTGGCTTGCGAGACCAAAGAAACTTTACCTTGCAGTTAAATGTATATAAAATATAACATCAGTTCTGGCCTCCGTCCTCCCCAAGTTGCCAGCCAAACCCTCGCCATTGATGTTATATTTTATATACATTTTCAGTAGATGCCTGATTCAGTTTGGATTGTACATGATAAGCTTCTCGCAGGAGCTTATCATGTGCAATCCTTAAGCAATGCAAATGCAGGAGGAGGTGCATTCCACCCCCTGCCTCCATTTGTGATTGCTGGCTTCTCTACACCGCAAGCTTCCCTGCAGTAAATATGGCAGAGGTGATTGTTGTTCTGCGACGTGGTGACATAGGGGTGACTGGGCATTAGGTTGTGCTGTACATGGGGGCAGAGGGGTGACTGGGCATTAGGGTGTGCTATACATGGGGACAGAGGGGTGACTGGGCATTAGGGTGTGCTACACATGGGGACAAAGGGGTGACTGGGCATTAGGGTGTGCTATACATGGGAATAGAGGGGTGACTGGGCATTAGGGTGTGCTATACATGGGGACAGAGGGGTGACTGGGCATTAGGGTGTGCTATACATGGGGACAAAGGGGTGACTGGGCATTAGGGTGTGCTATACATGGGGACAGAGGGGTGACTGGGCATTAGGTTGTGCTATACATGGGGACAGAGGGGTGACTGGGCATTAGGGTGTGCTATACATGGGTACAGAGGGGTGACTGGGCATTAGGGTGTGCTATACATGGGGACAGACTGGTGACTGGGCATTAAGGTGTGCCATACATGGGGACAGAGGGGTGACTGGGCATTAGGGTGTGCTATACATGGGGACAGAGGGGTGACTGGGCATTAGGGTGTGCTCTACATGGGGACAGAGGGGTGACTGGGCATTAGTGTGTGCTATACATGGGGACAGAGGGGTGACTGGGCATTAGGGTGTGCTATACATGGGGACAGAGGGGTGACTGGGCATTAGGGTGTGCTGTACAAGGTGACAGGGGTGACTGGGCATAAGGGTGTGCTGTACATGGGGGCAGAGGGGTGACTGGGCATTATTGTGTGCTATACATGGGGACAGAGGGGTGACTGGACATTAGGGTGTGCTATACATGGGGACAGAGGGGTGACTGGGCATTAGATTGTGCTGTACATGGGGACAGAGGGATGATTGGGCATTAGGGTGTGCTGTACATGGGGACAGAGGGCTGACTGGGCATTAGGGTGTGCTGTACATGGGGACAGAGGGGTGACTGGGCATTAGGGTGTGCTGTACATGGGGACAGAGGGGTGACTGGGCAGTAGGGTGTGCTGTACATGGGGACTGAGGGGTGACTGGGCATTAGGGTGTGCTGTACATGGGGACTGAGGGGTGACTGGGCATTAGGGTGTGCTATACATGGGGGCAGAGGGGTGACTGGGCAGTAGGGTGTGCCGTGCATGGGGACAGAGGGGTGACTGGGCATTAGGGTGTGCTATACATGGGGACAGAGGGGTGACTGGGCATTAGAGTGTGCTGTACATGGGGACAGAGGGATGATTGGGCATTAGGGTGTGCTGTACATGGGGACAGAGGGGTGACTGGGCATTAGGGTGTGCTGTACATGGGGACAGAGGGTTGACTGGGCAGTAGGGTGTGCTGTACATGGGGACTGAGGGGTGACTGGGCATTAGGGTGTGCTGTACATGGGGACAGAGGGGTGACTGGGCAGTAGCGTGTGCTGTACATGGGGACTGAGGGGTGACTGGGCATTAGGGTGTGCTGTTCATGGGGACAGAGGGGTGACTGGGCAGTAGGGTGTGCTGTACATGGGGACAGAGGGGTGACTGGGCATTAGGGTGTGCTGTACAAGGTGACAGAGGGGTGACTGGGCATTAGGGTGTGCTATACATGGGGACAGAGGGGTAACTGGGCATTAGGTTGTGCTGTAAATGGGGGCAGAGGGGTGACTGGGCATTAGGGTGTGCTATACATGGGGACAGAGGGGTGACTGGGCATTAGGGTGTGCTGTACAAGGTGACAGAGGGGTGACTGAGCATTAGGGTGTGCTATACATAAGGACAAAGGGGTGACTGGGCATTAGGGTGTGCTATACATGGGGACAGAGGGGTGACTGGGCATTAGGGTGTGCTGTACAAGGTGACAGAGGGATGACTGGGCATTAGGGTGTGCTGTACATGGGGGCAGAGGGGTGACTGGGCATTAGGGTGTGCTGCACATGGGGACAGAGGGGTGACTGGGCATTAGGGTGTGCTGTACATGGGGACAGAGGGGTGACTGGGCATTAGGGTGTGCTATACCTGGGGACAGAGGGGTGACTGGACATTAGGGTGTGCTATACATGGGGACAGAGGGGTGACTGGGCATTAGGGTGTGCTATACATGGGGACAGAGGGGTGACTGGGCATTAGGGTGTGCTGTACATCGGGACAGAGGGGTGACTGGGCATTAGGGTGTGCTGTACAAGGTGACAGAGGGGTGACTGGGCATTAGGGTGTGCTGTACATGGGGGCAGAGGGGTGACTGGGCATAAGGATGTGCTGTACATGGGGACAGAGGGGTGACTGGGCATTAGGGTGTGCTGTACATGAGGACAGAGGGGTGACTGGGCATTAGGGTGTGCTATACCTGGGGACAGAGGGGTGACTGGACATTAGGGTGTGCTATACATGGGGACAGAGGGGTGACTGGGCATTAGGGTGTGCTATACATGGGGACAGAGGGGTGACTGGGCATTAGGGTGTGCTGTACATGGGGACAGAGGGGTGACTGGGCATTAGGGTGTGCTGTACAAGGTGACAGAGGGGTGACTGGGCATTAGGGTGTGCTGTACATGGGGGCAGAGGGGTGACTGGGCATTAGGGTGTGCTGTACATGGGGACAGAGGGGTGACTGGGCATTAGGGTGTGCTATACATGGGGACAGAGGGGTGACTGGGCATTAGAGTGTGCTGTACATGGGGATAGAGGGGTGACTGGGCATTAGAGTGTGCTGTACATGGGGACAGAGGGGTGACTGGGCATTAGAGTGTGCTGTACATGGGGACAGAGGGATGATTGGGCATTAGAGTGTGCTGTACATGGGGACAGAGGGGTGACTGGGCATTAGGGTGTGCTGTACATGGGGACAGAGGGGTGACTGGGCAGTAGGGTGTGCTGTACATGGGGACAGAGGGGTGACTGGGCAGTAGGGTGTGCTGTACATGGGGACTGAGGGGTGACTGGGCATTAGGGTGTACTGTACATGGGGACAGAGGGGTGACTGGGCATTAGGGTGTGCTATACCTGGGGACAGAGGGTGACTGGACATTAGGGTGTGCTATACATGGGGACAGAGGGGTGACTGGGCAGTAGGGTGTGCTGTACATGGGGACAGAGGGGTGACAGGGCATTAGGGTGTGCTGAACATGGGGACAGAGGGGTGACTGGGCATTAGGGTGTGCTGTACAAGGTGACATAGGTGTGACTGGGCATTAGGTTGTGCTGTACATGGGGGCAGAGGGGTGACTGGGCATTGGGGTGTTCTATACATGGGGATAGAGGGGTGACTGGGCATTAGGGTGTGCTGTACAAGGTGACAGAGGGGTGACTGGGCATTAGGGTGTGCTATACATGGGGACAAAGGGGTGACTGGGCATTAGGGTGTGCTATACATGGGGACAGAGGAGTGACTGGGCATTAGGGTGTGCTGTACATGGGGACAGAGGGGTGACTGGGCAGAAGGTTGTGCTGTACATGGGGACAGAGGGGTGACTGGGCAGAAGGGTGTGCTGTACATGGGGACAGAGGGGTGACAGGGCATTAGGGTGTGCTATACATGGGGACAGAGGGGTGTCTGGGCATTAGGGTGTGCTATACATGGGGACAGAGGGGTGACAGGGCATTAGGGTGTGCTATACATGGGGACAGAGGGGTGACTGGGCATTAGATTGTGCTGTACATGGGGACAGAGGGGTGACTGGACATTAGGGTGTGCTGTACATGGGGACAGAGGGGTGACTGGGCATTAGGGTGTGCTGTACAAGGTGACAGAGGGGTGACTGGGCATTAGGGTGTGCTGTACAAGGTGACAGAGGGGTGAATGGGCATTAGGGTGTGCTGTACATGGGGACAGAGGGGTGATAGGGCATTAGTGTGTGCTGTACAAGGTGACAGAGGGGTGACTGGGCATTAGGGTGTGTTGTGTGTGCCCATCACCCAGTGACCCGGCGCGTAAGACCCGGCAGCAGCAGCCTCTCTGACACAGCTGCAGGGAGCACACAATTATGGGCCAGATGATGAGGGAGGCTGCCGGACGGGGTCCCGACAGTCGGGATCCCGACAGTCATTAACCCGACGTCGGGATCCCGACTGTTAAAATACTGACGGCCGGGTTTCCGACGGCCGTCGGCTATTTTCCCTCGTGGGGGTCCACGACCCCCACAGAGGGAGAATAGAATAGGCGGCGAGCATAGCGCCCGCAATGGGCTTTGTTGCGCTGGCCACGCTGTCTGAGACCAGGCAGTCGGGATAATGACTGTTGGGATCCCGACTGTCGGTGAATCATGCCACACCCATGTGGGAGAGCCGGGTGTGTGCGGCTGCGCCCCAAACGCGTCTGCCTGCAGCAGCCCCTGCTCCCCTCCTCCCGGAGCCGCCGCCATACCCCTGCCCCCCCTGTGCCTGCTCTGCTCGGGCCTCCTGGTTCTCCTCCCGCACCTCGCCCGCTGCTTCTCCCCGCCAGGCTGCCTGCTGAAGACGGTCACCGTGTCCACGCTGCCGGCGCTCAGGCTGCGGGAGCCACTGTGTCCTCCGTGCATCCCGGAGCGGGGGATTCCCGGCTTCCCCTACACGTCCAAACCGAGGCGCACAGGAGCATGCCCGCGAGGGACGACCTGCACAACACCGAGTGGCCCTACCACACACCCTGGGTGAGGGACCAGGGAGATGGGGGGCTTGCACGCTGGAGAATAATGGGAGGGGACAAGTGATGAGGGGGGAGTGGATTCAGGACGCGATCGCGGAAGTGGTCGCGTCCTCTGTATACACGCAGTGAGACATGCAGATATTCTAAGCAATCTTACTAGATTGCGTCTGCGTGCACTGACTTACTAATCAGGCGATCCCGATGTGCAGAACCGCGCATCGGGATCGCCCGGAGCATACACACGGTGAGATTTGTGCTTAGTTCCTACTCAATCTAGTAAGATTGCTTAGAAAATAGCACAAAATGCTCCGTGTGTGCACCAGTCTCATCAGGCTTGCAGATGCAGGTTGGCTTGCGAGACCAAAGAAACTTTACCTTGCAGTTAAATGTATATAAAATATAACATCAGTTCTGGCCTCCGTCCTCCCCAAGTTGCCAGCCAAACCCTCGCCATTGATGTTATATTTTATATACATTTTCAGTAGATGCCTGATTCAGTTTGGATTGTACATGATAAGCTTCTCGCAGGAGCTTATCATGTGCAATCCTTAAGCAATGCAAATGCAGGAGGAGGTGCATTCCACCCCCTGCCTCCATTTGTGATTGCTGGCTTCTCTACACCGCAAGCTTCCCTGCAGTAAATATGGCAGAGGTGATTGTTGTTCTGCGACGTGGTGACATAGGGGTGACTGGGCATTAGGTTGTGCTGTACATGGGGGCAGAGGGGTGACTGGGCATTAGGGTGTGCTATACATGGGGACAGAGGGGTGACTGGGCATTAGGGTGTGCTACACATGGGGACAAAGGGGTGACTGGGCATTAGGGTGTGCTATACATGGGAATAGAGGGGTGACTGGGCATTAGGGTGTGCTATACATGGGGACAGAGGGGTGACTGGGCATTAGGGTGTGCTATACATGGGGACAAAGGGGTGACTGGGCATTAGGGTGTGCTATACATGGGGACAGAGGGGTGACTGGGCATTAGGTTGTGCTATACATGGGGACAGAGGGGTGACTGGGCATTAGGGTGTGCTATACATGGGTACAGAGGGGTGACTGGGCATTAGGGTGTGCTATACATGGGGACAGACTGGTGACTGGGCATTAAGGTGTGCCATACATGGGGACAGAGGGGTGACTGGGCATTAGGGTGTGCTATACATGGGGACAGAGGGGTGACTGGGCATTAGGGTGTGCTCTACATGGGGACAGAGGGGTGACTGGGCATTAGTGTGTGCTATACATGGGGACAGAGGGGTGACTGGGCATTAGGGTGTGCTATACATGGGGACAGAGGGGTGACTGGGCATTAGGGTGTGCTGTACAAGGTGACAGGGGTGACTGGGCATAAGGGTGTGCTGTACATGGGGGCAGAGGGGTGACTGGGCATTATTGTGTGCTATACATGGGGACAGAGGGGTGACTGGACATTAGGGTGTGCTATACATGGGGACAGAGGGGTGACTGGGCATTAGATTGTGCTGTACATGGGGACAGAGGGATGATTGGGCATTAGGGTGTGCTGTACATGGGGACAGAGGGCTGACTGGGCATTAGGGTGTGCTGTACATGGGGACAGAGGGGTGACTGGGCATTAGGGTGTGCTGTACATGGGGACAGAGGGGTGACTGGGCAGTAGGGTGTGCTGTACATGGGGACTGAGGGGTGACTGGGCATTAGGGTGTGCTGTACATGGGGACTGAGGGGTGACTGGGCATTAGGGTGTGCTATACATGGGGGCAGAGGGGTGACTGGGCAGTAGGGTGTGCCGTGCATGGGGACAGAGGGGTGACTGGGCATTAGGGTGTGCTATACATGGGGACAGAGGGGTGACTGGGCATTAGAGTGTGCTGTACATGGGGACAGAGGGATGATTGGGCATTAGGGTGTGCTGTACATGGGGACAGAGGGGTGACTGGGCATTAGGGTGTGCTGTACATGGGGACAGAGGGTTGACTGGGCAGTAGGGTGTGCTGTACATGGGGACTGAGGGGTGACTGGGCATTAGGGTGTGCTGTACATGGGGACAGAGGGGTGACTGGGCAGTAGCGTGTGCTGTACATGGGGACTGAGGGGTGACTGGGCATTAGCGTGTGCTGTTCATGGGGACAGAGGGGTGACTGGGCAGTAGGGTGTGCTGTACATGGGGACAGAGGGGTGACTGGGCATTAGGGTGTGCTGTACAAGGTGACAGAGGGGTGACTGGGCATAAGGGTGTGCTGTACATGGGGGCAGAGGGGTGACTGGGCATTAGGGTGTGCTATACCTGGGGACAGAGGGGTGATTGGACATTAGGGTGTGCTGTACATGGGGACAGAGGGGTGACTGGGCATTAGGGTGTGCTATACATGGGGACAGAGGGGTGACTGAGCATTAGGGTGTGCTGGTCAAGGTGACAGAGGGGTGACTGGGCATTAGGGAGTGCTATACATGGGGACAAAGGGGTGACTGGGCATTAGGGTGTGCTATACATGGGGACAGAGGGGTGACTGGGCATTAGGGTGTGCTGTACATGGGGACAGAGGGGTGACTGGGCATTAGGGTGTGCTGTACAAGGTGACAGAGGGGTGACTGGGCATTAGGGTGTGCTGTACATGGGGGCAGAGGGGTGACTGGGCATTAGGGTGTGCTGTACATGGGGACAGAGGGGTGACTGGGCATTAGGGTGTGCTATACATGGGGACAGAGGGGTGACTGGGCATTAGAGTGTGCTGTACATGGGGATAGAGGGGTGACTGGGCATTAGAGTGTGCTGTACATGGGGACAGAGGGGTGACTGGGCATTAGAGTGTGCTGTACATGGGGACAGAGGGATGATTGGGCATTAGAGTGTGCTGTACATGGGGACAGAGGGGTGACTGGGCATTAGGGTGTGCTGTACATGGGGACAGAGGGGTGACTGGGCAGTAGGGTGTGCTGTACATGGGGACAGAGGGGTGACTGGGCAGTAGGGTGTGCTGTACATGGGGACTGAGGGGTGACTGGGCATTAGGGTGTACTGTACATGGGGACAGAGGGGTGACTGGGCATTAGGGTGTGCTATACCTGGGGACAGAGGGTGACTGGACATTAGGGTGTGCTATACATGGGGACAGAGGGGTGACTGGACAGTAGGGTGTGCTGTACATGGGGACAGAGGGGTGACAGGGCATTAGGGTGTGCTGAACATGGGGACAGAGGGGTGACTGGGCATTAGGGTGTGCTGTACAAGGTGACATAGGTGTGACTGGGCATTAGGTTGTGCTGTACATGGGGGCAGAGGGGTGACTGGGCATTGGGGTGTTCTATACATGGGGATAGAGGGGTGACTGGGCATTAGGGTGTGCTGTACAAGGTGACAGAGGGGTGACTGGGCATTAGGGTGTGCTATACATGGGGACAAAGGGGTGACTGGGCATTAGGGTGTGCTATACATGGGGACAGAGGAGTGACTGGGCATTAGGGTGTGCTGTACATGGGGACAGAGGGGTGACTGGGCAGAAGGGTGTGCTGTACATGGGGACAGAGGGGTGACTGGGCAGAAGGGTGTGCTGTACATGGGGACAGAGGGGTGACAGGGCATTAGGGTGTGCTATACATGGGGACAGAGGGGTGTCTGGGCATTAGGGTGTGCTATACATGGGGACAGAGGGGTGACAGGGCATTAGGGTGTGCTATACATGGGGACAGAGGGGTGACTGGGCATTAGATTGTGCTGTACATGGGGACAGAGGGGTGACTGGACATTAGGGTGTGCTGTACATGGGGACAGAGGGGTGACTGGGCATTAGGGTGTGCTGTACAAGGTGACAGAGGGGTGACTGGGCATTAGGGTGTGCTGTACAAGGTGACAGAGGGGTGAATGGGCATTAGGGTGTGCTGTACATGGGGACAGAGGGGTGATAGGGCATTAGTGTGTGCTGTACAAGGTGACAGAGGGGTGACTGGGCATTAGGGTGTGTTGTGTGTGCCCATCACCCAGTGACCCGGCGCGTAAGACCCGGCAGCAGCAGCCTCTCTGACACAGCTGCAGGGAGCACACAATTATGGGCCAGATGATGAGGGAGGCTGCCGGACGGGGTCCCGACAGTCGGGATCCCGACAGTCATTAACCCGACGTCGGGATCCCGACTGTTAAAATACTGACGGCCGGGTTTCCGACGGCCGTCGGCTATTTTCCCTCGTGGGGGTCCACGACCCCCACAGAGGGAGAATAGAATAGGCGGCGAGCATAGCGCCCGCAATGGGCTTTGTTGCGCTGGCCACGCTGTCTGAGACCAGGCAGTCGGGATAATGACTGTTGGGATCCCGACTGTCGGTGAATCATGCCACACCCATGTGGGAGAGCCGGGTGTGTGCGGCTGCGCCCCAAACGCGTCTGCCTGCAGCAGCCCCTGCTCCCCTCCTCCCGGAGCCGCCGCCATACCCCTGCCCCCCCTGTGCCTGCTCTGCTCGGGCCTCCTGGTTCTCCTCCCGCACCTCGCCCGCTGCTTCTCCCCGCCAGGCTGCCTGCTGAAGACGGTCACCGTGTCCACGCTGCCGGCGCTCAGGCTGCGGGAGCCACTGTGTCCTCCGTGCATCCCGGAGCGGGGGATTCCCGGCTTCCCCTACACGTCCAAACCGAGGCGCACAGGAGCATGCCCGCGAGGGACGACCTGCACAACACCGAGTGGCCCTACCACACACCCTGGGTGAGGGACCAGGGAGATGGGGGGCTTGCACGCTGGAGAATAATGGGAGGGGACAAGTGATGAGGGGGGAGTGGATTCAGGACGCGATCGCGGAAGTGGTCGCGTCCTCTGTATACACGCAGTGAGACATGCAGATATTCTAAGCAATCTTACTAGATTGCGTCTGCGTGCACTGACTTACTAATCAGGCGATCCCGATGTGCAGAACCGCGCATCGGGATCGCCCGGAGCATACACACGGTGAGATTTGTGCTTAGTTCCTACTCAATCTAGTAAGATTGCTTAGAAAATAGCACAAAATGCTCCGTGTGTGCACCAGTCTCATCAGGCTTGCAGATGCAGGTTGGCTTGCGAGACCAAAGAAACTTTACCTTGCAGTTAAATGTATATAAAATATAACATCAGTTCTGGCCTCCGTCCTCCCCAAGTTGCCAGCCAAACCCTCGCCATTGATGTTATATTTTATATACATTTTCAGTAGATGCCTGATTCAGTTTGGATTGTACATGATAAGCTTCTCGCAGGAGCTTATCATGTGCAATCCTTAAGCAATGCAAATGCAGGAGGAGGTGCATTCCACCCCCTGCCTCCATTTGTGATTGCTGGCTTCTCTACACCGCAAGCTTCCCTGCAGTAAATATGGCAGAGGTGATTGTTGTTCTGCGACGTGGTGACATAGGGGTGACTGGGCATTAGGTTGTGCTGTACATGGGGGCAGAGGGGTGACTGGGCATTAGGGTGTGCTATACATGGGGACAGAGGGGTGACTGGGCATTAGGGTGTGCTACAAATGGGGACAAAGGGGTGACTGGGCATTAGGGTGTGCTATACATGGGAATAGAGGGGTGACTGGGCATTAGGGTGTGCTATACATGGGGACAGAGGGGTGACTGGGCATTAGGGTGTGCTATACATGGGGACAAAGGGGTGACTGGGCATTAGGGTGTGCTATACATGGGGACAGAGGGGTGACTGGGCATTAGGTTGTGCTATACATGGGGACAGAGGGGTGACTGGGCATTAGGGTGTGCTATACATGGGTACAGAGGGGTGACTGGGCATTAGGGTGTGCTATACATGGGGACAGACTGGTGACTGGGCATTAAGGTGTGCCATACATGGGGACAGAGGGGTGACTGGGCATTAGGGTGTGCTATACATGGGGACAGAGGGGTGACTGGGCATTAGGGTGTGCTCTACATGGGGACAGAGGGGTGACTGGGCATTAGTGTGTGCTATACATGGGGACAGAGGGGTGACTGGGCATTAGGGTGTGCTATACATGGGGACAGAGGGGTGACTGGGCATTAGGGTGTGCTGTACAAGGTGACAGGGGTGACTGGGCATAAGGGTGTGCTGTACATGGGGGCAGAGGGGTGACTGGGCATTATTGTGTGCTATACATGGGGACAGAGGGGTGACTGGACATTAGGGTGTGCTATACATGGGGACAGAGGGGTGACTGGGCATTAGATTGTGCTGTACATGGGGACAGAGGGATGATTGGGCATTAGGGTGTGCTGTACATGGGGACAGAGGGCTGACTGGGCATTAGGGTGTGCTGTACATGGGGACAGAGGGGTGACTGGGCATTAGGGTGTGCTGTACATGGGGACAGAGGGGTGACTGGGCAGTAGGGTGTGCTGTACATGGGGACTGAGGGGTGACTGGGCATTAGGGTGTGCTGTACATGGGGACTGAGGGGTGACTGGGCATTAGGGTGTGCTATACATGGGGGCAGAGGGGTGACTGGGCAGTAGGGTGTGCCGTGCATGGGGACAGAGGGGTGACTGGGCATTAGGGTGTGCTATACATGGGGACAGAGGGGTGACTGGGCATTAGAGTGTGCTGTACATGGGGACAGAGGGATGATTGGGCATTAGGGTGTGCTGTACATGGGGACAGAGGGGTGACTGGGCATTAGGGTGTGCTGTACATGGGGACAGAGGGTTGACTGGGCAGTAGGGTGTGCTGTACATGGGGACTGAGGGGTGACTGGGCATTAGGGTGTGCTGTACATGGGGACAGAGGGGTGACTGGGCAGTAGCGTGTGCTGTACATGGGGACTGAGGGGTGACTGGGCATTAGCGTGTGCTGTTCATGGGGACAGAGGGGTGACTGGGCAGTAGGGTGTGCTGTACATGGGGACAGAGGGGTGACTGGGCATTAGGGTGTGCTGTACAAGGTGACAGAGGGGTGACTGGGCATAAGGGTGTGCTGTACATGGGGGCAGAGGGGTGACTGGGCATTAGGGTGTGCTATACCTGGGGACAGAGGGGTGATTGGACATTAGGGTGTGCTGTACATGGGGACAGAGGGGTGACTGGGCATTAGGGTGTGCTATACATGGGGACAGAGGGGTGACTGAGCATTAGGGTGTGCTGGTCAAGGTGACAGAGGGGTGACTGGGCATTAGGGAGTGCTATACATGGGGACAAAGGGGTGACTGGGCATTAGGGTGTGCTATACATGGGGACAGAGGGGTGACTGGGCATTAGGGTGTGCTATACCTGGGGACAGAGGGGTGACTGGACATTAGGGTGTGCTGTACATAGGGGCAGAGGGGTGACTGGGCATTAGGGTGTGCTATATATGGGGACAGAGGGTTGACTGGGCATTAGGGTGTGCTATACATGGGGACAGAGGGGTGACTGGGCATTAGAGTGTGCTGTACAGGGGGACAGAGGGGTGACTGGGCATTAGGGTGTGCTATACCTGGGGACAGAGTGGTGACTGGGCATTAGGGTGTGCTTTACATGAGGGCAGAGAGGTGACTGGGCATTAGGGTGTGCTGTACAAGGTGACAGAGGGATGACTGGGCATTAGGGTGTGCTATACATGGGGGCAGAGGGGTGACTGGGCATTAGGGTGTGCTGTACAAGGTGACATAGGGGTGACTGGGCATTAGTTTGTGCTGTACATGGGGGCAGAGGGGTGACTGGGCATTAGGGTGTGCTATACATGGGGACAGAGGGGTGACTGGGCATTAGGGTGTGCTGTACAAGGTGACATAGGGGTGACTGGGCATTAGTTTGTGCTGTACATGGGGGCAGAGGGGTGACTGGGCAGTAGGGTGTGCTATACATGGGGACAAAGGGTGACTGGGCATTAGGGTGTGCTGTACATGGGGACAGAGGGGTGACAGGGCATTGGGGTGTGCTGTACCTGGGGACAGAGGGGTGACTGGACATTAGGGTGTGCTGTACATGGGGACAGATGGGTGACTGGGCATTAGGGTGTGCTATACATGGGGATAGAGGGGTGACTGGGCATTAGGGTGTGCTGTACAAGGTGACAGAGGGGTGACTGGGTATTAGGGTGTGCTATACATGGGGACAAAGGGGTGACTGGGCATTAGGGTGTGCTATACATGGGGACAGAGGGGTGACTGGGCATTAGTGTGTGCTGTACATGCGGACAGAGGGGTGACTGGGCATTAGGGTGTGCTGTACAAGGTGACAGAGGGGTGACTGGGCATTAGGGTGTGCTATACATGGGGACAGAGGGGTGACTGGGCATTAGGGTGTGCTGTACATGGGGACAGAGGGGTGACTGGGCAGTAGGGTGTGCTGTACATGGGGACAGAGGGGTGACTGGGCAGTAGGGTGTGCTGTACATGGGGACAGAGGGGTGACAGGGCATTGGGGTGTGCTGTACATGGGGACAGAGGGGTGACTGGGCATTAGGGTGTGTTGTACAAGGGGACAGAGGGGTGACTGGGCATTAGGGTGTGCTGTACAAGGTGACAGAGGGGTGACTGGGCATTAGGGTGTGCTACACATGGGGACAGAGGGGTGACTGGGCATTAGGGTGTGTTGTACAAGGTGACAGAGGGGTGACTGGGCATTAGGGTGTGCTGTACATGGGGACAGAGGGGTGACTGGGCATTAGGGTGTGTCGTACAAGGGGACAGAGGGGTGACTGGGCATTAGGGTGTGCTGTACAAGGTGACAGAGGGGTGACTGGGCATTAGGGTGTGCTGTACATGCGGACAGAGGGGTGACTCGGCATTAGGGTGTGCTATACATGAGGACAGAGGGGTGACTGGGCATTAGGGTGTGCTATACATGGGGGCAGAGGGGTAATTGGGCATTAGGGTGTGCTGTACATGGGGACAGAGGGGTGACAGGGCATTAGGGTGTACTGTACATGGGAACAGAGGGGTGACTGGGCATTAGGGTGTGCTACACATGGGGGCAGAGGGGTGACTGGGCATTAGGGTGTGCTGTACATTGGGACAGAGGGGTGACTGGGCATTAGGGTGTGCTATACATGGGGACAGAGGGGTAATTGGGCATTAGGGTGTGCTTTACATGGGGGCAGAGGGGTAATTGGGCATTAGGGTGTGCTATACATGAGGACAGAGGGGTGACTGGGCATTAGGGTGTGCTATACATGGGGCCAGAGGGGTAATTGGGCATTAGGGTGTGCTGTACATGGGAACAGAGGGGTAACAGGGCATTAGGGTGTGCTGTACAAGGTGACAGAGGGGTGACTGGGCATTAGGGTGTGCGTTGTGTTGTGTGTGCCCATCACCCAGTGACCCGGCGCGTGAGACCCGGCAGCAGCAGCCTCTCTGACACAGCTGCAGGGAGCACACAATTATGGGCCAGATGATGAGGGAGAGCTGGGTGCGAGCGGCTGCGCCCCAAACGCGTCTGCCTGCAGCAGCCCCTGCTCCCCTCCTCCCGGAGCCGCCGCCATGCCCCCTGCCCCCCCTGTGCCTGCTCTGCTCGGGCCTCCTGGTTCTCCTCCCGCACCTCGCCCGCTGCTTCTCCCCGCCAGGCTGCCTGCTTAAGACGGTCACCGTGTCCACGCTGCCGGCGCTCAGGGTGCGGGAGCCGCTGTGTCCTCCGTGCATCCCGGAGCGGGGGATTCCCGGCTTCCCCTACACGTCCAAAGCGAGGCGCACAGGAGCATGCCCGCGAGGGATGACCTGCACAACACCGAGTGGCCCTACCACACACCCTGGGTGAGGGACCAGGGAGATGGGGGGCTTGCACGCTGGAGAACAATGGGAGGGGACAAGTGATGAGGGGGGAGTGGATTCAGGACGCGACCACTTCCGCGATCGCGTCCTGTGTACACACGCAGTGAGACATGCAGATATTCTAAGCAATCTTACTAGATTGCGTCTGCATGCACTGACTTACTAATCAGGCGATCCCGATGTGCGGGACCGCGCATCGGGATCGCCAGGAGCATACACACGGTGAGATTTGTGCTTAGTTTCTAAGCAATCTAGTAAGATTGCTTAGAAAATAGCACAAAATGCTCCGTGTGTACACCAGTCTCATCAGGCTTGCAGATGCAGGTTGGCTTGCGAGACCAAAGAAACTTTGCCTTGCAGCTTAAATGTATATAAAATATAACATCAGTTCTGGCCTCCGTCCTCCCCAAGTTGCCAGCCAAACCCTCGCCATTGATGTTATATTTTATATACATTTTCAGTAGATGCCTGATTCAGTTTGGATTGCACATGATAAGCTTCTCGCAGGAGCTTATCATGTGCAATCCTTAAGCAATGCAAATGCAGGAGGAGGTGCATTCCACCCCCTGCCTCCATTTGTGATCGCTGGCTTCTCTACACCGCAAGCTCCCCTGCAGTAAATATGGCAGAGGTGATTGTTGTTCTGCGATGTGATCACATGTGCAGAATGTAAACATTGCGCATAATGGGCCTTATTCAGATTTCATCGGTACTGCGCGCATTCGCACACAGTACCGATGTTGTGCGTCTGCGCATGCGCAGAGTTGTTTCTGCGCATGTGCAGGCGCATGGTGCGTGCACCCACGGCGACCTTTCGGGTCGCCGGGTGCACGCACCTATGGCAGCGAGGGGGGGGCAGAGATGGGCGGGGAGCGCCGGGCTGCCCCATTACCATATGGGAACACCCAGCGTTCCATGGGCGTTTCCATGGGCGTTTCCATGAGAACGCTGGGCGTTCTCATGGTAATGAGGAGGTGACGCGGGTGTGTGGGCCGGGTAGCTGACATCACCGGATGTCAGCTGCCCGCCCATATCCACGCCAGCGTGCACGCATATATACGCAACTGAAAAGTCACTTATATATGCGTGCACGCTAAACATCATTCGATGGTCACCGACCATCGAATGATGTGGGCGGACACCCCAGCAAAGCGAATGGATGTTTATGCAAAACATCCATTCGCTGCTGTGCGGGCGAATCCGCACTTTGCTGGGGCGGTGGAGGGGCATGCGTTCGCCGGGCGGGGTTTGGTGGACTCGCAAGGCTGCAAATTCGCAGCCTTGCGAATCAACCTGAAAAAAACCCCAATGTGGGTTGGATCGTACTTACCCAATCAGGAAGAGAGTTGATGTTCCGGTCTCTCGGTCTCCAGTACTTGATTTGCGTTGGAGAACATACCGTAGTTGTTAGTTGAGGGGCGATGTTCTGCCACCTTGTGTAATTCGGGCTGACGGAGGAGCCAGGTGTTCTTCTGGAAGCTGGACGTTGTTCTGTGGCTACTGATGGAGGTATCGGCTGCTCCTGTGTGAGATGATGTTATACCTCCTGCACCTGGGGAAGTGATGTTACCTTCACTGTGGCGGCTGCAGGGAGCAGCTGGGAGTGAATGGGTCCTGCAGGTGTTCTAACTTCTCCCAATCGATTCCCGCGAAGAATGGATGTTCTCTGATGTTGCCGTTCTCACCCAGGCGCATCTCAGGGTCAGCACACAGGAGCTGGAAAGAGGAACAGGAGTGTAACTAAGTTTCTGTACATCTGCAGTCTGATTCCTTACAGCACATATTTAGGAGACATGATTTTAGCATCAAAGAAAAGAAGCATTATACTGTATTGCCCTAATCAGAGGATGTGTGTCTATGTAGTTTAGTATTCTTTCCCCCAACCTCTAGCAGGTTACTGCTTATCATGGTACCATTGGGGGTCATTCACTGGACTTGATTTGCTTACATTTTAATAGAAACAGGGAAAATGCCGGTGCTGTATAACGTGACCAGTGGTGTATGTCAGTGGTACAGTGACTCATGCAGCAGGCATTGCTCTGGCTTGGAGTTTCCTTCACTTATTTGTGTGTGTCAGGGAGGTGGAGCCAGTAATGTAATCTGACTTATGTAACTACATATAGATTCCCCATATACAGCTACATGACCGCTCGTAGAACAACAACATGGCTGATACTAGAGAATGGGGGTTCTGTATAAATAACAGACGCTGACACATTGTTTATGGCCTCTTTGTTACCTAGTGCTGAATGCTAAGTATGGTCTCACACTCACCTCTTCAATGATGTCTCTTGTCTTCGGGCACAGATGACAGCCCGCCAAAGCCGAGATGTGGCACCCTTCGGGGGATTTTCCTGTTGACATCTGGAATAGCACCACACCGAAGGAGTACCAATCCACTCCCGCATCATATCGGTCTCCCATGATGATCTGTCATGAAAAGGTAAGAAGTTCACTACATTACACTTCATAAACAGGACAGCAGATCTGGGCACAATACGCCTGCCATCAGATGTTACACTGACAAATAATTCCATACATGTGAGATGAATGAGAAATCAGATCATGTTTCTCATATATAGGCATGCTGGGCACACAGTTCCCAGGTCAGACATGCCGGGTTCACCATTACCAGGTCAGACATGCTGGGTTCACCATTACCAGGTCAGACACGCTGGGAACATAATTACCGGGACAGACACGCTGGGAACACCATTACTGGGACAGACACGCTGGGAACATCATTACCGGGACAGACACGCTGGGAGCACCATTACCGGGACAGACACGCTGGGAGCACCATTACCGGGACAGACACGCTGGGAGCACCATTACCGGGACAGACACGCTGGCAACATAATTACCGGGACAGACACGCTGGATACACTATTACCGGGACAGATACGCTGGGTACACTATTACCGGGACAGACACGCTGGGTACACTATTACCGGGAGAGACACGCTGGGTACACTATTACCGGGAGAGACACGCTGGGTACACCATTACCGGGACAGACATGCTGGGAACACCATTACCGGGACAGACACGCTGGGAACACCATTACCGGGACAGACACGCTGGGAACACCATTACCGGGAAAGACACGCTGGGTACACTATTACCGTTACAGACACGCTGGGTACACTATTACCGGGACAGGCACACTGGGAACACCATTACTGGGACAGACACGCTGGGTACATAATGGGAATAGAAATATAATATATTTATGTACAGATTAATGCTGGGGCTTTGGTAGTAAGAATGGAAATGTGACAGACACGCTGGATACACTATTACTGGGACAGACACGCTGGGTACACCATTACCGGGACAGACACGCTGGGTACACCATTACCGGGACAGACACACTGGGTACACCATTACGGGGTCAGACACGCTGGGAACACCATTACCGGGTCAGACACGCTAGGAACACCATTACCGGGTCAGACACGCTGGGAACACCATTACCGGAATTTTGTGGGAAGAAAAAAGATAACTCTTTTTTTGGGGGCACTGCTTTTAATGTTGATAAAAAAAGATTAATTATGCGTATACTGATAAGATGGGTGGGGGGGTACTTCAAATGGCCGGACAGCAATTTTGGGTGAGGCCCTAGACTGATAGATCTGTGGGGGGACACTAGGTTGGACGTAGGAGAGAGGAAACTAGATGTATATAGTGTGTAGTATTAAGAGATTAATTTGACCATGTGGTGGATTCGCGCATACCTGGGTTTATTGGCCCAAGTTTGCCTAATGACTCCTGGTATATATATATGTCATAACACTCTGGCCATGTACTGCCACTATATGCACAATAGTAAAAATAAGAATGAGAATCAAAATTGAAAATGAAAATAAGAATGAAAATGAAAATGAATATTTGTGACGCGCGTTTCGCCTGTCTGTGGGCTTGTTCACCAGTGTGTACAGTGAGTGGCAGGTGCTGTTTAAATATCCGGCTTTTTTCGCCGGTAATTATCTGCAGCTGATGTTTGATACATAATTGCGGGTGTCTGGTTGGTGGAGCATTGTGTTCTATCATACCCATCCGCCTATGAAACAGTAGAGAGGTATCTAGCCAATCACTATGGAGGCGCGGCCGAGTCACGTGTTACGCTTGACTACGTGTATGCGGCCGTGCTTTAGGTGGACGGGAGGTTTGTCCAATCTCTGTATAGGCAAGGTCGAATCACGTGTCCCGCTATTGAACACGTGTGTAGTGCTGTGCCTCTGATGGGTGCGCTGTCAATGCTTAGGAGTCTACAGTGTATCATTGTTGCCTAGGTTACCTGTGGCTGTTACTAAGCAGGCGTCATTACGCTTCTCTGGACTACATTACCCATAGTGCTCCACTTCTATTGCTGTTCGTATTCAGCACATAGTGATAACTGATCCTGGACTACATTGTCCACAATGCTCCACTATCTTACGCCGTTTGTATTTTACATCTAGCGGTGACAGATTCTACTTATGTAGTGGATAAAAAGGTATTATCCGGAGCTCCAATGCCTCCGGGACTTGATTTATACCACATGGTCCTATATTATGATATAAGTTGTTATTTATATATGCATAGGAATTTCTTCAAGGATATTGTAACTTCATTTTATTTTGTGCCTATTTTGTTACATTTAAGATGCAGGGTTCTCTACTAAGGTTACTGTTTATACATTGTGCAAGGAGTAGATGAGTGGGAAATTACTGTGAGGGCTACATAGACCCGAGTATATTTCTGCTGTAGATCTTAATGACACCTTAATTGGTGTCCTTGTCCCCTAGATTGTCCAATATATGGATGAGGGCGGATTAATACATTTATAATATCCTTTTCATAGTATTTTTTGTTATTTTGGGTTGTGAACTATCCATGTGTGATGAATTTTTGTGCATAGTATGTAATTTGTGTCGTGTTATTGTAAACATGAAAATTACGTATACCTAATAAAAGACTATTTAAAGTGAATAATAGTGTTGGTGTTGATTCCTAGTTTATTGTGATATTTGATGCCAGATGTGATTGTGCATTATTTAGCCGTTGCTGTGCCATTGTCTTATGCATGCGATATGTCTTCGCATTGTGCTGTGAAATAACTTTCTTTGTGCTAAGTGTTGTAAGTACAATGTGGTATGAGGTGTCCACATTGGATATGTAATTAATATATTTGGTCTGTGATGACTGTAACAATATAAAACTATTCATATTTTTGTGTGTCAAAAACGTGAGCCAAAATCAACGTAAAAGATGTGTGTGGAAACGTGAAATAAGGTTAGAGTAAAAATTATATAATTACATAAGTAGAATAAAGTAAAATTGTGTGGTGATAAAATAAATACCTGTCCGTGAGTCTCATGTTGTCAATTTATTTATTTTTAATATGTTATTTAATTGATTTCATTTTTGGGTGGTCAAATTCTTATCCTATATTCCCTAATGGGGCCTGATTTATTTTGGGGATAGTGATTTTTTTAAAAATGATCTGAGATAATCGACTGTGTATTTAAATGAAAACCTGATAATTGATGTATTCATTTAGTCCGCCTGGTGATAATCCATTGAGTTTGAAAGTCCACTCACTTTCTCGTTGCATTAGTGTTTTCTGTATGTCCCCTCCTCTAATTCCTAGGTTGATTTTTTCTAGGCCGCAGACATTGGCATCCTGGAAGGAACCTTCATGTTGTCGCATGAAGTGGCGTGCCACGGACGTGAGTTTTTTAAATCTGGCCAGATCTGAGATTGCATTCCTCACGGTTCCTGCATGCTCTAATATCCTCTGTTTGAGGGGTCTTGTTGTCATGCCTACGTAGTTCATTTTGCAAGGACAGGTTATACAGTAGACTACTCCTGTAGTATTACAATTAATGTAGCTGTTGATTTTTACCTTGTTACCATATCTATCTGTAATTTCCTTGGTTTTTCGCATAAAGCGGCATGCTTTACAGTTTCCACATGGAAATGATCCAACTAACTTTTCTGAACTTTTGTTGGTTGATCTAACAAAATGACTCCGAACAAGTTCGTCTTTTAGGTTTTTCGAACGTCTCCAACTCATTGCTACTTTAGTATCCAATATTTGGGAGAGCTCTTCATCCAGTAGAAGGACAGGCCAGTGAGTTTGAATAATATGTTGAATGGCTCTCCACTCCCTACAAAAATTACCCACAAATCTTATTTGTGTCTCTTGTTGTTTCTTTTTATTGGGGAAGACCAGTGATTCTCTCTTCATCTGGGATGCTTCCCTCCTTGCCCGTTTGATCCTTCTCCCGCTGTATCCTCTCTCTTTTAACCTATCCCCCAATTCTTCACATTGTTGTTCAAACTGATGTTTGTCCGAACAATTTCTGCGTAGTCGCAAAAACTCCCCTTTGGGGAGGTTGTCCACAGTTGGTGGGAAGTGGGAGCTTGTTTGGTGGAGTATGGAGTTGGTTGCCGTTTCCTTCCTGTAAAGTTGTGTCTGTATTGTGCCATCCTCACCTCTATAGATATTCAGGTCCAGAAATGGTACCATGTGCTTGCTGATATGATGTGTAAGCTTGATGTTAATTTGATTTTGATTGAGGTGGCTGATAAATGAGAGTAGGGTCTCTTCCTCTCCTTCCCATATCAACAGGATATCGTCGATATACCTCCACCACCCAATGATGTGTTTGGTATATCGATCGTTGGTTTCACTGAAAACAGTTTCCCTCTCCCACCATCCCAGAAAAATATTTGCATACGTAGGGGCACACGCTGCCCCCATAGCGGTGCCCCTCGTTTGTAGATAGTAGCGATCTCCAAAAGTAAAGTAATTCCGGGAAAGTATAAACTCCAAAAGTTCCACAATAAAATCGCGGAAATCCGTATGCCCCTCCATCTGTTGAAAGTATTTCACCGCCTCCAAACCAGCCGAATGTTGGATGCTGGTGTACAGCGATTCCTGCTGGCATTAAAATCATACAATAACATCAGTCAGTGCAAGCCAAACCCCCTTTTCCCCCCAGAAAACACCATTACCGGGACAGACACGCTGGGAACACCATTACCGGGACAGACACGCTGGGAACACCATTACCGGGACAGACACGCTGGGAACACCATTACCGGGACAGACACGCTGGGAACACTATTTCCGGGACAGACACGCTGGGTACACTATTTCCGGGACAGACACGCTGGGTACACTATTACCGGGACAGGCACACTGGAAACACCATTACCGGGACAGACACGCTGGGAACACCATTACCGGGACAGACACGCTGGGAACCCCATTACCGGGAGAGACACACTGGGTACACTATTACCGGGACAGACACGCTGGGAACATAATTACCGGGACAGACACACTGGGTACACTATTAGCGGGACAGACACGCTGGGTACACTATTACCGGGACAGGCACACTGGGAACACCATTACCGGGACAGACACGCTGGGAACACCATTACCGGGACAGACAAGCTGGGAACACCATTACCGGGACAGACAAGCTGGGTACACTATTACCGGGACAGACACGCTGGGTACACTATTACCAGGACAGGCATGCTAGGTACACTATTACCGGGAGAGACACGCTGGGTACACTATTACCGGGACAGGCATGCTGGGTACATAATGGGAATAGAAATATAATATATTTATTTACAGATTAATGCTGGGGCTTTGGTAGTAAGAATGGAAATGTGACATTGTCTCCTCCATACCCACCTTATCACATAGCCCCTATATAAATAAATGACACCTTTACACCTGACCTCAAATTTATTATAGCCTCACCTCTGGGGCAATGTAGCCACGTGTTCCAGCGTAGCCAGAGGCTCTGGGTTTGTTCTCGATCGCCAGCCCGAAATCGGTGATTTTAATATGGCCGTCATGAAGCAGGATGTTCTCTGGTTTGATGTCTCTGTAAAAGGAACAATAAGTATTTTGTCATTAAGTACTTGTTTGCATACATCATAAGTGACTAAGGCTGCAGATACGTCCTCAGACACATATTAAGGCAAAGTCTCCTGGTGCGTCTTAGGTGCATTGTGTTGCGAATAAGAAGTATTTGCTGGCAGATGCTGGATGCTGGCAGAGTTGCTGTCCTTCCTGTATATTTGCAGTTGCATGTATATAATCTTATAATCAGATCCACATATACACTGCTAGCATTGCTCCCAATGTCTGAGATTGACTTGAGCTGTCTCCATTTGCTGGCTCTGCCCTGATGCCATGATTGGGACTGCATTATCCCAGGTGTCTGGCAGTTGGGATGTATTTCCCTGTGGCCCAGATAGAAGTGGGTGTGGTAGTGACAGGGTGGTAGGAGGGGCTTTGGAGGGATGTAATGGTCAGGCTAGAGCTGCACACAAAGGGGTGTGGCTGTGCCCCTATTACACAGCCACGCCCCTCCCCTGATGTGTCAATGCCAATGTTGGGACGTATGCCAATAGCTCAGTTGTCCCTTTTCTGCATATCTGTACTGAACCTAAAATAATCCTGATTCAAGTGATCAGCCCTGAATGCATCGCAGAGTAATGTTATGTTTATAAGGGTGTAACTACTATCATTTATTTCCCACATTAAGAACAGATACTGTGGGGAAATATAGGAATCCCAAATTATATTTTCTTCTATGTTTATTTAAATGAGGAAAGAAAGAACGTTACCGATGGATGAAGCCCATCCTGTGGAAGTACTGGAGACCGGACACGATCTCGGCAGCGAAGACTCTGTTATAGAAGAAATGTAACAACATTGTAATATCCCAAATCAGCCATTGTGTATGGGCAGGATAGAGAGATACAGTGTGGGATGGGGAACAGTGTGAGAGCTGTAGAACAGGAAAGGAAGACAAATACGGGTAGAACAGAATCATAGCAGGAAGACACAAATTGATGGATGTCCAACAAGGAATCCCATATCACACAGAGTTATACACCAGATTATGCATAGATCGTACGTTGTAGCCGTAGACTCAAGACGCCCTCTTGATTGCAGCAGGTCAAATAGGTCTCCACCGCTGGCGTAGTCCATGACGAATGCCAAGACGTCTTCATTCTGGAAGGTCAGAAGTCCATGTGCTAAGAAGGGGCTCCCAGATGTTGATTGTAGGGCTCTGGTCTCCATCCACGCCTTCAGCTCTTCTCTATCCGACAGTCCGTTGTTGTTCAAGAGTTTTATGGCGACGTCCGTCTTGGTGATGTTGTCGTGCGCCAGCAGGATTACTCCGTATGTGCCTCGGCCTAACTCCCGGCGGATGTCATATCTCTCCAGGAATTGAGATTCGTCCTCGGGGCAGTCTGTCGGTGAGATGCTGCTTGGTCCTTGTGGAGTAAAATAATAGTTTAGGAATTTATTATTCAACAGATAAAGAGATAGGGCACGATTCAAACTTACAGCACAGCAGACTATAGGCTTCTAGCTAATCGGAACCACCAGGCCTCATTGTACAGTAAGCCCAAGCTCCTGAATACACCTTTAATTAAGTATTCCTACGTGGGGCACTCTAAGATCCATTATTGGAGTCGTTTCCTGTATAAGTCCATATGTCGCATTATAACCAGCCTCACTGGTCCGGCCTCTCTGCCCTTCTCCTGTCTGGTCCGGCCTCTCTGCCCTTCCCCTGTCTGGTCCAGCCTCTCTCTCTGCCCTTCCCCTGTCTGGTCCAGCCTCTCTCTCTGCCCTTCCCCTGTCTGGTCCAGCCTCTCTGCCTGGTCCTGCCTCTCTGCCCTTCCCCTGTCTGGTCCTGCCTCTCTGCCTGGTCCTGCCAGTGGTATAACTATAGAGGGTGCAGGGGATGCAGTTGCTATGGGGCCCGGGTGCTGGGGGGGCCCCAAGAGAATCCACTGCACCCTCTATAGCTAGTAGCCCGGCATTTTACTTATCTCATGGTGGACGGGGGTAGCAGCCAAAGCCGATGTGCAGCCTCCGTAAGCTAGAGCGTTCCTGTCAGTGTGCGGCACCGGCAATGCGCGGCTGCCAGACTGTACAAGCATAATCAATGCGCGTCCGTCAGCTGCTCACCGTCGCACAGTGTCAGCACCGCTCTAGCTTCCGGCGTCTACTCTGCACATGAAGTGGCTTCGGATCCTAACTCCGGCCTCTGTCCTACTTCCTCCCTCCCCATCGCTTAAGTAAGTAATATGCCAGGCTCATAACTCGGCTTGCAGCAGTATTTAGTGATAGTTTAGCTGTTAGAGGGTGAGGGGTTTATATTGTTATATAGTGGCGGGGGCACACAGGGCCACCATGAGGCAGCAAGGATTTAAGATAATGCCCCATAATTGTTGCACCCCTGCACCAGTGAAGTAACTACAGTACCATAGGTGCAGGGGATGCAGCTGCTATGGGCCCCAGCTGCCTGTATGGCCCGCAGCTCCCCTGCACACAGGGCCACCATGAGGGAAGTATACCATGCTCGGGATCAAAGGGGCCCACAGAAAGCAAATGATCTATCTGTGAAATGCTTCTGGCAGGATAATTTCTGAGCTGCGGTCCCCGCTTCCTTCCACCCTGCATCTCCATCCCCTGCCTACCATCCTGCGTCTATCTATCTCTCCCTCCCCCCGCCCCCTTCAGCCTTATCTATCTATTTATCAACTCCCTACCACCCTACATCTCCCTCCCTACTGCTTTGGGTTTCTTTTAGTCCCTCCGTACCACCCCTGCACCTCTCCCGCCCCATCAGCAGGTAAGAACTTACTCTGCACCACAGTGGGGTACTGATGGGTTAAATGGGGGGGCTGTTCAAAATATTGCTATGGGGCCCACAATCTACTAGTTACGTCCCTGCTCTCTGACTTTCCCCTGCCTGGTCCGGCCTCTCTGCCCTTCCCCTGTCTGGTCCAGCCTCTCTGCCCTTCTCCTGTTTGGTCCGGCCTCTGTGCCCTTCCCCTGTCTCCTCCAGCCTCTCTGCCCTTCCCCTGTCTGGTCCAGCCTCTCTGCCCTTCCCCTGTTTGGTCCGGCCTCTCTGCCCTTCCCCTGTCTCGTCCAGCCTACCTGCCCTTCCCCTGTCTGGTCCAGCCTCTCTGCCCTTCCCCTGTCTGGTCCAGCCTCTCTGCCCTTCCCCTGTCTGGTCCAGCCTCTCTGCCCTTCCCCTGTCTGGTCCAGCCTCTCTGCCCTTCCCCTGTCTGGTCCGGCCTCTCTGCCCTTCCCCTGTCTGGTTCAGTCTCTCTGCTCTATCCCTGCATGGTTTGGACTCTCTGGCTCTGTCTGATCCAGGCTCTCTGTCCTTCCCTTGTTCCCTTGCAGTGCCTTAGCCCTTCCCTCTGAATGTGTAGGCTTTCTGTCCTTCTACACCTACCACCAATGTTTTCTATGTGCCCTCAGACTTCAGACACAGTATTGCCCTGCACCTTGATTACTTTTGAGTTTAATCATTTTGTTGCGTAACTGAATAGTGCCTATTTGATATTGTAGGAATGGAGCATGTGCATTTATGTGTTGTAAGGAACTGGTAGTGATGCATTCTGCAGGTAAATTATTGCTAGTGATCAAAAGGATTGCCTGGGGTTCTAGTGACCAAGCCAATTCCTCTGAGCTAATCCTGTAGTTACTGGCCATACCGTTCTGGCACTAATCACATCGCCTGTAGTACATTTGTAATGGCATTGAGCTACAATAGATGCCAACCATTACATTCGCCTGATGGGCCCTTCATGTTCAAGTCTGACACGGGATATAATGCGTTTTGTTGTCCTATAAACAGCCTGAAAGGGTTTGCATCTGTATTCCTATATGTGATATTCATGTTAACATACATTACTTTAGGTTAAATATCTAATATTGTACCAAGTCCATAATTAAATGAAGGGAAAAAACCGCCATGACACCATGTGGGGGATTTACTAAGCTGTGTATTCTACTTTACATGTGATGTTGCTATGGGCAACCAATCAGATCCTGTCTTTTAGAGGATGCTAAATAAATAAGAAGTAGATTCTGATTGGTTGCCCATAGCAACATCACATGTGGAGCAGCATACACACCTTAGTAAATTTCCCCCCATGAGTCATTACACCGGGTGACACCAGCCCTAGTGATAACTCTGGTGGAACATTCTCCAGTTGGCACCATGGCTGTCTTCCCCAGGGGGGTTGGGCTGTCACGTATAAATGCAGGCACCGCCATCCTGGGTATTACCACCTTTAGTGCCAGTAAACCTAGAGCTATTCTGTAAACCCCCTGATGTTTGGGTGTGGGGTTAATAAAGTAATAATCATGGTAATGTTAGGATTAGGCTAGGTAAAGGTAGAAGAACATTCATACTGTGTTTTCATTGTGTAAATGACACTGCGAATGCCGGCATATGCCTGTCACCAAACTGAGCTATACTGTAGGTTACAGCACCTTTTTAGTTGTGCACCTTTCTCCATAAATATTACAGTAGTTTTACTAATCCATTTTTTTAGACTGTCTTTATCTGAATAACTGTAGTAACCAATGAAATGAATATAAATTACATATAAAACATTATTAATATTTTTTTTACATAAACAATATTCAACTTTGCCAATGTGAAAATGAACTACAGTGCAAGGACATCCAACTACATTTTGGGGGGTTTTTTGATTGAATCGGTGCCCCGCACATTCGCACTGGTGACCGCATGAGCAGCCGCTGTGTGGTAGCTGCACATGCGGCGGGCCGGGGGATTCGCCCATAGGAACGCCCAGTGTTTGATTGGCATTCCCATGAAACCACTGGGCATTCCCAAGGAAATTCCCTGACGTGGGGGCAGGCAGCTGGCGTCAGCGGATATCAGCTGCCTGCCCACTTGGTGCTCGCAGATCAGCGACACCAGAGAAGTGTCTCAGATCTGCGAGCGCTGGAGAAATAATTTGATGGTCACCGACCTTCGATTGATTCTCCCCCACACCCAATGCTGCGAATGGATGATTACGCAAATCATCCATTCACAGCATAGTGGGGGATCATGGGTGCCAAGTGTGTGTGTGTGGGGGGGGGGGGGCAGCGCTGCGTGTGGAACAGAATAAGGTACTTTGTGTGACTATGATACTGCTATGGTCCTACATCTGCCCCAAACTAATGGATGTTTTGCCTGATGTAAACAACATTTCCGCTTACCTGGTCTTGGCTGATCTTCATCCAGGTCTTTAGCCTGGCTTGCTGCTCTCTTTCTCTCTTCCAGGGATTCCTCCTCTCTGGATTTTCTTGATTAAGTCTTCTTCATTTGGACAACCGTCTCTGTCTTCTGGTCTTTCTCCTGCATCTTGCTGCTGGACTCCTCAGGTGCTTCCTTTTCAGGCTTTCTTGATGTCTCCTTCCTGCACCTCTTCTTTCCGGCCATCTCCTCTGTGTTCTGGTCTGTCTTCTGTATCTTGCCGCTGGGTTCCTCCTCAGGTGCTTCCTTTTCAGGTCTTCTTGAGGTCTCCTTCCTTCTCCTCTTCTTCCCGACCATCTCCTCCATCTTCTGATCCGGCTCCTGCGTCTTCCGACGGGTACACCTGATCCACTACTTTTCCTGATCTGGCTCCTGCGTCTTCCGACGGGTACACCTAATCCAATCAGTCGACTTACCTCTCCTGATCCGGCTCCTGCATCTTCCGACGGGTACACCTGATCCAATTGGTTGATTTACCTTTCCTGATCTGGCTCCTGCGTCTCCCGATGGGTACACCTGATCCAATAAGTCGACTTACCTCTCCTGATCTGGCTCCTGCGTCTTCCGACGGGTACACCTGATCCAATAAGTCGACTTACCTCTCCTGATCTGGCTCCTGCGTCTTCCGACGGGTACACCTGATCCAATTGGTCGATTTACCTTTCCTGATCTGGCTCCTGCGTCTTCCGACGGGTACACCTGATCCAATTGGTCAATTTACCTTTCCTGATCTGGCTCCTGCGTCTTCCGACGGGTACACCTGATCCAATTGGTCAATTTACCTTTCCTGATCTGGCTCCTGCGTCTTCCGACGGGTACACCTGATCCAATTGGTCAATTTACCTTTCCTGATCTGGCTCCTGCGTCTTCCGACGGGTACACCTGATCCAATAAGTCGATTTTCCTCTCTTGGTCTGGCTCCTGCGTCTTCCGACGGGTACACCTGATCCAATAAGTCGATTTACCTCTCCTGATCTGGCTCCTGCGTCTTCCGACGGGTACACCTGATCCAATAAGTTTACTTACCTCTCCTGATTCGGCTCCTGCGTCTTACGACGGGTTCACCTGATCCAGTAATTGGCTTTCTGTCTCCTGAAATCGCTTTTTCTCCCCTTCTCAATCCTCTGCTTGGGCTCCTGCTTCCTCCTCTGATGCTGTCTGCTGCAGAGATGCCAGTTGGAAAATAACTGCCACTCTCAGCTATGAAAGTGTATAGCTTGGGTCATGTGACCAGCTTGCTGCTCTCCCATATACACTCTATAGTATCCATGCTAATGGGTCTAATTTTATTTTTAGGATTTCTAAGTTGCTATAACTTACCCTGTTAATGTTATTTGTGCCTAATTTCAGTTAGATCCTATATACACGTTCCTAATTTATAATCTAACTGCAGGAAAGGAACATTAAATGTACATAAATGTATGGCTGTAACTATTTCACCAACATAATACAATAGAATACAGCCCTCCGGGGTAGTGACAATCAGGTGCCTATGTTTTTCACTTTTAAATACATCTACTAAAATATCTGTTTTATAGGGATGGCCATCGTTGCCATTGCCATCAATGGCAATTCTGCAACTGGCCATCGATAGTGCTAAACTATGCAATGGATGTCCATCGATATTTTTACATATCGATGGTCATCCATTGTGTTTGATTGATTGGCCTGTGGGCCAATCAAAACACGGGGGACGGGGCTTTGCTGGTGTCGGGGGGCAGAGCTATGCCTGGAGCTGAAAAAAAAAGCAAACATCGTTTTGCTGTTCCATCGATGGAGGGAAACCATCTGGTTCTCCCCCATTGATGGCTAACGTATTTGACATTGGCCATGAACCATCGATGATTTCGAATCATCGATTGTCGATGGCCATCACTACTGTTTTACTTTTGTCTGTATTGACAGGGGGTGCCATGAATCGCGGTAGGGTGGGGGCGCGTGAATCACGGGAGGGGGGTCGCGGGAGTCCGCGAGGAGGTGGGGTCGCGAGAGTCCGCGAATCGTCGGAGGGGGGGTACGGGGGTGTCGCAAATCGAGGAAGGGGGGGTCGCGGGGGTGTGTGTGTGTGTGTGTCGCTAACCTACACCATGGTGGATGGTGGGCGTGTACTGTAGCCCTGGCTGGGCGGGGGGAGGTGATGTCAAGGGGGTGGTGGTGTGTATAACACTGGTCTTTTCCCTAGGGGGGCGGGTTTGTGTATAATGCTGGGTGGAAACTTTGTGTGTATGACACTGGTCTTTTCCCTAGGGGGGGCGGGTTTGTGTATAACGCTTTGCGGGAACGTCATACACACAGGGGATGAGTGACAGATCTGGCTAAATATATAAGATATAGTCTGGGGAGGGTTTAAACTCAAAAGTGGACGTGCTACATTCTTACAGGTGATGATGCATTTTCAGTCTAGATCTGGGGTAGCCAACTCCAGTCCTCGAGAGCTACCAACAGTTAATGTTTTCCAGATCTCCTCACAGAATTACAAGTGAAGTAATTAGCTCCACCTGTGGATCTTTTATAATGTGTTAGTGAGTAATGAGTGCACCTGTGTACCTGCCGGGTGACCTGGAAAACATGAACTGTTGGTAGCTCAGATTAATGGCCACTATAGCTCCTAGGCATCTTTAACATAGGGCCTTATTCTGGTTGACTCGGTTGGATGCGTATTCGGACGGGCGGCCGATGTTTTGCGTATGCGCGTGCGCAGAGTCTCTTCTGCGCATGTCTGTAGGCAGAGACCGTCCGAATTCAGCTAGAATTCGGCTCGATGCGGCCGTCCGAGCAGGAGGTGGAGAGGGGCGTGAAAACCTGTTTAGGCTCATTACCATATGCGCACTCTCTGCATTTCATTGGCGTTCACATGAAAACACTGGGCGTGCGGAAATATGGTTGTGACGTGCTTGCGGGGTGCGTACAGCTGACATTGCCGGATGCCAGCTGCCCGCCCATATCCTTGCTTGTATTCGGACACATGTATGGGTGGTCTAGAGCACTCGTGCCTGTGTGAGCGCTCGGGCCATCTTTCGATGGTCGCCGACCATCGGAGGATGGGGGTGGATCCCACAGGCCAGCGAGTGTATGTTCACATGAAACATCCATTCGTTGGCCAATCACTCGGCGCCTGAGCATATTCGGTGAGCGAATGGGCTGTACGCTAGGCGGGGTTTGAAATGTTCGCCGCCCGTCCGAATACGCACCCGACCAAGTCAACCAGAATAAGACCCACAGTACTGACAACCTTTAAGCATCCGCCTTTAAACCAGTGGATCTGGTGGATCTAAAGATGATTATGTTGGAGGCTGCTGTCCTGATGGCAGTTCCCTCAGCTAGGAGAGTCTCAGCGCTGGGATACCTGTCTTATAGGTCTTATGCCGGGTAGATAGGGCTGTGGTTAGGATGAACCCTGTCTCTGGCCAACAGTCTCCAAGCTCTGTATAAACAGCACATTGTGATTCATGCCATAGACCAGGGGTAGCCAACTCCAGTCCTAGAGAGCTACCAATAGTGCACATTTTCGCCGTCTCCTCACAGAATCACAAGTGAAGTAATTAGCACCACCTGTGGATCTTTTAAAAAAAATGAGTGCACCTGTGCAGCAGCTAGGTTGTCTGGAAAATGTGAACTGTTAGTAGCTCTTGAGGACTGGAGTTTGCTACCCCTGCCATAGACCATTGTAAGTCTCTATCCTGTGCTGAGCACCCTAGGGCTAGCTAGACAGCATATAGCAAGGGTCCTAAAGCCGCCAGATTCCTGCTATGGTACCATCAACCCTGGCTGCTACAGACATTTGCAATAGCATGATCAGAGGCTATAAGCTGCTAATAAAATGTAGTATTATATGTATGTACTCCTGGTAGTAAATGTAATGGGAGTTGATGGAAACTTTTTCTCTCCCCCAGGTCTCTGGAGCGTGTACCCAGCCGATCCCATCATCGTACCACTTATGGTCTCTCCAGTTGTTTCCTTCCCAGGATTTCACCTTTCACCTGCAGGTGTCACCTCCGGTAAGCCGTTCCGATCTACTCACCAGTGTCCTTAGTGCATTTACAACCAATACGCAGCCATCAGCTTGGGTTACACTGTGCCAGTCTTCCCAGAATCCAGACACTGATTATACTACATTGCCAGTATTAGTGTAAGGTCATTAGGCAATAGATGCGCCTTCTAGCACCTGACATCCCCCTCTATTGTCTGATACTTGTGCAGTGTTCATGCCTCATACGCAGGAGTCTTCTCTAACTGTCCCTCTTTCTGTTTCTCAGGGAGCAGCAGGATGCTATGACGCTTCTCTGGATCCTTCACAAGTTACAGACTATTATTTCAGTTTTTACCGACTCTGCGACTGACACGCTCGTTGAACAGCTGGAAAAAAAACACATTTCTCTTTTTTTTTTTCATTGGGCACAGAAAACGTGTCCCTCCCCCTCCATGCCCCCCAGACTGCGGGCAGCCGCGGGGTGACCCAAACCCCTCACTGGATGTGCAACACTGGACCAAACCAAGCAGCACTGGAATCAGCTGGGCACAACTGGAAATCAGTAAACCATCACACTGGAGACACAGGGAACAATCCCCACGCAAGAAAAATGTGATTTCCCTAGTCCAATAATGGGGAATGTAAAGGCTGAGGATGGGTGCAGCTTCTCCCCCCATGCTAATGATTTTCTGTATGTTAAATGTTATGTATGATTCTGTTACAAACCTTCCCTCTATCTGTGACCCTCCCAATCCTTGATTGAAGTTACCAGGAAGACCCCATCTCCGATTGTTGTTAACCATCTCCGCAAGCTGTGTAGCTCAGCAGTCTGAACTGTTAGCTGCTGCCGCTAAGCCAGAGGCTGCACAAGCCGTTTTACGCTACTGAGATATCTTTGTGTTCTGTTGTATTTTATGTGAATCTTTTTTTTTTGGTTCTTGTTTGTTTTGTATTTAATTCTCTAACCACAAAAGTGCACTTAATCCTAACATGGCGTGAGGACCAAAATTGTGCCTTGAAAAGAAGGGGGGCAGTCATTAGTGCAAGATGGTGAATCAGATCTCCGTAAACTGGGCACGCGGCGCGCCAGCGCTGCGCAAAAAGATGGAGTGGTGACTTTATTATTACGGACCCAGATACCAGACCCCCGATCGGTCTTTCTGACGTCATTTCTGCTCTTAATATTAAAATCCTGTAAATATGGTTTTCTTACAGTTAATAAGACACTAATCGCATTGTAGCATTTTAACCCTTCCATGACTGGAGGTCCAGGCCTATAGTATTGGAAGGGTTAAACTGCCATTTTAGCTGGACCTATGAGCTCAAAGCATTTTTAATATTTGTTTTTATTAAATTTCCCAATTTGTATTTATATTCCCTTGCTACTCTCCTTGCACTGTTATCCCCTTCCTCTTACCCTGTTCTTTGGGTCTGAAGTAAAAAAAAAAAAAAAAAAATCTTGTCTGCATATAAATACCCAAAATATAAATAATTATTTGTACTCTGACTGGTGTTTTGTGACTGCAGAAACATTGAATTTGGAGGTCCTGTGGGCGCACACCACATAACACTAGAGATAAAGGGGTTATTCTGGTTGGTTCGCAAGGCTGCAAATTCACAGCCATGAGAGTCCACCAAACCCGGTCTTGCGAATGGTGGCCCGGCCACCACCCATTCACAAGGGCTATTCCCTCGCAGGGCCTGCGAATGGCTGTTACACAGTAACATCCATACGCAGCCTACTGTAATCCACTCACATCTTTCGATGGTTGGCGACCATCGAATGATGGCGAAGGTGCACGCATGTAAAAGTGACTCTTAAGTCACTTACATATGCGCGGATGCTCGGGAGTTAGCGGGCGGTCAGCTGACCCCCACAAGGGAGAACAGCCGCTGCCCGTCTGTCAGGGTTTTAGCAGTCGGGATTCCGACGTTGATGTAATTACTGTCGGAATCCTGACTGCCGGTCAGTCATCCGGCACCTATAAAGACAACCTGGTGCCACTGGGGAACAGAATATAGATCGGAAACCACAAAAAGATGCTGTGACCCCTTGCTGCGCCAAGCCCTCACCCTGCCAGAATAAGCCTTGTAGGCTTGGGTTTGCTCTGCTTACCTGATCCAGTTGCTGATGTTGTTGCTGTTGATTGTAGGTTACAATTATTCTTATTGCGTAGATTTTTGATAGACTTACACAATGTTGAGTTTATGATATGTAAGACTTTGCTAGGCACCGGAACGCCCCAGGCGGGAGGGGTGCCCCGGCGCTCAACTGCTGGGAGGGGGGGGGGGGGAGGGGGTGTGCAACATGTCCGCCAGGCCGCTGGGGGGGGGATGTGTCTGCTTGGAGGTGGGGGGGCTGGGATGGTGTCCGCGATGTGGGGGGGGGGAGGCAGGGGGGTTGCGAGCGGTGTGTCTGCACAGCCGTGGGGGGGGGGGGTGTCCGTGATGTGGCTACCCGGCCGCCGGGGGGGGGAAGGGAAGGGGTGCGCAATGTGTCCGCTGGGGGGGGGGGGGTGTGAGGGAGGAAGTGTTCACTCACCGAACACCTGCTCCTGCTCCTTCCTCCGGCTCTCTCTCCTGCTCCTCTGCTGCTGCTGCTGATGCGGTTGTAGAGCTTTCCAGCTCACTACCGCCCTCCAGTGGCTGGCGCCCTAGGCAAATGCCTAGACCTGCCTAGTGGTGGCGCCGGCCCTGCTTTGAGTATAAATAACCCTGTTCCAATATAAACAGGAGATTGTTATCTGATATAATACAATATTCATTTTAATAATATGTATGGACAAACTCCCTTTCATTGAAATCACATTGGTCAGGTGGAGAATGTGAAGGAAAGCTGTGAGACTGGAGACCAAGGAACATTTTATTCACCTAACAGATACAGTTATAGACATGCCCAAGGCAGGAAAGGCTACAAGATAATAGCCAATAATAAAGCCAAGTGCTCTGATGTCCCACTGTAGGATCAGTGGTGAAATGGAAGCTATGTCCTGCTGTCCAGGTGCTGCCTAGACCAAGCCGCCCATCACCCGTCAGCGGTAGAGCCAGGAGACTAGTGAGAGACCCACAGGGTAGCCGACTATTGTTATAGGAGGACCTACAGAGCTCAGTGCCTCAGGTGGGAGTGAGGATGCACCAGTCAGCAATATGAAAAGCTCTGCACACAACTGGCCTGTATGGGAGGGTGGCTAGAAAGAAGCCATTATTAGAGAGACTGCATCAAGCACATCTGGATTTGCCAGAAAGCATCAAAGTGATTTAGATACAATGAGCCAGATGTATCAATCTTTTGAAAAAACAGAGAGTGATAAACAGCCAGCCAATCAGCTCCTACCTGCCATGTAACAGGCTGGGTTTGAAAAATGACAGGTTGGAGGTGATTGGCTGGCTCTTTACCACTCCCCACTTTGTCACTTTTTGAAGCTTGATACATCTGGCCCAATGTGAGATAATGTTTTGTGGTCACATGAGACAACAATTAAGCTTTGTTTCCTCATCTATAAATGCTCTGGGTGGCACACAGCAAATAAATTACAGATTCCTCAGCAAGCACCATACTAACTGTTACTTATGGGGTGGGGACATTCTGTATTGTCATGGGGATGCGTTTCTTCAGTGAGGACTGGTACATTGGCTTCCTCGTACACTTTTACACTGTGTGTTCTAGGAGCAGGAGAGATGTGACAGGGGAACCATTTGCAGCCATGAGGCTGTATGTTCTGTAACCCGATCACACCTGTGCAGTGAAGAACAATTGGCACGAGCAGCAGTGATATAACTGGCTGCAGCCCTGGACTCACCAAGGTAGTTCAGCAGTATCCTGCAATGTCCTGGCCGGTCAGGATGGCTACCTAAATGACGATCGCAACCGGCTGCTGACAAGAGTGCAGGGATTGGCTGGAGTAGGTGCTGTGGTGCAAGTAAGGGGGTACGGAGTGGTACGGCGTACCTTTAAGAAATATGTTGCTGATACACCGTATCACCCCGCATTCCCTGCTGCGCTTCTCCCACCCCTCTGGCGGGTGCTACCGGTGAGAGGTGAAGGAAAGAGCAGAGCAGCACCACAGGTTCCCCCACCCCTCCAACACCTCTGCTGCTGCCACTGAGAGACTAGAAGAGTGGAGCACAGGGTCACAGGCTTTCCTCACCCCTCCAGCGGCTCTCATCCATTTCAAATATAGTGCAGCTCCTGAGCCAATCAGAGCTTGTGTACAAGCAGTCATGTTGATTGTCTGCCTGTTCACGGATTCTGATTGGCTCATGTATCGGCACCATATTTGAAATGGTTGAGAGCAGTAGGAGAGGTGAGGGAAGCCTGCGGCATTGCGCAGCCTGGGGTCGGGGGCCCAGGAGAGGCATGAGCCGACGGTTGACGGGAGCCCCCTGAGCAACAAGCATGTAATCCCCCCGCCTTGGGCAACAAGGATGTAAACCCTTTTTCATCCCCTGGGCAATGAATGTGTAATCACCCCATGACAACAAGCATGGAACCCCCCATGGCAGTAAGCATGTAATCCTCTCATGGCAACAAGCATGAAACCCCCTGTTCCAACAAGCACAAAACTCCTGGCATCGAGCACACAGCTCCTGGCAACTAGCATGTAGGTAAGTGGCACTTATGTGACGTAATATTTAATAGGCATTACGGTGTGTGACATAATGACATGTAATGGGCATAATGGCATGTGGTTTAATAAGTACTGGGCATTACTGTGTTGCGCATAATAGGAAGTGGAATTTACGGTGTGGGATATTATGTGTAATAGGCATTACCTTGTGGGGCATAATGTGTAATGGGCATTATGGCATATGTCATAATGTGGCTATGTCCTATTGTCCTGTAACCACTCGTTTAGTTTCATATGACCACGCTCCCTCATGACACATGGTCAGGCCCACTTTTGGCGCACTCGCTTAGAGTACCGATAAGAAATCATTTATACTTGCGCCACTGGGTAGGTGCCAGAGGGCAGAGGAAGTTCAGAGATTTGCCAGTCTCTGTGGAGAAGTTTGCCCTGATTCAGAGGAGCTGTCCTGGTGCTGAAGGAGGATCAGACGTACAGGTCTGTAACTAGACTCCTCATACACCTGTGGAAGTCTAGTTGCACACACGCCATTTTAGGATAGTATGGCCGCCATTTTGGTTCGCAGAGTTGCGCAAATAAAGTTTCCATACCCGAGTATGTGTGACAAAGTGGACCAGAAGAGTAGCCATACTATCACACATAAATTCATAATAACATACTTACACTAAATAAAATATAGTTAAAGGTTTAGAACGCCACACATAGCTTAGTTAGCCCTGCATACATCTGTCTGTATCATGTTTAGTACCGTTCCGTTCCGTTTCTTATGCGTAGTATTCCGGTCATTGCGAATATTTCGCAATAGACACGGCCCGATAGTTATGGACATAATCCATATTCCAGAGACAGTTTCTGTTGAAAGTATGTAACAAAGGAATCTGGATGAAACTGGTTCTTATCACTGCTGACGCCGAAACCATCAAACAAAGGACTCTTAAAGTTCACTCCCCTGCACCTAGTCAAACCAGTTGTATCATCTTACCCCCAATCACAGTGGACCTGACATACGATCTCTGACCAATGGAAATGGCCTTTGACCTCCCCCTTCTGACCCTATAAGATAGGCAACCCAGAGCAGTCACAGTCACTTCGGCACATCTACCTTTCCCTGACTTTCCACCGGACTATAGTTCATCCCTGAACGATAGTGAGCTCTGACCGGACTGCGCTTCGCATATTTGATGAGACGGTAACGGTTGCATTAACGGTATTTATTCTTATTATATTGTTGGCTGATTGTGTCTTGTATCTGTTTCCTTCCCCCTAGCAGAGCCTGATTATAGTATTTTATTGTTAGTCTATTGTATTACCTGTTAAACCTGTATTTTCTATTCCTGTAACCCCCTTTTGTCCATTAGGGACTTAAATACAACCTTTTTGCGGAGTTCTTATCTCCTTACTTCTATACTGTGGTTTGTGTCTGTTATTCGCATTTAGCGATAAAGGTATATTACGGACACTGTCCTTAAAGGTATATTCGCAGATTAGAGACAAAGTACTGCGAAGGGATCTCTTATTAAGGTATCGGTTCTTGGTGTATAATATACAATAAAGGTACGCTACGCTGCGCTACGTTTTGTTCGCACGTAGTTAGGTATAAAGGGTACTCAGGTTGCGGACTTATTACGTAACCTGCGCTTTTCACTTATTGTCTCTCTGGTCATATTTAATCGCCATTAACAATTGGGGGCATCGTCCGTCCGCTCCACATTCCAGAACTCAGTACCAGGCGTGCGACCCGACCTATACCAGCAAAAGGGTGGAAGTATTATCCATTGCTGGATAGGCCGGGTCCGCGGCGGTGCGGGGTTTGGGAAGTGCTAGCGTTGAACCCGGAGTACAATAAGTGAAAACCACGTGTTTAAAGCATATATTAAGTATTTAGTAAACTGTACTTCTGCCTGCCACAAGTAGTTTAACAGGGTATAGTGTCTTGAGTTGCGTGTTCATTACAGTATATGTACCACGTGCGATAAGGTTCGCACACGTGGAGTCTGTGTTTATTATAGTACATAGAGGATCCCCTCTGTGCAAAACTATAACTTTTATTGTTAGTTAGTGCAAAACCAGGGACTCCGCCACGTGGCGACAAGTCCTGGGCCTTTTGCAGTAACGTAAAGCGTCTATTGTGTATTACGCAAGGTGCGCGCGCACGTGCCCACATCGGGAAAGTTTCGCATCTTTGTACGTGATTTACGGATTAAGTGCGGGATTTATTTCGCATCTTGATACGTAACTTTCGGACGGAGTTAAGGGATTTATTCCACATTTAGGCGCAATTACTGCGTATAGCGAAACCCGAGCGCAACCTTGCAAATACACTATAGAACACGTGGGTGGCCGATTCATCGGCGGCCTGTGAACAGCGCACGTACACACGTGGCTGTTCATTGGTACTGCACATGCAGCACACATAGGAACTCAAAGGTGAACAGTATTAAACCACTAGCCTTATTTAAACAGTATAGTAATATACTGCGAATGGGGCGGTGATTAATAAAAGAAAATAAGTTTTTCTTTTTGTTCATTTTTTTTAAGCAAGCAACTCAAGCATTATTTTAATAGATTCCTATAGCGTATTATAAGGGATTTATACCTGCATAAGTATCTAGTGAAAAGCTACCGGCCTGGGAAGATTTTCTGTACAGAAATATTTCAAAAATAAGCATAAGACCAAGGTGTAACTAGCGCCCAGTGTGAAAAATAACTGAGGCGAACGGGTGTGTGACGGCACGACTCAAGCGCAGTGTAGTCCAGTGTAGGACAGTCCAGTTAGGACAGGGTGTACGTGCCGACGTACACATAGGAACTGCCCCTTCAGTGGAACTAAATTCCGCTAGGAGGGTACAAGAAGATACATCGGAACCCAGTTGTTTCCGATTAGCTACTTTAGAAATCCAGTTTCTGGGGGCACAGGAAAACAAGTTTGTTGGGCCCTGGAGAAATTAGGCCGCGCCTTGCAAGTTGACTAGAAGTTCGCTGCTAGTTGAAAGACTTGGTGATTGAGTACATTACCTCGCATTGTGGGCTTCACGCTTGATTGCGGAATAGTGCCACTGTGTGGAGAAGTGAGTGGTTGGGGAGCTCTCAACTTAAATAACCCACCGGTATCTATTAAGCTGTGAACGTTTATTCCTGTAATTATGGGTAATAACGGGTCACGCTGTGATAACGTGCATGTTAGGGAGGAAGCAAGCCGGCCAAAAGGATCGGCGGCTTTTATTATGTGCAGGAAGCACGGTGAACTCGCAGTTGTTTACCAAAATAAATGGAGAAAAATGACACAAGGCAGCAAGTTAGAATTTCCCAGTGTTGGTAGCTTCGATCCAGAAATCTTATCGGCAGTAAAAGATGAAATCTGCCTACTCTCCAGTCGTAAGGAGAGAGTGAAGCATATAGATATTCTTAAATTGTGGCAGAAGGAAGGACAGGAACAATGGGGAATCAGAGGTCTGGCAATACCAGACGCAATCAGCCACAATAAAAATGCAACCGCTGCCACAATAGAATCAGCTCCCCCACCCCCATATGTGCCGAAGGGGTTAATGACTCATAAGAAAGACATGAGTAATAATGTTTCCATTGCTAACTTGTACGCTGTTTTTACCCCCTATAAGCAAGATACAGATCCACAAGGGAGATTCCTGACATCAGCCATCCCTTGCGAAGCTAGCAGAAAGGAGAGAGAGGCTGAGACAGCCCAAGCTGCTGCTGCCATTCTGGTCGAGGAGATGGCTGATGCCAGGAACACGATTGGAGACACAGGTAAGTACACACAACACAACACAGAGATAGTTGCTCCTGGGATGTTGTCCAATGGTGCAGGGGGGATACAGATCCACCCTCTGCACACAGTGGAACCTCCTTGTGGACGGGGAGACGGGGATGAGGTAATGCCTGTAAAGGATAGTGACATGCACAATACATGGACACGATTGGAACGTCATTCAATCATCAAAAATTTCCCTGATCCCAGCAAAGATCTGGCAAAGTGTCAGAAATTTGTAAGGGAGCGAGGAAATTCAGATGAGCCCACCAATAAGGATTGGCGATACATGTTGAGAGCTTGCCTCCCTTCACACATAGATGTCCAGAAGTTCATTCGAGACAGTGGTGTGGAGGGCGATAAGATTTTAACTGAACAGGGCAACCAGGAAAATATACGCCTAATAAATATACAATTGGGTGTATATTTCCCAGCGACAGTTGAAAATACCCTAGGGTTCACCATCACACAGAAAGATGGTGAGTCCACCATCGGATATTTCAACCGTGCTTTACAGGCGTTGCCAAAACACTCTGATATCCCCAGCCCCAGGGACAACATACATCTTAAGGGAGGGATTGTCTCTGTGCTGATACAAGGTCTTAGGGAAAATCTGACAACCAACACAGAAACCATTCACCCCAACTGCAGACAGATGTCAATACACACTTTAAAGAAAACTGCTGTTGATCTGGACAAACGATTTATGACAGAAAGACAAAACCAAATGGTATGTTTCAAATGTGGAAACAAAGGACACATAGCCAGACATTGCAGGGTAAGTAACCAGAGGAAACATAACACATATGTAAGTAACTGGGAGACACAATGGGAGAAGACAGGTAGGTCTCAACACATAGCCATAGCCCCACCTAGTAGCCAACGCCGCCCTAAGCATGACACATACATGCAAACAGGGAGTAGGACACACATACACCCCACATCCAGGTAACATAAGACAATATCTGAGGGAGGAGCCTCAGATATGGGTAAGTGGAATAGTTTAAATATAAAGTTTTTTTTGCATCAAACCCGTTAACAACATTCCCTCCTGGTCTAGGTTGTGCCAAGCAATTAGTAGCAGCAATTGGGGTAACAGGAAAAATACAGCATTACCCACTGACGAAACCAGCAGATGTTACAAGCGGGCCTCTGCATACCAAACAATCTTTTCTGTTGGCTGCAGCGGCCCCGACTAACCTCCTGGGTAGAGATTTACTATGTAAATGGGATGTGTCATCTACTGCACCCCTGATGGGGTATTTCTGGACACTCCTAGAAATCTTACACAAGAAGTGCAAGATATGCTGGACAATCCTCAGAGGCTAATGTTGTATTCCACTGTTATAGAGTCAAATCCATCTAAGGTAGCTAAAAACTACAGCACAAATACCGAGTTCCCTTTGAACTAAAGATGGGAAAGACACAGGATCAATGGCAACCATAGCTTCAATAGAAACCCTGTTAAAAACAGAAAGTATAGCGCCCCAAAGTACAGCTTCACCATTTGAAATCTGAGGTTGAGCTGGAAAAATACCCAGTGAAATAACAAGGTTCCCAAAAGAGAACTTTTAACTAAATACCCCTAGTCACAGCCCATAGTCACAACCACACTGGGAAACAGAAAGAAAGGGAGGGCTTACAAATCAGAACAGGAGTTGAACAGGGTAAGAACAAAATAGTTGAGAGCCAATTCCCCCATAGTGCTAAATCCTGGTGTCATAAAAAAAAAAGGTAAAAGAAAAATTTCCAGTTGAAAATAAATGTACACATTACTGTCATAAATATTTTCTAGTTTTTGAGTTTTTCTTTCTCTCTTTTTCCAATTTTTTTTCCTTCCCCTACTCTTCTGTTCCAGAAACCCACAAATCATAGAAAAATAGTTCGAAGAATCTGTCGCACTCCCAGCAGAGAAATACAATTGTGAATATGCGGTACCCCGTAAAGCGAGTAGTCACAATATAGATATTTTTCAGTAAATCTTGAACAAAGTCCCAGTAACTTTAAGCATTGCTCCTAATGTTACCCAGGGCAACCACGGCCACCATCTTGTGAAAAGCAGTCCAAGTAATGCACAAAGCATTCCCCTTCTACAAAGAATGAAAAGGGTTGTAAAACGCATTTACATATAAATAGGTACAATCGCAAAACCCATGTCTTCACAGACAAATGTGGATAGTAAAGAAAAAGAAACAGGCCTGATTACAGCTTTTTGCCATGGGTAAAACTGACACAAGAGATCATGTGACTTAGAATATTAGACCTGCTGAGGGGGCGACAGATATAGTGACGTAAGAAACCTGGTGATGCCAGCCTGACCAATGTCGTACTGCAGTGTACAATTAAACCCTATTATTTGAGCACTTCATACTTGTCTACACAGTGTAGTTGCCATAGCACTACTGGTAAACAAAACTGAGAATGTGGTGTTGGGGTGTGTTTTAACTGTTTATGCTCCTCATATAGGGGGTTATTCTAATCCACTCTTTCTGACAAAATCCTTCTTAGACGGACAAAACCATGTTCACTGCAGGGGGGGCAGATGTAACATGTGCAGAGAGAATTAGATTTGGGTGAGTTATTTTGTTTCTGTGCAGGGTAAATACTGACTTCATTTTTACACTGCAATATAGACCTCACTTTGAAGTAAAACCCCACCCAAATCTAATTATCTCTGCACAAGTAACATCTGCCCCACCTGCAGTGCACATGGTTTTGCCCATCTAAGAAGGATTTTGTCAGAAAGAGTGGATTAGAATAAGGCCCATAGTCTGGACATTCCTAAAATTCTGCCTAAACATGTGAAAAAATATTCATCAGCCAAGTCCACTAAATGGGAACTTGCATTGATGTTACCAGTAAAACGGGTAATACTGTAATCCCAGCAACACTCCTACCGGGTGTGCCCTCCAAGGCACAAAGGGTGGAGTGGTGCTGAGGTTGCTGGAATGGTGGAGTTTAGGGGGAGCCGAGACGAATATGATTGCATGACATGTTTGAATCAGACCTTCGCAGCATGCCCCCAAAGGGTGGTAACAACCCATTGGAAGAGGAAAATCATTTTTCTTTCCACAACACAGAGAGGGGAAAATTGTACACTGGCTATACCGTAATAGATGGAAAAGGCATAGTAGAGGCTGAACCCATTGTACGTCTCACTCAGCAACAGCAGTCTCATTAGTAGTACTGCGGGCTGAGAGAAAAAAACAGCCAATATTCATGCCGACTCCAAGTACGTTTGTTGGGGTAATACAGAAGATCTTAGGCCCTATGGCGCCTCAGATCTTTTGTTTCAGTAACTGGCACTCCAGTGGCGCAAGCGTTGTAAGTTTAAAAGATTTCTGACAGTCACACAACTGCCGGACAGAGTGGCTGTTATCAAGTGTAAAGCCCACATCTTCGATGAGGATTCAGTGTCACTTGATAATGAACATGCTGGCAAGGCAGCTGGGTGAGCCATGCGCTCTGCGGATAATGTTTGTGTTCCCCCTGTAAATGTCAGTATATTCACATAGAAATACAAGATTTGTGTCCCCTGCAGGAGAAGCAGTCTGGAAGCCGAAGGGATGTGGACAGGAATAGAAAGATGGACAAGGAAAACCAGTGACTCTGAGAACATGCCAAACTGTCAGGACAGAGATAGCCCATGGCCTGACTTGTCTTGACAGGGAAGGTATGTGGAAAAATTTGTCCGAAATTACTAGTGTGCCCACAGACAGGTAAGACGACAGGATCATGCCTTACTTGTCTGGGGGAAAGAAACTGCAACGGCTGTTCCCACAGAGCCATCTCCACATCCCTCCTCCAGCAGGATCCTCTGCAGGTAATACAAAATTGGCTTTGTAGTTATTTATTTATTTTATTTTATATATATATATATATATATATATATATATATATGTTGACGTTTGTGTGTATAGATATGGCAGCCCAGAAGCACTCTTGAGTATGCAAGTATATATATATATGAAAGGTTTAAGTCATGTGTGAACCTTTAGGGACTGATGGTACACCCCATAATCTCTTTTTGTAGTAGTAGAATCACTCTCAGAATTCCACCTCATTTGTCCCCATCGAAACATTGCTTGGCGGCCAGCCACAGGTTATGGTAATCCCACAAGGAGATCCTAGACCACAAATGCAAGTGATGTATCCACACCTGGAAAACTGCAGCAAAAGGACTTTGTTGACACCTGTTGTGAACTGTCATAACCATGAACCAGGAGATGTTGTTGTTGTTTCCCCTGCTTTGCCATATACAGGTTGCTTGATAGACCTTTGGAAAGGACCACCCCAGATCTTGTTGACCAGCACTACCTCAATAACAAAGTCGCAGAGAGAGAGATTCGGGTACGTTCGTCCTACTGCCAAAGGAACAGAAAACCAAAAGGTCCTTACACTCGAGGGCGAAAGAAAGAAATCGCTAAGAGGCACCATTTCGGGAGGACTGGAGAGCAGCTAAGGTCAAGCAACCTGTACAAGCTACAAAAGGGACTGTGACACACCCCACTGGTAACAGGTTGGAAGGATCACTAACAAAATTTTTCCTTTCTCAGTTTTCTCTATTGTTGTGGGTCCTATTCTTGTCTCCCCCCCCACTATCCGTTACCGCCGCCGCACTGCTGCCAGGCATTGGACGGACGATACAGAGTTCTGAGAGTGTGTTACCCGTCCCAGTTTAGGTCAAGGTAGAATCTATAAACTTGACACATTACCCAGGACCGGATGTTTGATAGTGATAATACCATCATACTTAAAAGCATACCAAAAAGAGAGACAACAAAGAGTTCAAGGGTCTGTTGTCACAAACAATACCTACCAAAGGATGCCATATCTGAAAAAAAAAAAAAAACAATTGTATATAGTGTAACCACCCCTGTTTTTATTTTTATCCCAAAAATTGTACATTATCCTTCGTGACCCTGAGTAGATTGTTCGATAAATGCGGCCCATCGTTTATCCGTGATCCTGGATCGGCCAAGAGCAGATGGTTTACTCCCCTTATATGTTTATTTCATGGATCCCAATTTCTTTGTTAGGATTATGAATTTCTGTATTGCTGTGTAAAATGTTTTGTATTGTAACAGTTTTATATTTACTGTTAAAGGGTGGACTGTGGAAGTCTAGTTGCACACACGCCATTTTAGGATAGTATGGCCGCCATTTTGGTTCGCAGAGTTGCGCAAATAAAGTTTCCATACCCGAGTATGTGTGACAAAGTGGACCAGAAGAGTAGCCATACTATCACACATAAATTCATAATAACATACTTACACTAAATAAAATATAGTTAAAGGTTTAGAACGCCACACATAGCTTAGTTAGCCCTGCATACATCTGTCTGTATCATGTTTAGTACCGTTCCGTTCCGTTTCTTATGCATAGTATTCCGGTCATTGCGAATATTTCGCAATAGACACGGCCCGATAGTTATGGACATAATCCATATTCCAGAGACAGTTTCTGTTGAAAGTATGTAACAAAGGAATCTGGATGAAACTGGTTCTTATCACTGCTGACGCCGAAACCATCAAACAAAGGACTCTTAAAGTTCACTCCCCTGCACCTAGTCAAACCAGTTGTATCATCTTACCCCCAATCACAGTGGACCTGACATACGATCTCTGACCAATGGAAATGGCCTTTGACCTCCCCCTTCTGACCCTATAAGATAGGCAACCCAGAGCAGTCACAGTCACTTCGGCACATCTACCTTTCCCTGACTTTCCACCGGACTATAGTTCATCCCTGAACGATAGTGAGCTCTGACCGGACTGCGCTTCGCATATTTGATGAGACGGTAACGGTTGCATTAACGGTATTTATTCTTATTATATTGTTGGCTGATTGTGTCTTGTATCTGTTTCCTTCCCCCTAGCAGAGCCTGATTATAGTATTTTATTGTTAGTCTATTGTATTACCTGTTAAACCTGTATTTTCTATTCCTGTAACCCCCTTGTGTCCATTAGGGACTTAAATACAACCTTTTTGCGGAGTTCTTATCTCCTTACTTCTATACTGTGGTTTGTGTCTGTTATTCGCATTTAGCGATAAAGGTATATTACGGACACTGTCCTTAAAGGTATATTCGCAGATTAGAGACAAAGTACTGCGAAGGGATCTCTTATTAAGGTATCGGTTCTTGGTGTATAATATACAATAAAGGTACGCTACGCTGCGCTACGTTTTGTTTGCACGTAGTTAGGTATAAAGGGTACTCAGGTTGCGGACTTATTACGTAACCTGCGCTTTTCACTTATTGTCTCTCTGGTCATATTTAATCGCCATTAACACACCTCAGAGATTACTAGACTGACGGATGACAGGAAGTTTATTGTCATTAAGTCCTAAAACAGCGCAGTTGGAGGCTGATTCAGGATCGCGCGTATCGATCTGAGGGGGTGATTCAGGAGTGATCGTCCCCAGTGTACTGATGGTGCTGCTCTGCGCATGCTTATGGCCAATTATACGCATATGCAGGGCCGCTGTGCGAACGCTTTCGACACCTGTCAAACGTGAGGTGCTTGCACGGGTAGGGGAGGGTACAGGAAAAGGCCGGAGCGTTTTATAAGCGTCCCCATGAAAACGCTGGCCATTCCCTTGGAACGCAGGTGGGTCGATGGCCGGCGGCTGACGCCACATGATGTCAGCGCCCACCCCCTCTTTGGCGGACTCCGATGGAAAAGAAACTCAGTTTATTTCTTAAGAGGAGAGAAATCATTTGATGGCCGCATGTGAGGGGAAATGTTCGCGTACATCCCCTCGCATGTTACCGACAGGATTCGGTGGCAGGGGGCGCGTGTTATGCCGCTCACTAAGTAGCAACTGACCACTGCTGAGCGAGCGGTACTGAATCAGGCCTCAAATTCGGAACCAGCCCTGATGGTTAGGGTTTGCGCATTTCCAGTCCCTGACACCGAACGACTTTGGTGGGCTGGATTGGGGGGGGGGTGTATGTATCCCCGGTCCCCCCTCTCTGAAAGGGCCCCCGTTCATTCAAGCCAGCTGACATTTTTTTTTTATAGAGAGCGGAACTGTGGGGAATACATGTAGACAGTTTTTGATGTAATGTTGTAGAGCTGCAGATAGGTGGCGCTGCAGCGCACAGTTCCTCGGCTTTCAGGCAGCTCCTCTCTCTCTCTACCTCACAGGGCTGTGAGGTGGAGCTGCTGCTGGCCTGGTGAGGCTGACTCCCCAGGTATGTGTGCTTTGTTGTTGGTGCCAGCAGAAGGGGAATAGGCAGTGTGGTGAGGAGTGTAAGAACATAATTAATACATCACTGTATGCTGGCCCAGCGAGCACAGTGATGTCATGGTAGCACTGCCGCAGTGGGGGTGTGGGGAATAATCTATGATTGCTTCTTGTGAGGCTTATTTACTTAATGTTTATTGCTTATGTGTTTTTATAAACATAGGGGGAAATTTACCAATATGAAAAACCTAGTTTTTCGTATTGGTTGTTTCCCTACGACTGCATACGACTGTTTAAGTCGTATGCAAAGTCGTGTTCCGGAGGGGGATTTACAAAGCAGTCAGATACGACTGCTTTGTAACCCTCCGATGGTGTAATGATTCGTATTAGCGGCCGTATATACGGCCGCTAATACGAATTATTTCTAGCAGTCTGCACGGATCAAGTCAGATCCGTGCAGGCTGCAAGGTGTAAAAAAAAATTGAAAAATAAATAAATAAAAAAAAAAACGGCGTGGGGTCCCCCCCACAGCCGAAACCAGCACCAGGCTGAAGGAGCCGGGGCCGGTAATTAAAAATCAGGGAACCCGACAAATAGGGGTTCCCCGATTTTTAACAACCAGCCCCAGGCTCCAGGTCCGGGGCTGGTTCCCAAAATACGGGGGACAAAATGAGTAGGGGTCCCCCGTATTTTAAGAACCAGCCCCAGGCACAACCAGCCGGCAGGGTAATGTCACAGCCGGGGGACACTTATAATATAAGGTCCCGCGGCCAAAACATTCTCCCTACCGACCAGTCAGCCTGGCCAGGGGCCCTGGGGGAGTGGGGACCCCCCCAATAAAGGGGTCCCCCCCCTCCAGGACTTACCTGACCAGGCTGAAGCCTGGTGCTGTCCCCGGTGACCCTGGAGCGGTGGTCACCGGGCTGATGGTATTGTGTAAAAAATAGATAAACCATTGTTTTTTACTGTGGCACTACAAGTGCCAGCAAGCCTCCCCAGCAAGCTGGGACTTGGAGAACCACAAGTCCCAGCCTGCTGGGCATTAAAGGGCCCGCTGGCACTTGTAGTTCTACAGTTAAAAAAATAGTGCACAAAACACACTGACACACTTTTAAAATAAAACTTTATTACACACAAAGCCCACACATACTGATACTTACCTATCTTCTTCCCATAGGTCGCCCTGATGTCCTGTGTCGTCTTCGGGATCCATGTCGACGTCCTTCTTCATGTCGACGTCGCTGTCGGCGATGGTGTCCCCGTCCGGATCCGAAGAAATCCATTTGGGAAGCTGTGGAAGGAAACCATACTCACCTGTCCCAGCGCGACGTAGTCCAGGTAAGGGTCTTTGCAAAAAAACAAACCGACAGCCCCGAAACCAAACCGGACACGACGGAGACACATGGTGTGTTTACATCGTGCGGCTCCGCCTCCCGAATGCCGCTATTGGCCGCCTTGCGGCCTAGCGGCCAATCAGGAGCCGCTAGGCCGCAAGGCGGCCAATAGCGGCATTCGGGAGGCGGAGCCGCACGATGTAAATAAACACACGTGCGTCTCCGTCAGAGTCCGGTTTGGTTTCGGGGTTTTCGGTTTATTTTTTTGCAAAGACCCTTACCTGGACTACGTCGCGCTGGGACAGGTGAGTATGGTTTCCTTCCACAGCTTCCCAAATGGATTTCTTCGGATCCGGACGGGGACACCATCGCCGACAGCGACGTCGACATGAAGAAGGACGTCGACATGGATCCCGAAGACGACACAGGACATCAGGGCGACCTATGGGAAGAAGATAGGTAAGTATCAGTATGTGTGGGCTTTGTGTGTAATAAAGTTTTATTTTAAAAGTGTGTCAGTGTGTTTTGTGCACTATTTTTTTAACTGTAGAACTACAAGTGCCAGCGGGCCCTTTAATGCCCAGCAGGCTGGGACTTGTGGTTCTCCAAGTCCCAGCTTGCTGGCACTTGTAGTGCCACAGTAAAAAACAATGGTTTATCTATTTTTTACACAATACCATCAGCCCGGTGACCACCGCTCCAGGGTCACCGGGGACAGCACCAGGCTTCAGCCTGGTCAGGTAAGTCCTGGAGGGGGGGGACCCCTTTATTGGGGGGGTCCCCACTCCCCCAGGGCCCCTGGCCAGGCTGACTGGTCGGTAGGGAGAATGTTTTGGCCGCGGGACCTTATATTATAAGTGTCCCCCGGCTGTGACATTACCCTGCCGGCTGGTTGTGCCTGGGGCTGGTTCTTAAAATACGGGGGACCCCTACTCATTTTGTCCCCCGTATTTTGGGAACCAGCCCCGGACCTGGAGCCTGGGGCTGGTTGTTAAAAATCGGGGAACCCCTATTTGTCGGGCTCCCTGATTTTTAATTACCGGCCCCGGCTCCTTCAGCCTGGTGCTGGTTTCGGCTGTGGGGGGGACCCCACGCCGTTTTTTTTTTTTATTTATTTATTTTTTCTATTTTTTTACACTGCAGCCTGCACGGATCTGACTGATCCGTGCAGGCTAAAACGCAAATAGAACAGGAAAATGGTGTTCTATTTTCCTGTCGTATTTGCGTGGGTGTTTCACACCACTAAGCAGCCGTATTGTCAGTACGGCTGCTTAGTAAATCAGAAACCACCATTCTTTTGAATGGTGATTTCTGTCGTATCCTATCGATGGTGTAGACATTCGTATTTGTAACTACAAATACGAATGTTCCATCTTTAGGACTACGAATTGTTGTATTTTTGGGATTGTAAATCCCGAAAATACAAATTCGTAAAAAAAAGGTGTATTTCTCCCTACGAATACACCTTTTTTCTACGAATCCATTTTGGTAAATGTCCCCCATAGTGTGTGTTTATGCTACGTGTGTATGTATGGTATATGTGTGCGTATGCCCTGTTTGTATATATGGTATGTGTGCATGTATGCCCTGTGTCTATGTATGGTATGTGTCTGTGTATGCCATGTGTGTGTGTGTGTGTGTGTGTATGTATGGTATGTGTGTATTTATGTCCTGTCTGTATTATGTATGGGATATATTATGTGTATGCCCTGTGTATATGTATGCGTGTATGCACTGTGTATATGTATGTTATGTGCATGTATGCCCTCTGTGTTTGTATGTATGATATGTGTGCGTGTATTCCCTGCATGGGTGTATGTATAGTATGTGTGTATCTATGCCATCTATGTATGTATGGTATGTGTGCGTGTAGGCCCTCTGTGTGTGTGTGTATGTATAGATGTGTGCGTGTATGTATGCCCTGTGTGTATGTATGGCCTGTGTCTAAGTATGGTATGTGTATGTCCTGTGTATACCGTATATACTCGATTATAAGTCCAACCGAATATAAGCCGAGGCATCTAATTTTACAACAAAAAACTGGGGAAACGTATTGACTCAAGTGGGACCCTCACTCGAGTATAAGCCGAGTGGGTCTTTTTCAGCGTAAAAAATGTTCTGAAAAAGTAGGCTTATACTCGAGTACTGTATATATATGGTATGTATGGTATATGTGTGTGTGTGTGTGTGTGTGTGTATGTCTGGTATGTGTGCGTGTATGTGTGCATGTATGTTCTGTGTGTATGTATGGTATATGTGCATATATACCCTGTGTCTATGTATGGTATGTGTCTGTGTTTGCCCCATGTATATATGTATGTATACTCGTATATTATTTATGAAATACATGCAGATGACTGGTGGTGTAGATGCTGGCAGTCAGAATACAGATGCCATCATCCTATCCCTCCTTGCTAGTGCCTAACCTTCGTGCCCCACAGCCTAACCCTAACCCCCCTTCTTTCTAATAGCCGAACCCTCCTGACCACAGCCTAACCCTAACTCCGCCACTATTGCCAAAAACCTAATTTTCTTCCAGCCTAATGCTGGTAACTAGAACTTGCAGGGCCCCATAGCTAAATCTTGAAAGGGCCTCCCACCACCACCACCTTTGTCACTACAGTGCTTCTATGGGGGGTGGGTGCTAAAAAGAGAAGGTGGAGAGAGGGGAGACAGAGAGCAGCAGGAGTGAGATAGAGAGGGGGTGAGGTGATGAGCGGGCGAGAGCTGGTGAGGTGACTAGGGATGATGAGGGGGAGGAGAGGATGCAGGTCAGGTGTGAGGTGATGGGGCGAGAGGTGGTCAGGTGACTAGGGATGATGAGGGGGAGGAGAGAATGCAGGTTAGGGGTGAGGTGACGGGGGCGATAGGTGGTGAGGGGAGAGATTGTGAGGGGGGTGTGGCAGGGATAGAGTTGGTGAGGTGATGTGATGAGGTGAGGTTCCAGGGGGTGATGGGGGAAGAGGAGAGGACTCATGTCTTGATTTCACTAGCAATGGAGGGTCTTACATTTACAGCGATGACAGCCACAGGCCTCCTCCTCCTCCCATGGCTGTAGTGACAGTTTTCCTCCTGGGCTTCTGCATCCGCGGACCTCCACCTGCTCCCACAGCTGCAGTAACTTCTCTCCTCTGGTGCTCCTGCAGCCGCTGGGTCTTCTCCTTCTCCTGCTGCCACAGGGGAGGAGAGGAGGATGCTGCTAGAGCAGGGTTGTAGGTGGGTAGGCTGACATGGGGGGGAGGAGTATGCTGCTAGAGCAGGGTTGTAGGTGGGCAGGCTGACATGGGGGAGAGGAGGATGCTGCTAGAGCAGGGGTGGGCAGGCTGACATGGGGGGAGAGGAGGATGCTGCTAGAGCAGGGGTGTAGGTGGGCAGGCTGACATGGGGGGAGAGGAGGATGCTGCTAGAGCAGGGGTGTAGGTGGGCAGGCTGACATGGGGGGAGAGGAGGATGCTGCTAGAGCAGGGGTGTAGGTGGGCAGGCTGACATGGGGGGGAGAGGAGGATGCTGCTAGAGCAGGGGTGTAGGTGGGCAGGCTGACATGGGGGGAGAGGAGGATGCTGCTAGAGCAGGGGTGTAGGTGGGCAGGCTGAAATGGGGGAAGAGGAGGATGCTGCTAGAGCAGGGGTGTAGGTGGCAGGCTGACATGGGGGAGAGGAGGATGCTGCTAGAGCAGGGGTGTAGGTGGGCAGGCTGACATGGGGGGAGAGGAGGATGCTGCTAGAGCAGATGTGTAGTTGGGCAGGCTGACTGGGGGGGAGAGGAGGATGCTGCTAGAGCAGGGGTGTAGTTGGGCAGGCTGAGATGGGGGGAGAAGAGGATGCTGCTAGAGCAGGGGTGTAGGTGGGCAGGCTGACATGGGGGGAGATGAGGATGCTGCTAGAGCAGGGGTGTAGGTGGGCAGGCTGACATAGGGGAGAGGAGGATGCTGCTAGAGCAGGGGTGTAGGTGGGCAGGCTGACATGGGGGCAGAGGAGGATGCTGCTAGAGCAGGGGTGTAGGTGGGCAGGCTGGCATGGGGGGAGAGGAGGATGCTGCTAGAGCAGGGGTGTAGGTGGGCAGGCTGACATGGGGGAGAGGAGGATGCTGCTAGAGCAGGGGTGTAGGTGGGCAGGCTGACATGGGGGAGTGGAGGATGCTGCTAGAGCAGGGGTGTAGGTGGGCAGGCTGACATGGGGGGAGAGAAGGATGCTGCTAGAGCAGGGGCGTAGGTGGGCAGGCTGACATGGGGGGAGAGGAGGATGCTGCTAGAGCAGGGGTTTAGGTGGGCAGGCTGACATGGGGGGAGAGGAGGATTCTGCTACAATAGTAGAGTGGGTGAAGAGTCTGGAATGGAATAGAAGGACTTCGAATGGGTACTAGGGGCCGTGCACATGTGCAGTTTATCAAGAATCGTCTGATATCTGCTATCCCTGTATTCAATGTCGCAGGGGCGCGCTGCACCTAACGGCAAATCTTAACCCCTGCGGCGTCCTGCAGGGAGCCGGGGGACGGCGGCAGGCAGGGAGATGGAAGTCTCCCTGCCTGCCCCAGAACGTATGTGGAGGGGAGGAGGGCTCCCGGGACCCAGGCAGCACAAGCTGCCCCCCGGGAGAGCCAGCAGGGGACCGGGTATTCACTGCTCCTGATCGTGCATATGTAATGATCGGGAGCAGTGAATATATGAATATCTAATGAGCGGCTCTCGGCTCCCGGCCCCCTGCTGGCTGTTATGTGTAAAAAAAATAAAAATTAATTAAATATATATTCATGTGCTATAAGCACATGAATAAAAAATAACATGCCCATTCACAGAATAAAATTCCTGATTTTTTTTACACCAAATGTAAAAAAACAACAACTTTATTTTAAAAGTTTACATTCCACTTCACCATGAAAAGATGGCGATTTGCTACATGGCGACACATGGCGAAAATCACTTAGAAAGATGGCGAAAAGTGCACGTTGAATAGGGTGATTCACTTTCTTACACAAAAAATCACCTTCCAATGCAAAAATAGCACAAATTCGCCATAAAACATGGCGAATTGGCCTCATTGAATACTGCCCTTAGAGAGCTCAATGTGAAATGTAATATACATTACACGGTTCCCAGCCGTCAGCTCATCACACTGACTATTCTTCACCTGTTACATTGGCCAGCGGCTATAATCAGTTTCCAGCTTATTTACAATGTGATCGTTCCACTACGTTGAATTACATATATTGTTTTTTACAGTATCTGCTCCACGCTTTACTATTATTTGCATGTCATGTATTACATAGATTTAACAGCATTTAATGTATGATAATTGCAAAAAGACATTTCAGGGCTCAGTCAGAGAAATGGTATCAGTGATTCCCCCCTTTTCATAGACTCCAATCCATGCTGGTCCGCACTCCCGGAATGCACAAGGGACTCCGGAATTTAGAGGCGATGTTCTGACTTCCAGAAGTGCATCCCGTTACATCTGCTGGAATTCCCGCACCCCCTACACCTGGTATCCCGGAGGGCACCATTTAATAGCAGGTGAGTATGTGATCATTTCCTCTCTTGTAATTTACATATAGGGGATTATTCTGGTTGATTCGCAAGGGTGCAAATTTGCCGCGTTCTGATTACACCAAAGCCCGCCTTGTGAATGGTTGGCTGGCGCAGTAACATCCACACAGTAACATCCATTCACAGGCCAGGGGGGAACAGCCACATCTTTTGATGGTCGCCGACCATTGAAGGATGTGGTGCGTGCACGCAAATAAAAGTGACTTTCAAGGCACTTACATATGTGGGCACACTGGGAAGGAAATGGGCGGGCAGCTGGCATCCGGTGATATCAGCAGCTGCCCACCCCCCGCATCATGGCCTCATTAGCATGAGAACGCCCTGAGTTCTTATAGGAACGTCCATGAAACACTACCATATGCTAATGGGGCCACCCCCGCCCGCTGTCCTGGTTGCGTATGCACAGTGCCACCACCGTTCCCTGCGTGGCAACCAGAATAAGGGCCATAATGAGTTTTACAATCACATTTGCTGGAGTATAAGTAGAGATTTGTCCATAGGAGTTTTGTAGACACTACCATTTACATACTGAACAAATGACATCTGCATAGAAAATGGGGTCTACAGATCATATATAAGGTGTGCCCAAATGAAAAGGGAGACTACGGTTGTATGTAAACAATATTTTAATCAAAGAATATTTAATTACAGTTCATGTGTAACATTACAACTACACATAATTGACATTGATGCAATGATCCAGCGCGTAACAAGGTAGTGGATGGATTCAGTGTAGAAACTCCTTGGTTGCTGATGAATCCAGGTTTCCGGGGTCTCCTGCACCTCCTTGTCACAGGTGAACCGTTCACCTTTACGTGTTTGTTTTTTAAGTGGCCGAAGATATTGGAGTCACATGGGGAGATAACTTCACCATGCACCGTAAATGTATATTTATAGAAAATATAACATCAGTTCTGGCCTCCATCCGCCCCAAGTTGCCAGCCAATCACTCGCCTTTGATGTTATATTTTATATAAATTTAGCTTGGGTCACATATGATAAGCTGCTCACAGCAGCTTATCATGTGGAATCCATAAGCAATGCAAATGCAGGAGGAGGTGCATACCACCCACTGCCGGCATTTGTGATCATATCAAACTGCGATGCAATGGCAGTTTAGAGGGACATTGTGACCATCGGTTGCAGTGTCCCTCTACGGCTACAGCTTAAGTAAAGGAGCCCACACACGCACCATTGCCGGCGGTGCGATGCTGTACGATGGGGTGCACGCTCCCGTGGCACCTCATCGTACAGTACAAAAAGTATGTGCTGCACATACTTTTTGTACTAGCTTTTTCTAGCATCGCATCGCATGCACATCGTATGCACAAGGCATACGATGCAATGCTATGTGTGCTAGTTAAGCCCACAACGCACGCCGGGATCGGTGCGTGCGTGGGCTCCATTAGTCTCCACTTACTCAGTCTTGCAGTCGCAGGCCGGCTTGCAAGGCGAAGGAACTTCACCTTGCAGCGTAAATGTATATTTATATAAAACATAACATCAGTTCTGGCCTCCATCCGCCCCAAGTTGCCAGCCAATCACTCGCCTTTGATGTTATATTTTATATAAATTCAGCTTGGGTCACATATGATAAGCTGCTCACAGCAGCTTATCATGTGGGATCCTCAAGCAATGCAAATGCAGGAGGAGGTGCTTACCACCCCTTGCCGGCATTTGTGATCATATCAAACTGCGATGCAATGGCAGTTTAGAGGGTCTTTGCGACCATCAGTCAGGGTGTTCCTATACGACTACAGCTTAAGTAAGTCTCATCTTACTCAGACTTGTAGTCGCAGGCCGGCTTGCGAGGCAAAGAAATCTTCACCTTGCAGGTGTATAAAATATAACATCAGTTCTGGCCTCCATCCGCCCCAAGTTGCCAGCCAATCCCTCATCTTTGATGTTATATTTTATATAAATTTAGCTGAGCTTCCGGTAGAGGCCGGAGAAAGGGCACCCTGGACGGAGGACGGATGGCGGCACGGTGACCACTCCCCCACCCCAGCCGCGGTGGGCACACTGCAAAGGCAGGAGATGCAGCACTGTAAGACGCGGCACTGGAGCAGGCCGCAGAGAGCGACACACAGCTCAGCCACCGGGGACGGTACCAGAGGCTCAGGACCCAGCCGCAGGCACGGTCCCTGGCATGATGACCCCCAGAGGTGATGATGGCACCCAGAGGCGGCAACAGGCCAGGACAGGGTAAAGATCAGGCCCACAGGCCCAAGCCGCTGTCCCCCAGCATCAGGAGATGCAGGAGCCATCAATCCTGTGGCGGCGGCCCCCGACCCCCGAGGGAGGAGGTATGATTAAACTATAGGGGGCAGAGGCGTGGAACTCAGCCCAGGGAGGGCCCAACTCCAGCTTCAGGCCTTAATGTATCTCCCCAGGCCTCAGTGACTCGCGCCCCCCCACCACCAACCACCACCACCACCACCGCTGGTTCTCCTATAGGAATTTGGCGCCACAAATGGCTGCCTGGGATCTGTGCACTCAGCCATACAGTATGTAACCTCATGTATGACCTCATGTCCCCTGTGTGATAACTGTAATGTCTCTGCTGTAACTGTGCTGTCTTTGCCCTTAATGTTACCTACCTGGCTGCGGCAACGACCAGTGGCGCCGCTGAAGGCTGCCTAGGTGCTGTGCAGCTCGGCAGGTATGTGTTCCCTGTGTGATACTGTACTGTCCCTGCTTATTAGTGTTCACTGTAACATTTAGAGCAGGCAGGGCGCCGGCAGGCGGACCGGGCCCACTGATGTCACAGCTGGGGGCGGTCCCGGGTCGCAACGTCATCAAAGGGGGAGGGCCCAGCCACCGCCGTCATCAAAGGGGGCGGGCCTGGTCCCTCCGAAGTCGCTGTGCTGCAGGGTAAGCGCCGGGCATTGCCGTCTACGGTGGCGCTGGGCTTCCCCGTGAGGCTGTTTTAGTGGGGCGCTGCTAGAGGGGCAGAACGCATTTTGCCCTTTAAAAATTCGGGCAGGGCGCAGCGCCCCGCTAAAACAGCCTAGCGGGAACACTACTTATATTGTTACCTACCTGGCTGCTGCAGAGACCAGTGGCGCCGCTGATGGCTGTGCTGCTCAGCGGGCATGTGGTCCCTGCATGTAATATCTCAATGTAATGTATGTAGTGCCTCCCCCCCCTTATCCATGCTTGATGCTGCACTGTAAATCCACAAAAAATTCCTAGTGTGCTCAAGCACACATGGCCAATAAAGTTGATTCTACTCTATTCTATTCTTGGGTCGCAAATGATAAGCAGCTTATCATGTGGAATCCTCAAGCAATGCAAATGCAGGAGGAGGTGCATACCACCAGGGCTGCCAAGAGAAATCCTGGGCCCCGGTACATCAACTTCCAGGGGCCCCCATGGGGGTGACACGGCATGTTAAGGGCGTGTTTAGCACATGAGAAGAACCCACTCCCAGGAGCATGGCAGCATAAATATACACACAAAAAGACATTCACTTACCCATATAAATACCTCCACTGTAGACCCATCTCTCCATCCCCGCCGGGCGTCCGGCTTCTGGTAGGAAGTCAGGGCACACTCACGTGCGTTCCACTTATCCTGCTCCAGGATAAGTGGGAAGTAAGGTGCCGAGCACTTTTGGGAGGATGGATCCGGGTGCCCAGCGGTGACTACAGTGGGGGTATTTATATGGGAAAGTGAATGTCTTTTTGTGTGTATATTTATGCTTTGGAGAAGACCGTTCAGAGTTAAGGAGCCCATAGACGCTCCGTTCTTCTGCCGTCCGTTTAGAACTATGCGATGCGCACTCCCGCGCATCACATAGTACAGTACAAAAGTACAGTACAAAAAGTATGAACCTTTTTTCTACCGAGGGCCATTTGGAAAATTTGAAAACCCTTCGGGGGCCATATAAAAATGATCAATTATCGGCATATACGCGTGGGCATTATACACAGGGCAGCGGCATATACATGTGGGCATTATACACAGGGCAGCGGCATATACATGTGGGCATTATACACAGGGCAGCGGCATATACATGTGGGCATTATACACACTGGCAGCGGCATATACATGTGGGCATTATACACAGGGCAGCGGCATATACATGTGGGCATTATACACAGGGCAGCGGCATATACATGTGGGCATTATACACAGGGCAGCGGCATATACATGTGTGCATTATACACACTGGCAGCGGCATATACATGTGGGCATTATACACAGGGCAGCGGCATATACATGTAGGCATTATACACAGGGCAGCGGCATATACATGTGGGCATTATACACAGGGCAGCGGCATATACATGTGGGCATTATACACACTGGCAGCGGCATATACATGTGGGCATTATACACAGGGCAGCGGCAAATACATGTGGGCATTATACACACTGGCAGCGACATATACATGTGGGCATTATACACAGGGTAGCGACATATACATGTGGGCATTATACACAGGGTAGCGGCATATACATGTGGGCATTATACACAGGGCAGCGGCATATACATGTGGGCATTATACACACTGGCAGCGGCATATACATGTGGGAATTATACACACTGGCAGCGGCATATACATGTGGGCATTATACACATGGGCAGCGGCATATACATGTGGGCATTATACACAGGGCAGCGGCATATACATGTGGGCATTATACACAGGGCAGTGGCATATACATGTGGGCATTATACACAGGGCAGCGGCATATACATGTGGGCATTATACACAGGGCAGCGGCATATACATGTGGGCATTATACACAGGGCAGCGGCATATACATGTGGGCATTATACACAGGGCAGCGGCATATACATGTGGGCATTATACACACGGGCAGCGACATATACACACGGGCAGCGACATATACATGTGGGCAGACACACCATAAAAAGTGACAGTGTGGAGGAAGGGGGGGGGGGGGGTGTCACCCCCAAACAGGTTAATGTGATTATGTCTGATTATGATAATCAGACATAATCACATTAACCTGTTTGGGGGTGAATCCAGGGGTAAATGACAACCCCTGGATCTGTCAGTCACTGGGGAAGGGAGGGTGAGAGAAGCAGCATTTACCTTTACAAGTTTACACTGATTTAGCTGCGGCAGCACAGCGTGATGGCTGCTGCTGCTGCGGCTGCTGTACTCTGACCTCCGATGCTCCCGCCCATGCAGTGCAATGCATGGCGGGCACATCCCAAACCTCGCGAGTCCCCCTCCCTACCGCCCGCATCACGCCCGCAAATCACTGCCGGCGACACACCTCCACAGCCACTGTGATTGGCCAGTGCGTCTTATGCACATCTCCCCGGCTATATTACCGATTAATCAGCCGCCCGCCCGCCTATATTACTGATGTAACAGCCGCCCGCCTATATTACATACCAGCCGCCGGGGATGGCTGCTGCCGCCGGAGAGATGTGCAGAAGACGCGCCCGCCAATCACAGTGGCTGTGGAGGTGATGCGCCAGCAGTGATTGGCGGGCGCGTCTTATGTACATCTCCCTGGCGGCAGCAGCAGCAGCCATCCTCGGCGGCTGGTATGTAATATAGGCGGGCGGCTGATACTTCAGTAATATAGGCGGGCGGGCGGCTGATTAATCGGTAATATAGCCGGGTGGGTGGCTGTTTAAAAAGTAATATAGGTGGGCGGGCCGGACATACTGGGTGCGGGGGCCGTATCCGGCCCGCGGGCCGGTGGTTCCCCACCCCTGATCTATAGAGATAGATAGATAGATAGATAGATAGATAGATAGATAGATAGATCTATAGAGATACATAGATAGATAGATCTATAGATAGATAGATCTATAGAGATAGATAGAAATATAGATATAGATAGATAGATCTATAGAGATAGATAGATAGATAGATAGATATGGAAAATAATTAAGTATTAAGAGGCAGGGCAGAAAAAAATGTACTTACAGGGCATGACCCGGAGGCAGCCAGTTTCAGGAGCTCCTCTGGCTCCAGCCTGCACTTCATCTTCCCCTGTCACATGCCGCGCGTCCTTGCACGTAACCTGACCTTCTGACCTTCCCCTCTCGCGTCTCAAGAGCTGTGCTCTAGTCTGCAGCAGACACAGTTTCTCTGCAGACGCTCCGTAGCTGGATGCCGGCCTCTGTCACTGTCTGCAGACTGCAGATCTGCACACAGTGAGAGTGACACAGGCTGCCGCTGCTGACCCACACCCCCGCTAAACCGCTGCCTTTAAAAAAAAAAATTTGTTTTTTTTAAAGTGTGTCTTTGTGTCCTCTGGCCCGGGCCCCCCTGATAGGCCCGGGCCCAGGTAAAATGTACCCTCCCCCCCTCCCTCTCGGCGGCCCTGCATACCACCCCTTGCCGGTGTCATGAACCTGACTTGTTTCACATTTATTTCTGATGTTCCATGCCTGTCTGTTTCCTAGCTGCTGCTGTTGCAGCTGTTCTGCAGTCTCAGTGATTAGAACTCCTGTGAAGCTCCCTGAGTTCAGCACCAGTCACATGATCCCAGGTAACTCAAGGCATACTTCCTGGTTCTGTCTGCTGCTGCAAGCTGCAGACAATCAAGCAATCACCTGGAGGAATATAAGCCAGCTTCCCAGAGTCCTCCTTGCCTTGAACAAATGTTCTTTCTGCTTCCTGTGTGGTTACCCCAGAGACAGAGAATTCCAAGGCTCCTGGCTATCCAGTCTCCAGCGATACCTTCTCCTAGTGTCCTGCTGCTACTTACCTGGTTCCGTTCATCTCCAGAGACTCCTGCTAATTCCATCACTGCGGTTGAGTTAGCAAGTTATCCCCTGCAGAGGATACCGCTGACACTGGCTAGCAAATCACCACTAGCTTCCAGGCTAGACCCCTTGGCTCCCAGGCCAAACTACCTTCAAAACCTTTCAGTGACTTTTACCATCACAGTCCTGATCTGTCCACAGGCACTGTCTACCTCACAGTCGATACTCAGCTTCTTCCGTCTATCCTTGACTAACAACATCCGTGTCATCCCTGACGTCCATCAGTTGCTGCATCGAAGTATTGTCACATTATCGTCTATTGTCGACATTGTGTCCACTGTTTTCCAAAGTGCCTCCAGGGACTCTGTGCTTCTGTCTTCTCCTGGTGACTAACAACAACCGTGTCATCTCCGACGTCCACCAGTTGCCATATTCAAGTGTTGTCACACATCCACCTGTTGTCAACATCCTGTGTCAACTGTTTCCTGAAGTGCCTCCAGAGACTCTGTCATTTTCTCCTGGTTATCAACATCACATACCAACGACTCCCAGGTCGTCATCTCCGGCTCCCAGGCCGTTCTGCAGCTCCCAGGCTGCCAACAGTCATCAGCAGCTCCCAGGCTGCCAACAGTCATCAACAGCTCCCAGGCCGTCTCTCAGGACATTCTCCCATATCTCCTGTGTCCTCACTCCCCAGTGTATGCCATATATAAAGTCTCTTGATTATCTGCTCTCAGTGTTCTCCTGTGTCAGAGAAGTTCCCAAGACTCCAAGATCTCCAGGCTCCCCTGTGTCTCACTCTAGCGTCGCCTGCACCTACGATACTTACCTGGTTCGAACCATCTCCAGAAGACTCCTGCCATTCTACCTCTGCAGTTGAGTAACCGGTGCTCCACTGATTATCATCATTGGCTTCCAAGCCCTCAGTGACATTTACCACCTTGTCCTGAACTACCGACAGGCTCTGTCGACTCCAGGGTTGACACTCCTCTGCTGTATATCATAGTGACCTACCAACCACGTCCTATTGCTCCAGCATTACCTGAGCCTCCAACCAGCTGTCGACACCATTGGTCGACATCCCCTGCAATCCCCAGATTGTATCTTATCCGCTCTGCTCTCAAAGCTCCTTTCCAAGCCTCAAGTATTCTCGCCCTAGTCTGTGTCCAGAGGATCAGGGCAGGGGGCCGCGACCTGCCTGTCAGACGCAGCTAAGTCCAAAGCTCCTTGCGGGGCTCCCTGGTGAATACCGCTGGCAGGTTAGACTCCGCGCCCCTGTTCCTGGTCTCAGCCAACACTCTGGTTCACTGTGCCCTGATCCCCCTGTGTATGTCCTATATCGAGCCTTCTGCATTTGGCTCTCCAGCGCCCTCCACTGGTCCACCACGGTCACAGCCGGGAACACAAAAACCGCCTGCGCTGACAGCCGGCATTTGTGATCATATCAAACTGCGATGCAATGGCAGTTTAGAGGGACATTGTGACCATCGGTTGCAGTGTCCCTCTACGGCTACAGCCTAAGTAAGTCTCCACTTACTCAATCTTGCAGTCGCAGGCCGGCTTGCAATGCGAAGGAACTTCACCTTGCAGCGTAAATGTATATTTATATAAAATATAACATCAGTTCTGGCCTCCATCCGCCCCAAGTTGCCAGCCAATCCCTCGCCTTTGATGTTATATTTTATATAAATTCAGATTGGGTCACATATGATATGCTGCGCGAGCCACCTATTCTATTCTCCCTCTATGGGGGTCGTGGACCCCCACAAGGGAAAATAGCGGGTGGCCGTCGGGCACCCGGCTGTCGGCGTTTTGACAGTCGGGATCCCGACGTCGGGTAAATGACTGTCGGGATCCCGACTGTCGGGAACGCGTCTGGCACCCCCAGTGGGTACCGAGCTGATTCAAGTGTAAAAATTAGAATAAACCATTGGGTTTTGCTGTGGAACTATGAGTCCCAGCAAGCCTGGAACGCATACTGGGACTTAGAGAACCACAAGTCCCAGCATGCGGCCCATTAAAGAGCTTGCTGGACTCATAGTTCAAAAGCAGAACCAATAAATTAAATAAAAACACAAACACACATGAAAAATAAAACTTTATTACATTCAGAGCCCTTTCATCTGAATACTTACCTATCTTGACACGTAGGTAGGTCTCCTCCATCCATCTGTTGGTCCCATAGAAATCCTGTTAGGTTACCTGGGGAAGGAAAGCATACTCACCAGGGTTCACCGGTGTAGATGGCTCTGGCAAGGTTTGGAATAACTTTGTTCCATCTGTATAGACAGAAATGTCCTGCCTGTAGTATAATGTGGAAGCACCCAGCACAGGGGCGTAACTAGATCTCTCTGGGCCCCGTAGCAAATTTTGAGAAGGACCCCCCCCCCCCCCCTTTGTACAGGGTGACCCATGGACAGGCAGTGTGGGGATAAAAGGTGTAAAAAACAAACAAAAAATCATTCACCCTGGGTAGGAGGGTACACAATGTGATATATGTGATATGCAGGAGGAGGGGATGTTTGGAAAGTACAGGGTGTCAAAATGCATACACAGAGGCAGGAGGTAAGACACACAGGGGTAGTGGCCGACAGGAGGGTCAAACACAGAGGAAGGTGGTACAGTACTACAGGGGGTCACAGTGGGGGTAGGGGCAAGAAGGTGTCACACAGGCATAGTGGGTTCAGGGGGTCTCACACAGAGGAAGGATGTGGAGAGTGGGGAAGGTGACACATACAGGGGATGTGTGGTACAGGAGGGTTTAAGACCAGGGATGAGGTTGGAAGAGGGTCAAGGTGTCATACAAGAGAATAGGGGGAAATACACCAGGGGTGATGGGGAGTGAAAAGGGTCACACACAGAGGAAGGGTGTAGGTGGCTCATAAGGTTTCATACACACACACGCACACTGGGTACAGAAAAGAAGGTACAGTGCTCCAAGGGCAATTACCAAGCAGGGGGTGAGCTCCAGGCACAGGGTCAAGTGGAGACTGGCGGCAGGGGAATTCATGCTGGACATAGCAGCAGTCTCATCCCTGTGCGGATGCTGGAGGCAGGCCCAGCACTGTGTTCCCATAATGATGCAGCTACTGGAGAGGAGGTGGGTGCCGGGACTGCTAGGCGGGGGTCAGGGTCGCGCAATATCTCCGTCGTCTGGGGGGTAGGCAGTGCGGCGGTGGGACGCACATCTCTGGCATCTAGGAAGAGGGTGGGGGACCCGGGAGGTCGCAGGGCACATCACCGGCTATTGGTGGGGGGCGGAGCGGCGCAGGACACACCCACATTTCTGGCGCCTGAAATGGGGGCGGGGCAGGACCCAAAATGATCTCCGGCGTCTGAGGGGGGGGGGGGGGGGCGGAGGGTGATGCTGCAGTAGGTGCCACTGCCTTTTTTTTTTTTATAGGGTGCAGGGGGAGCAGCAGGCCCTACCGACAGCTCGGGACCCGTAACTGATCCAGCAGATAGCAGGTTCCCCGTGTACTGCAGGATGTCTCATTCAGTGTATGCACACCTTATGCAGCATGTGCTCTAGCAGCGGGGGTGTGCTATACATGAGGACAGAGGGGTGACTGGGCATTAGGGGGTGCTATACATGGGGACAGAGGGGTGACTGGGCATTAGGGTGTGCTATACATTGGGACAGAGGGGTGACTGGGCATTGGGGTGTGCTATACATGAGGACAGAGGGGTGACTGGACATTAGGGGGTGCTATACATGGGGACAGAGGGGTGACTGGGCATTAGGGTGTGCTATACATTGGGACAGAGGGGTGACTGGGCATTAGGGTGTGCTATACATGGGGACAGAGGGGTGACTGGGCATTAGGGTGTGCTATACATGGGGACAGAGGGGTGACTGGGCATTAGGGTGTGCCATACATGGGGACAGAGGGGTGACTGGGCATTAGGGTGTGCTATACATGGGGACAGAGGGGTGAATGGGCATTAGGGTGTGCTCTACATGGGGACAGAGGGGTGACTGGGCATTAGGGTGTGCTATTCATGGGGACAGAGGGGTGACTGGGCATTAGGGTGTGCTATACATGGGGACAGGGGTGACTGGGCATTAGGGTGTGCTATACATGGGGACAGAGGGGTGACTGGGCATTAGGGTGTGCTATACATGGGGACAGAGTGGTGACTGGGCATTAGATTAGACCTGGTATATCTGTTCACATAGAAGGCAGTTCTCTGCCGGGGCAGTTCTTTAATTGAGAAATATCCGAAGTGAGAAATTTCAAAGTGGGAATTACTTATAAGGAACAGTTATAAAACAGTTGAAAAACATTGAACAACTTCAAAAAAGGTAAATACAATACTTATTACACACTATTAATACACATTATCCACTCTTCTTAACCTGATCACAAACATATTCAGATCATGCTCACTACATTGCTACTTCTCATTTCATTACATGGAATACTCACCAAACTTCAACCATCCTATAATCTCCCTGACACTCACCACTCTGTACACATTGCCTCTTCTATTATTCACTCCCCTCTTCTAAGCACTCATGAGCTCTTTACTTACTTCTCTACTTGTACTTTCACATCCACTTCCCACCACCAATACAAAAAACCACAATCATCCACCTATATCTATCTCTCCTTTTTAATCTTATTAGCTGGTGACATATCACCAAACCCAGGCCCCAATAACCTGTCCCATTCAGATTTAATTGCTTCTAAGACTAGAAATTCATCAAACCTCATAAATATCACATGCCTCCCACCACACCCCAAACAACTTAAATGTGCCCTATTGAATGCACGCTCTGTTTGCAATAAATTAACATCCATCCATGACCTCTTTATCTCTCACAAATTCAACCTGCTGGCTATTACAGAAACCTGGCTCACACAATTAGACACGGCATCACCTGCAGCACTGTCACATGGAGGTTTCCATTTCACTCACACCTCCAGGCCTGGTAACTGTAAAGGAGGTGGAGTTGGTATATTACTGTCACAAGCCTTCACATACTCCGTTCTACCACCAGTTCCTTCACTCACATTTACATCATTTGAAGTTCACTCTATTAGGGTTTTTTCCCCTTTCTCTCTGCGTGTGGCTGCTATCTATCGCCCACCTGGGCTTCCCAAATCTCAATTTCTGGAAAATTTCTCTGCCTGGCTTCCCCATTTCTTATCCTCTGACATCTCCACTATCATCCTGGGTGACTTCAGTATTGCTATTGACAGTCCACAATCTGTGCATGCTTCCAAACTCCTCTCTCTAACCTCCTCTCTCGGCCTCTCCCAGTGGTCCGACGCCGCTACTCATGAGGAAGGTCACTGCCTGGACCTTGTTTTCACCAGGCTATGCTCAGTCTCTGATTTTACTAACACTCCCTTCCCTCTCTCTGATCACAATCTCATAACCCTCTCGCTCTCCTCCATTACCCCAAGCTCACTGACACAGAAATCATGCATGCCTACTCTAACCCGCAGAAATACTAAAGCTATAAATTTTCCACAACTTACCACCTCCCTGCAACAACAGCTCTCACTAATTTCTACACTTACCTCTCCTGACTCTGCTGTTTCCCACCTCTACCAGACTCTTGAAACAGCCCTTGATGAAGTGGCTCCAGCTACCCACTATACCCCACGTAGGCTTAGATGCCAACCATGGCACTCCAAAGCAACAAGACAACTACGAAATCAGTCACGTAAATTAGAACGCCAATGGCGTAAATCTCGTAATATGACTGATTTCCTCACATATAAGACTAGCTACTACTCCTACAGCAATGCTTTGGACACTGCCAAACAAACATACTACCAATCTCTCATCTCTTCTCATGCCACCAACCCTAAGCGACTTTTTAACACCTTCAAGTCTCTTCTGTACCCTCCCCCTCCTCCCCCACCGGCTACCATCAGTGCACAAGAACTTGCCTCCTACTTTAAGGACAAGATTGATAACATCCGAGATGAAATGGTATGCTCTTCTACTACCTCTAACCCGCTCTCTTCCCTACCTGAACCCTCTGGCACTTTCTCTTCATTTGAGCCCACAAATGAAAAGGAAGTATCTGCACTCTTCTTATCCTCCTACTCTACTACCTCTCCTCTTGATCCTATACCTGCACAAGTTATAAAAAATCTATCTCCTGTGCTTATTCCAACCTTAACTAACATCTGCAATCTCTCTCTTGCTACTGGTACTTTTCCATCTCTGCTCAAACATGCAGTGATTACTCCTATTCTAAAAAAAACAGAATTCTGACCCTAACTCTCTCTCTAACTATCGTCCTATCTCTCAGCTCCCATGCCTCTCTAAGCTACTGGAGAGACTTGTCTACTCTCGCATCACAAACTTTCTTAACTCTCACACCCTATTAGACCCGCTTCAGTCAGGCTTCCGCTCTCAACACTCCACTGAGACAGCACTGACTAAAGTGGTGAATGATCTGGTAACTGCTAAGGCTAAAGGCCATTACTCACTACTTATTCTTCTAGATCTATCTGCTGCATTTGACACTGTGGATCACACTCTTCTTGTAGAAATACTACACTCCCTAGGTCTTAATGATACAGCCCTTTCCTGGTTCACATCTTACCTATCTGATCGCTCTTTCAGCGTTCGCTTCTCTGACTCTACTTCCTCTTCACTACCTCTGTCAGTCGGAGTTCCGCAAGGCTCAGTCTTAGGTCCTCTGCTGTTCTCCATCTATACTTCCTCTCTTGGCAAACTAATAAGCTCTTTCGGATTTCAGTATCACTTATATGCGGATGATACTCAAATCTATCTATCAACCCCAGACTTGTCACCAGTGGTTTTGGGCCGAGTTTCAGAATGTCTCTCTGCCATCTCATCTTGGATGTCTTCCCGCCAACTCAAACTCAATATTTCAAAAACAGAATTACTTATATTCTCGCCAACTAAGAACAGTTACCATCCTGATATCTCCATCACTGTTGACAACTCGACCATCTACCCTACCCCACAAGCTCGTTGCTTAGGGGTCATCCTCGACTCTGACCTGTCCTTTCTTCCCCACATTCAATCTGTCTCCAAATCATGTTACATGCATCTAAAGAACATATCCAAAATACGACCGTATCTCACACAAGACACTACTAAATCTCTTATACATGCACTCATTATATCCCGCATTGATTATTGCAATAGTCTCCTGACTGGTCTTCCCAAGAACAGACTCTCACCACTACAATCCATTTTAAATGCTGCTGCTAGGCTGATCTTCCTTGCAAGACGCTCATCATCTGCTGATCCGCTCTGCCAGTCCCTCCATTGGTTACCTGTATCTTACCGTATTCAATACAAAACACTTCTACTAACTTATAAAGCTATTAACCATACTGCACCAGCATATATCTCTCTACTTATCACAAAATATCTCCCATCTCGACCACTCCGCTCTGCACAAGATCTGCGTCTCTCTTCTGCACGGATCACCAGCTCCCATTCACTATTACAGGACTTTCATCGGGCTGCTCCCATCCTATGGAATGCCCTTCCACGCACAATAAGACTCTCCAATAGCCTCCAAACATTCAAGCGTTCCCTGAAAACTCACCTCTTCAGGCAAGCCTATAATGTTTAAGTTCTACATGCATAACCCTCTGAGGCACTTATGTATTATATAGCTACCCTTCTGGACTTGTAACTTGGTGGGACTGCTATGGTATTACTGGTGCCTGTCCTTGTGTTTCCCCCTATATCCCTATAGATTGTAAGCTTGCAGCAGGGCCCTCCTACCTCCAAGTCTGTATGTTGTTACCCAGTTTGTTTTATCACTGTCTACTATTGTAAAGCGCAACGGAATCTGCTGCGCTATATAAGAACCTGTAAATAAATAAATAAATAAATTAGAGTGTGCTGTACATGGGGACAGAGGGGTGACTGGGCATTAGGGTGTGCTGTACAAGGTGGCAGAGGGGTGACTGGGCATTAGGGTGTGCTGTACATGGGGGCAGAGGGGTGACTAGGCATTAGGGTGTGCTGTACATGGGGGCAGAGGGGTGATTGGGCATTAGGGTGTGCTATACATGGGGACAGAGGGAAGACTGGGCATTAGAGTGTGCTATACATGGGGATAGAGGGGTGACTGGGCATTAGGGTGTGCTGTACAAGGTGACAGAGGGGTGACTGGGCATTAAGGTGTGCTATACATGGGGACAAAGGGGTGACTGGGCATTAGGGTGTGCTATACATGGGGACAGAGGGGTAACTGGGCATTAGGTTGTGCTGTAAATGGGGGCAGAGGGGTGACTGGGCATTAGGGTGTGCTATACATGGGGACAGAGGGGTGACTGTGCATTAGGGTGTGCTGTACAAGGTGACAGAGGGGTGACTGAGCATTAGGGTGTGCTATACATGGGGACAAAGGTGTGACTGGGCATTAGGGTGTGCTATACATGGGGACAGAGGGGTGACTGGGCATTAGGGTGTGCTGTACAAGGTGACAGAGGGATGACTGGGCATTAGGGTGTGCTGTACATGGGGGCAGAGGGGTGACTGGGCATTAGGGTGTGCTATACATGGGGACAGAGGGGCGACTGGGCATTAGAGTGTGCTATACATGGGGACAGAGGGGTGACTGGGCATTACAGTGTGCTGTACATGGGGACTGAGGGGTGACTGGGCATTAGAGTGTGCTGTACATGGGGACAGAGGGGTGACTGGGCATTAGAGTGTGCTATACATGGGGACAAAGGGGTGACTGGGCATTAGGGTGTGCTATACATGGGGACAGAGGGATGATTGTGCATTAGGGTGTGCTGTACATGGGGACAGAGGGGTGACAGGGCAGTAGGGTGTGCTGTACATGGGGACTGAGGGGTGACTGGGCATTAGGTTGTGCTGTGCATGGGGGCAGAGGGGTGACTGGGCATTGGGGTGTGCTATACATGGGGATAGAGGGGTGACTGGGCATTAGGGTGTGCTGTACAAGGTGACAGAGGGGTGACTGGGCATTAGGGTGTGCTGTACAAGGTGACAGAGGGGTGACTGGGCATTAGGGTGTGCTATACATGGGGACAAAGGGGTGACTGGGCATTAGGGTGTGCTATACATGGGGACAGAGGGGTGACTGGGCATTAGGGTGTGCTATACATGGGGGCAGAGGGGTAATTGGGCATTAGGGTGTGCTGTACATGGGGACAGAGGGGTGATAGGGCATTAGGGTGTGCTATACATGGGGACAGAGGGGTGACAGGGCATTAGGGTGTGCGTTGTGTGTGCCCATCACCCAGTGACCCGGCGCATGAGACCCGGCAGCAGCAGCCTCTCTGACACAGATGCAGGGAGCACACAATTATGGGCCAGATGATGAGGGAGGCTGCCGGATGGGGTCCCGACAGTCGGGATCCCGACAGTCATTAACCCGACGTCGGGATCCCGACTGTTAAAGTAGCTCGCCACCGTGCCCACAGCGTGGCGAGCACAGCGTGGCGAGCCCAGCGAGCCCGCAAGGGGCTTTGTTGCACTGGCCACGCTGTCTGAGACCAGGCAGTCGGGATCCCGACGTCGGGATAATGACTGTCGGTGAATCATACCACACCCATGTGGGAGAGCCGGGTGTGTGCGGCTGCGCCCCAAACGCGTCTGCCTGCAGCAGCCCCTGCTCCCCTCCTCCCGGAGCCGCCGCCATGCCCCCTGCCCCCCTGTGCCTGCTCTGCTCGGGCCTCCTGGTTCTCCTCCCGCACCTCGCCCGCTGCTTCTCCCCGCCAGGCTGCCAGCTGAAGACGGTCACCGTGTCCACGCTGCCGGCGCTCAGGGTGCGGGAGCCGCTGTGTCCTCCGTGCATCCCGGAGCGGGGGATTCCCGGCTTCCCCTACACGTCCAAAGCGAGGCGCACAGGAGCATGCCCGCGAGGGACGACCTGCACAACACAGAGTGGCCCTACCACACACCCTGGGTGAGGGACCAGGGAGATGGGGGGCTTGCACGCTGGAGAACAATGGGAGGGGACAAGTGATGAGGGGGGAGTGGATTCAGGACGCGATCGCGGAAGTGGTCGCGTCCTCTGTATACACGCAGTGAGACATGCAGATATTCTAAGCAATCTTACTAGATTGCGTCTGCATGCACTGACTTACTAATCAGGCAATCCCGATGTGCGGAACCGCGCATCGGGATCGCCCGGAGCATACACACGGTGAGATTTGTGCTTAGTTCCTAAGCAATCTAGTAAGATTGCTTAGTAAATAGCACAAAATGCTCCGTGTGTACACCAGTCTCATCAGGCTTGCAGATGCAGGTTGGCTTGCGAGACCAAAGAAACTTTGCCTTGCAGCTTAAATGTATATAAAATATAACTTCAGTTCTGGCCTCCGTCCTCCCCAAGTTGCCAGCCAAACCCTCGCCATTGATATTATTTTTTTGTATACATTTTCAGTAGATGCCTGATTCAGTTTGGATTGCACATGATAAGCTTCTTGCAGGTGTGCTATACATGGGGACAGAGGGGTGACTGGGCATTAGGGTGTGCCATACATGGGGACAGAGGGGTGATTGGGCATTAGGGTGTGCTATACATGGGGACAGAGGGGTGACTGGGCATTAGGGTGTGCTGTACAAGGTGACAGAGGGGTGACTGGGCATTAGGGTGTGCTATACATGGGGACAGAGGGGTGACTGGGCATTAGGGTGTGCTATACATGGGGACAGAGGGGTGACTGGGCATTAGGGTGTGCTGTACAAGGTGACAGAGGGGTGACTGGGCATTAGGGTGTGCTATACCTGAGGACAGAGGGGTGACTGGGCATTAGGGTGTGCTGTACATGGGGACAGAGGGGTGACTGGGCATTAGGGTGTCCTCTACATGGGGACAGAGGGGTGACTGGGCATTAGGGTGTCCTCTACATGGGGACAGAGGGGTGACTGGGCATTAGGGTGTGCTATACATGGGGACAGAGGGGTGACTGGGCATTAGGGTGTGCTGTACAAGGTGAAATAGGGGTGACTGGGCATTAGGGTGTGCTATACCTGAGGACAGAGGGGTGACTGGGCATTAGGGTGTGCTGTACATGGGGACAGAGGGGTGACTGGGCATTAGGGTGTGCTATACATGGGGACAGAGGGGTGACTGGGCATTAGGGTGTGCTATACATGGGGACAGAAGGGGGACTGGGCATTAGAGTGTGCTGTACATGGGGACAGAGGGATTACTGGGCATTAGAGTGTGCTGTACATGGGGACAGAGGGGTGACTGGGCATTAGGGTGTGCTATACATGGGGACAGAGGGGTGACTGGGCAGTAGGGTGTGCTGTGCATGGGGACTGAGGGGTGACTGGGCATTAGGGTGTGCTGTACATGGGGACAGAGGGGTGACTGGGCATTAGGGTGTGCTGTACAAGGTGACAGAGGGGTGACTGGGCATTAGGGTGTGCTATACCTGAGGACAGAGGGGTGACTGGGCATTAGGGTGTGCTGTACATGGGGACAGAGGGGTGACTGGGCATTAGGGTGTCCTCTACATGGGGACAGAGGGGTGACTGGGCATTAGGGTGTCCTCTACATGGGGACAGAGGGGTGACTGGGCATTAGGGTGTGCTATACATGGGGACAGAGGGGTGACTGGGCAATAGGGTGTGCTGTACAAGGTGACATAGGGGTGACTGGGCATTAGGGTGTGCTATACCTGAGGACAGAGGGGTGACTGGGCATTAGGGTGTGCTGTACATGGGGACAGAGGGGTGACTGGGCATTAGGGTGTGCTATACATGGGGACAGAGGGGTGACTGGGCATTAGGGTGTGCTATACATGGGGACAGAAGGGGGACTGGGCATTAGAGTGTGCTGTACATGGGGACAGAGGGATTACTGGGCATTAGAGTGTGCTGTACATGGGGACAGAGGGGTGACTGGGCATTAGGGTGTGCTGTACATGGGGACAGAGGGGTGACTGGGCAGTAGGGTGTGCTGTACATGGGGACAGAGGGGTGACTGGGCATTAGGGTGTGCTATACATGGGGACAGAGGGGTGACTGGGCATTAGGGTGTGCTATACATGGGGACAGAAGGGGGACTGGGCATTAGAGTGTGCTGTACATGGGGACAGAGGGATTACTGGGCATTAGAGTGTGCTGTACATGGGGACTGAGGGGTGACTGGGCATTAAGGTGTGCTATACATGGGGGCAGAGGGGTGACTGGGCAGTAGGGTGTGCTGTACATGGGGACAGAGGGGTGACTGGGCATTAGGGTGTGCTGTACATGGGGACAGAGGGGTGACTGGGCATTAGGGTGTGCTGTACAAGGTGACAGAGGGGTGACTGGGCATTAGGGTGCGCTGTACATGGGGACAGAGGGGTGACTGGGCATTAGGGTGTGCTGTACATGGGGACAGAGGGGTGACTGGGCATTAGGGTGTGCTGTACAAGGTGACATAGGGGTGACTGGGCATTAGGTTGTGCTGTACATGGGGGCAGAGGGGTGACTGGGCATTAGGGTGTGCTATACATGGGGATAGAGGGGTGACTGGGCATTAGGGTGTGCTGTACAAGGTGACAGAGGGGTGACTGGGCATTAGGGTGTGCTATACATGGGGACAAAGGGGTGACTGGGCATTAGGGTGTGCTATACATGGGGACAGAGGGGTGACTGGGCATTAGGGTGTGCTGTACATGGGGACAGAGGGGTGACTGGGCAGTAGGGTGTGCTGTACATGGGGACAGAGGGGTGACAGGGCATTAGGGTGTGCTGTACAAGGTGACAGAGGGGTGACTGGGCATTAGGGTGTGCTGTACATGGGGACAGAGGGGTGACTGAGCATTAGGGTGTGCTGTACAAGGTGACAGAGGGGTGACTGGGCATTAGGGTGTGCTGTACATGGTGACAGAGGGGTGACTGGGCATTAGAGTGTGCTGTACATGGGGACAGGGGTGACTGGGCATTAGGGTATGCTATACATGGGGACAAAGGGGTGACTGGGCATTAGGGTGTGCTATACATGGGGGCAGAGGGGTAGTTGGGCATTAGGGTGTGCTGTACATGGGGACAGAGGGGTGACAGGGCATTAGGGTGTGCTGTACATGGGGACAGAGGGGTGACTGGGCATTAGGGTGTGCTATACATGGGGGCAGAGGGGTAATTGGGCATTAGGGTGTGCTGTACATGGGGACAAAGGGGTGACTGGGCATTAGGGTGTGCTATACCTGGGGACAGAGGGGTGACTGGACATTAGGGTGTGCTGTACATGGGGACAGAGGGGTGACTGGGCATTAGGGTGTGCTATACATGGGGACAGAGGGGTGACTGAGCATTAGGGTGTGCTGTACAAGGTGACAGAGGGGTGACTGGGCATTAGGGTGTGCTATACATGGGGACAAAGGGGTGACTGGGCATTAGGGTGTGCTATACATGGGGACAGAGGGGTGACTGGGCATTAGGGTGTGCTATACCTGGGGACAGAGGGGTGACTAGACATTAGGGTGTGCTGTACATAGGGGCAGAGGGGTGACTGGGCATTAGGGTGTGCTATATATGGAGACAGAGGGGTGACTGGGCATTAGGGTGTGCTATACATGGGGACAGAGGGGTGACTGGGCATTAGATTGTGCTGTACATGGGAACAGAGGGATGATTGGACATTAGGGTGTGCTGTACATGGGGACAGAGGGGTGACTGGGCATTAGGGTGTGCTGTACATGAGGGCAGAGAGGTGACTGGGCATTAGGGTGTGCTGTACAAGGTGACAGAGGGGTTACTGGGCATTAGGGTGTGCTATACATGGGGACAGAGGGGTGACTGGGCATTAGGGTGTGCTGTACAAAGTGACATAGGGGTGACTGGTCATTAGTTTGTGCTGTACATGGGGGCAGAGGGGTGACTGGGCATTAGGGTGTGCTATACATGGGGACAGAGGGGTGACTGGGCATTAGGGTGTGCTGTACAAGGTGACAGAGGGGTGACTGGGCATTAGGGTGTGCGTTGTGTTGTGTGTGCCCATCACCCAGTGACCCGGCGCGTGAGACCCGGCAGCAGCAGCCTCTCTGACACAGCTGCAGGGAGCACACAATTATGGGCCAGATGAAGAGGGAGAGCCGGGTGTGAGCGGCTGCGCCCCAAACCTGTCTGCCTGCAGCAGCCCCTGCTCCCCTCCTCCCGCAGCCGCCGCCATGCCCCCTGCTCCCCTGTGCCTGCTCTGCTCGGGCCTCCTGGTTCTCATCCTGCACCTCGCCCGCTGCTTCTCCCCGCCAGGCTGCCAGCTGAAGACGGTCACCGTGTCCACGCTGCCGGCGCTCAGGGTGCGGGAGCCGCTGTGTCCTCCGTGCATCCCGGAGCGGGGGATTCCCGGCTTCCCCTACACAACCAAAGCGAGGCGCACAGGAGCATGCCCGCGAGGGACGACCTGCACAACACTGAGTGGCCCTACCACACACCCTGGGTGAGGGACCAGGGAGATGGGCTTGCACGCTGGGGAACAATGGGAGGGGACAAGTGATGAGGGGGGAGTGGATTCAGGACGCGATCGCGGAAGTGGTCGCGTCCTCTGTATACACGCAGTGAGACATGCAGATATTCTAAGCAATCTTACTAGATTGCGTCTGCATGCACTGACTTACTAATCAGGCGATCCCGATGTGCGGAACCGCGCATCGGGATCGCCCGGAGCATACACACGGTGAGATTTGTGCTTAGTTTCTAAGCAATCTAGTAAGATTGCTTAGTAAATAGCACAAAATGCTCCGTGTGTGCACCAGTCTCATCAGGCTTGCAGATGTAGGTTGGCTTGCGAGACCAAAGAAACTTTGCCTTGCAGTTAAATGTATATAAAATATAACATCAGTTCTGGCCTCCGTCCTCCCCAAGTTGCCAGCCAAACCCTCGCCATTGATGTTATATTTTATATACATTTTCAGTAGATGCCTGATTCAGTTTGGATTGCACATGATAAGCTTCTCGCAGGAGCTTATCATGTGCAATCCTTAAGCAATGCAAATGCAGGAGGAGGTGCATTCCACCCCCTGCCTCCATTTGTGATCGCTGGCTTCTCTACACCGCAAGCTCCCCTGCAGTAAATATGGCAGAGGTGTTTGTTGTTCTGCGATGTGATCGCATGTGCAGAATGTAAACATTGCGCATAATATGCCTTATTCAGATTTCATCGGTACTGCGCGCATTCGCACGTGCGTCTGCGCAGATGTGTTTCTGCGCATGTGCAGGCGCATGATGCGTGCACCCACGGCGACCTTTCGGGTCGCCGGGTGCACGCACCCATGGCAGCGAGGGGGGAGCAGAGATGGGTGGGGAGCGCCGGGCTGCCCCATTACCATATGGGAACGCCCAGCGTTCCATTTGCGTTTCCATGGGCGTTTCCATGAGAACGCTGGGCGTTCTCATGGTAATGAGGAGGTGACGCGGGTGTGTGGGCCGGGTAGCTGACATCACCGGATGTCAGCTGCCCGCCCATATCCACGCCAGCGTGCACGCATATATACGCAACTGAAAAGTCACTTATATATGCGTGCACGCTAAACATCATTCGATGGTCACCGACCATCGAATGATGTGGGCGGACACCCCAGCAAAGCGAATGGATGTTTATGCAAAACATCCATTCGCTGCTGTGCGGGCGAATCCGCACTTTGCTGGGTGGCGGAGGGGCATGCGTTCGCCGGGCGGGGTTTGGTGGACTCGCAAGGCTGCAAATTCGCAGCCTTGCGAATCAACCTGAATAACCCCCAATGTGGGTTGGATCGTACTTACCCAATCAGGAAGAGAGTTGATGTTCCGGTCTCTCGGTCTCCATTACTTGATGGGCGTTGGAGAACATACCGTAGTTGTTAGTTGAGGGGCGATGTTCTGCCACCTTGTGTAATTCGGGCTGACGGAGGAGCCAGGTTTTCTTCTGGAAGCTGGACGTTGTTCTGTGGCTACTGATGGAGGTATCGGCTGCTCCTGTGTGAGATGATGTTATACCTCCTGCACCTGGGGAAGTGATGTTACCTTCACTGTGGCGGCTGCAGGGAGAAGCTGGGAGTGAATGGGTCCTGCAGGTGTTCTAACTTCTCCCAATCGATTCCCGTGAAGAATGGATGTTCTCTGATGTTGCCGTTCTCACCCAGACGCATCTCAGGGTCAGCACACAGGAGCTGGAAAGAGGAACAGGAGTGTAACTAAGTTTCTGTACATCTGCAGTCTGATTCCTTACAGCACATATTTAGGAGACATGATTTTAGCATCAAAGAAAAGAAGCATTATACTGTATTGCCCTAATCAGAGGATGTGTGCCTATGTAGTTTAGTATTGTTTGCCCCAACCTCTAGCAGGTTACTGCGTATCATGGTACCATTGGGGTTCATTCACTGGACTTGATTTGCTTACATTTTAATAGAAACAGGGGAAATGCCGGTGCTGTATAACATGTGACCAGTAGTGTATGTCAGTGGTACAGTGACTCCTGCAGCAGGCATTGCTCTGACTTGGAGTTTCCTTCACTTATTTGTGTGTGTCAGGGAGGTGGAGTAATGTAATCTGACGTATGTAACTACATATAGCTTCCCCATGTACAGCTACATGACCGCTCGTAGAACAACTACATGGCTGATACTAGAGAATGGGGGTTCTGTATAAATAACAGACGCTGACACATTGTTTATGGCCTCTTTGTTACCTAGTGCTGAATGCTAAGTATGGTCTCACACTCACCTCTTCAATGATGTCTCTTGTCTTCGGGCACAGATGACAGCCCGCCAAAGCCGAGATGTGGCACCCTTCGGGGGATTTTCCTGTTGACATCTGGAATAGCACCACACCGAAGGAGAACCAATCCACTCCCGCATCATATCGGTCTCCCATGATGATCTGTCATTAAAAGGTAAGAAGTTCACTACATTACACTTCATAAACAGGAGAGCAGATCTGGGCACAATACGCCTGCCATCAGATGTTACACTCACAAATAATTCCATACATGTGAGATGAATGAGAAATCAGATCATGTTTATCATTTATAGGCATGCCGGGCACACAGTTCCCAGGACCGACATGCCGGGCACACAGTTCCCAGGTCACACATGCCGGGCACACAGTTCCCAGGTCAGACATGCCGGGTTCACCATTACCAGGTCAGACATGCTGGGCACACAGTTCCCAGGTCAGACATGCCGGGTTTACCATTACCAGGTCAGACATGCTGGGCACACAGTTCCCAGGTCAGACACGCTGGGAACATCATTACCGGGACAGACACGCTGGGAACATAATTACCGGGACAGACGAGCTGGGCACACCATTACCGGGAGAGACACGCTGGGTACACTATTACCGGGAAAGACACGCTTGGTACACTATTACCGGGACAGACACGCTGGGAACACTATTACCGGGACAGACGCGCTGGGAGCACCATTACCGGGACAGACATGCTGGGAACACCATTACCGGGACAGACACGCTGGGAACACAATTACCGGGACAGACACGCTGGGAACACCATTACCAAGTCAGACGCGCTGGGAGCACCATTACCGGGACAGACACGCTGGGAGCACCATTACCGGGACAGACACGCTGGGAGCACCATTACCGGGACAGACACGCTGGGAACATAATTACCGGGACAGACATGCTGGGAACACCATTACCGGGTCAGACACGCTGGGAACACCATTACCGGGACAGACACGCTGGGTACACCATTACCGGGACAGACACGCTGGGAACACCATTACCGGGTCAGACACGCTGGGAACACCATTACCGGGACAGACACGCTGGGAACACCATTACCGGGACAGACACGCTGGGAACACCATTACTGGGACAGACACGCTGGGAACACCATTACCGGGACAGACACGCTGGGAACACCATTACCGGGACAGACACGCTGGGAACACCATTACCAGGACAGACACGCTGGGAGCACCATTACCGGGACAGACACGCTGGGAACACCATTACCGGGACAGACACGCTGGGAACACCATTACCGGGACAGACACGCTGGGAACACCATTACCGGGACAGACACGCTGGGAACACCATTACCGGGACAGACACGCTGGGAAGACCATTACCGGGACAGACACGCTGGGAACACCATTACCGTGACAGACAGGCTGGGAACACCATTACCGGGACAGACACGCTGGGAACACCATTACCAAGTCAGACACGCTGGGAACACCATTACCAGGACAGACACGCTGGGAGCACCATTACCGGGACAGACACGCTGGGAACACCATTACCGGGACAGACACGCTGGGAACACCATTACCGGGACAGACACGCTGGGAACACCATTACCGGGACAGACACGCTGGGAACACCATTACCGGGACAGACACGCTGGGAACACCATTACCGGGAGAGACACGCTGGGTACACTATTACCGGGACAGACACGCTGGGAACATAATTACCGAGACAGACACGCTGGGTACACTATTACCGGTATAGGCACACTGGGAACACCATTACCGGGACAGACACGCTGGGTACATAATGGGAATAGAAATATAATATATTTATGTACAGATTAATGCTGGGGCTTTGGTAGTAAGAATGGAAATGTGACAGACACGCTGGATACACTATTACCGGGACAGACACGCTGGGTACACTATTACCGGGACAGACACGCTGGGTACACCATTACGGGGTCAGACACGCTAGGAACACCATTACCGGGTCAGACACGCTGGGAACACTATTACCGGGACAGACACGCTGGGAACACCATTACCGGGACAGACACGCTGGGAACACCATTACCGGGACAGACACGCTGGGAACACCATTACCGGGACAGACACGCTGGGAACACCATTACCGGGAGAGACACGCTGGGTACACTATTACCGGGACAGACACGCTGGGAACATAATTACCGGGACAGACACGCTGGGTACACTATTTCCGGGACAGAAACGCTGGGTACACTATTACCGGGACAGGCACGCTGGGAACACCATTACCGGGACAGACACGCTGGGAACACCATTACCGGGACAGACACGCTGGGAACACCATTACCGGGACAGACACGCTGGGTACACTATTACCGGGACAGACATGCTGGTAACATAATTACCGGGACAGACACGCTGGGTACACTATTACTGGGACAGACACGCTGGGTACACTATTACCGAGACAGACACGCTGGGAACATAATTACCGGGACAGACACGCTGGGAACATAATTCCCGAGACAGACACGCTGGGAACATCATTACCGGGACAGACACGCTGGGTACACCATTACCGGGACAGATGCGCTGGGAGCACCATTACCGGGACAGACATGCTGGGAACACCATTACCGGGACAGACACGCTGGGAACACAATTACCGGGACAGACACGCTGGGAACACCATTACCAAGTCAGACGCGCTGGGAGCACCATTACCGGGACAGACACGCTGGGAGCACCATTACCGGGACAGACACGCTGGGAGCACCATTACCGGGACAGACACGCTGGGAACATAATTACCGGGACAGACACGCTGGGAACACCATTACCGGGTCAGACACGCTGGGAACACCATTACCGGGACAGACACGCTGGGTACACCATTACCGGGACAGACACGCTGGGAACACCATTACCGGGACAGATACGCTGGGAACACCATTACCGGGAAAGACACGCTGGGAACACCATTACCGGGACAGACACGCTGGGAACACCATTACCGGGACAGACACGCTGGGAACACCATTACCAGGTCAGACACGCTGGGAACACCATTACCAGGACAGACACGCTGGGAGCACCATTACCGGGACAGACACGCTGGGAACACCATTACCGGGACAGACACGCTGGGAACACCATTACCGGGACAGACACGCTGGGAACACCATTACCGGGACAGACACGCTGGGAACACCATTACCGGGACAGACACGCTGGGAACACCATTACCGGGAGAGACACGCTGGGTACACTATTACCGGGACAGACACGCTGGGAACATAATTACCGGGACAGACACGCTGGGTACACTATTTCCGGGACAGAAACGCTGGGTACACTATTACCGGGACAGGCACGCTGGGAACACCATTACCGGGACAGACACGCTGGGAACACCATTACCGGGACAGACACGCTGGGAACACCATTACCGTGACAGACACGCTGGGTACACTATTACCGGGACAGACATGCTGGGAACATAATTACCGGGACAGACACGCTGGGTACACTATTACTGGGACAGACACGCTGGGTACACTATTACCGAGACAGACACGCTGGGAACATAATTACCGGGACAGACACGCTGGGAACATAATTCCCGAGACAGACACGCTGGGAACATCATTACCGGGACAGACACGCTGGGAACATAATTACCGGGACATACACGCTGGGTACACTATTACCGGGACAGACACGCTGGGAACACCATTACCAGGACATACACGCTGGGGACACCATTACCGGGACAGACACGCTGGGTACACCATTACCGGGAGAGACACGCTGGGTACACTATTACCGGGACAGGCATGCTGGGTGCATAATGGGAATAGAATTATTATATATTTATGTACAGATTAATGCTGGGGCTTTGGTAGTAAGAATGGAAATGTGACATTGTCTCCTCCATATCCACCTTATCACATAGCCCCCATATAAATAAATGACACCTTTACACCTGACCTCAAATTTATTATAGCCTCACCTCTGGGGCCATGTAGCCACGTGTTCCAGCGTAGCCAGAGGCTCTGGGTTTGTTCTCGATCGCCAGCCCGAAGTCGGTGATTTTAATATGGCCGTCATGAAGCAGGATGTTCTCTGGTTTGATGTCTCTGTAAAAGGAACAATAAGTATTTTGTCATTAAGTACTTGTTTGCATACATCATAAGTGACTAAGGCTGCAGATACGTCCTCAGACACATATTAAGGCAAAGTCTCCTGGTGCGTCTTAGGTGCATTGTGTTGCGAATAAGAAGTATTTGCTGGCAGATGCTGGATGCTGGCAGAGTTGCTGTCCTTCCTGTATGTTTGCACTTGCATGCATATAATCTTATAATCAGATCCACATATACACCGCTAGCATTGCTCCCAATGTCTGAGATTAACTTGAGCTGTCTCCATTTGCTGGCTCTGCCCTGATGCCATGATTGGGACGGCATTATCCCAGGTGTCTGGTAGTTGGGATGTATTTCCCTGTGGCCCAGATAGAAGTGGGTGTGGTAGTGACAGGGTGGTAGGAGGGGCTTTGGAGGGATGTAATGGTCAGGCTAGAGCTGCACACTATGGGGTGTGGCTGTGCCCCTATTACACAGCCACGCCCCTCCCCTGATGTGTCAATGCCAATGTTGGGACGTATGCCAATAGCTCAGTTGTCCCTTTTCTGCATATCTGTACTGAACCTAAAATAATCCTGATTCAAGTGATCAGCCCTGAATGCATCGCAGAGTAATGTTATGTTTATAAGGGTGTAACTACTATCATTTATTTCCCACATTAAGAACAGATACTGTGGGGAAAGAAAGTTACCGATGGATGAAGCCCATCCTGTGGAAGTACTGGAGACCGGACACGATCTCGGCAGCGAAGACTCTGTTATAGAAGAAATGTAACAACATTGTAATATCCCAAATCAGCCATTGTGTATGGGCAGGATAGAGAGATACAGTGCGGGATGGGGAACAGTGTAAGAGCTGTAGAACAGGAAAGGAAGACAAATACGGGTAGAATAGAATCCTAGCAGGAAGAGACAAATTGATGGACGTCCAACAAGGAATCCTATATCACACAGAGTTATACATCAGATTATGCATAGATCGTACGTTGTAGCCGTAGACTCAAGACGCCCTCTTGATTGCAGCAGGTCAAATAGGTCTCCACCGCTGGCGTAGTCCATGACGAATGCTAAGATGTCTTCATTCTGGAAGGTCAGAAGTCCATGTGCTAAGAAGGGGCTCCCAGATGTTGATTGTAGGGCTCTGGTCTCCATCCACACCTTCAGTTCTTCTCTATCCGACAGTCCGTTGTTGTTCAAGAGTTTTATGGCGACGTCCGTCTTGGTGATGTTGTCGTGCGCCAGCAGGACCACTCCGTATGTGCCTCGGCCTAACTCCCGGCGGATGTCATATCTCTCCAGGAATTGAGATTCGTCCTCTGGGCAGTCTGTCGGTGAGATGCTGCTTGGTCCTTGTGGAGTAAAATAATAGATTAGGAATTTATTATTCAACAGATAAGGACATAGAGCACGATTCAAACTTACCGCGTAGCACACTATATGGTTTTACAAAGCTACTTCTAGCTAATCGGAACCACCAGGCCTCGTTGTACAGTAAGCCCAAGCTCCTGAATACACCTTTAATTAAGTATTCCTACGTCGCATTATAACCGGCCTCTCTGCCCTTCCCCTGTCTTTTCCGGGCACTCTGCCCTTCCCCTGTCTGGTCTGGGCTCACTGTCTTTCCGATGCCTGGTATAGGCACTATGCCTTTCCCCTGTCTGGTCCGGGCTTGCTACCCTTCTCCTGTCTAGTTTGGGTACTCTGCCCTTCCCCTGTCTTGTCCGGCCTCCCTGCCCTTCTCCTGTCTGGTCCGGGCATTCTGCCCTTCCCCTGTTTGTTCAGGGTACTATGCCCTTCCCCTGTCTGTTCAGGGTACTATGCCCTTCCACTGTCTGGTTTGGGTACTATGCCCTTCCCCTGTCTGGTCTGAGTACTATGCCCTTCCCCTGTCTGGTCTGGGTACTATGCCCTTCCATGGTCTGATCTGGGTACTATGCCCTTCCCGTCTCTGGTCCGGGCTCACTGCCCTTCCCTTGTCTGGACCGGGCACTCTGCCCTTCCCCTGTCTGGTCTGGGTACTATGGCCTTCCCCAGTCTGGTATGGGTATTATGCCCTTCCCCTGTCTGTTCAGGGTACTATGCCCTTCCCCTGTCTGTTCAGGGTACTATGCCCTTCCCCTTTCTGGTCTGGGTACTATGCCCTTCCCTGGTCTGATCTGGGTACTATGCCCTTCCCCTGTCTGGTCTGGGCTCACTGCCCTTCCCTTGTCTGGTCCGGGCACTCTGCCCTTCCCCTGTCTGGTCTGGGTACTATGGCCTTCCCCTGTCTGGTCTTGGTACTATGGCCTTCCCCGGTCTGATCTGGGCACTCTGCCCTTCCCCTGTCTCGTCTGGGTACTATGCCCTTCCCCGGTCTCATCTGGGCACTCTGCCCTTCCCCTGTCTGGTTCTGGGTACTATACCCTTCCCCTATCTGGTCTGGGTGCTATGCCCTTCCCCCTGTCTTCAAATTACAGGGAAAATGTACTAGGATGTGGAATTGAAATCCCATTGGTTTTGCTGTAGAGAGCTCAAATCCACTGAGAGACCACATTTTAGATTAGAAAATTGAATGACCACCAATAATTTTCCCAGTAAAAGAATAGAAACCCCAGATGTACTATGTGGCAGGTATAGAACCCATTGCAAACTTTCTCAACAATGTATATAGAATAAATGGCAGAATCTGCCCAAATAAATGACCCTCCTCATAGGCTGGATCTCTCTAAAGCTCTGTACAGGTCACTAAGATCTGTGCAGGCCGGGATACTTTTACATTGTAAAGGTGCTAAAAAGAAAAAACGGAAAGTATTATGGGAGACAGACACCATGGGGTTCCCTCAACTTTTCATTAACCAGTACTAGATAACACAAAAAGGAGGGGTGTTAATCGCACAGGTTAATAGTAGTATAATTTTAATTATAAGGACCCTTGTATTTCAATAATGTTATAATTCATATATCATCGACAAAGAAGGGTGTGCTACCACTGGACATTAATTGAAACAGAACATTGTAATTTTTTGAAGAGACAAAAAACAACTGGAGAATGTCTCTATGTGATGCACCAGAAAGGAAAGAAATAAAATGTAACTTTTAATTGATACTTAGTAAAACTTAAGCGAAATAAAAGACACAGTACATATACACAAACACATACATGGACATTTTAATAAAAAGGATAATTAAATCCTCACAGCGTGGAACCCCCCTGTCCCCTGAAATGTTAGTAATAAACCTTTATAATAAAGGAATCTGTTTATTGATCCGTAAATGAACTGGTTTATTTATTTGATGCCAGTTCGTGTGTTAATACACAGATTTTCCTAAGGTAGTCTCATGATGTGGGGTAATAATCCCCTAAATGTTATTGTTACTAGTGGCTAAATTTTTTAAGTGAAAGATGGGTTAAATCAGAAGTTATTTTTGGCTACTGAGTTAGCCTAGATTGCCCAATGTGTATGCCTAATTGGCGATTTTCACTTATAACACAAGATGAATTTATTTAAATAGCATAAATAATTTCAGCCACTTAGTAATATCCAATGGACAAGTAACACGGCTGGCAGCAGGTTGCTATAGATACGGCAACCGGTTATCTGCACTAGGAGCCGCGAGTAGGTAGTACAGCGTGCTGCGGCTTGGAGAAGCTCACCGGGGGACAAGTAAGCGCTTGTGTGGACGTCACACACAGCGCGTGTCTGCCGGGCAGACTTTTAAACGCTGAAACCGCTACCTATAAGTTTTTAGGAAAAATACAGATCAAAATGCATTTCAATAGGGTAGGGGGAAACAGGGGGAGAAGCCACGAAGTGTACAGTCGGCGTACGCTTCGCCTAGCAGCTTCGTCAGGACCAGACGAAGCTGCTAGGCGAAGCGTACGCCGACTGTACACTTCGTGGCTTCTCCCCCTGTTTCCCCCTACCCTATTGAAATGCATTTTGATCTGTATTTTTCCTAAAAACTTATAGGTAGCGGTTTCAGCGTTTAAAAGTCTGCCCGGCAGACACGCGCTGTGTGTGACGTCCACACAAGCGCTTACTTGTCCCCCGGTGAGCTTCTCCAAGCCGCAGCACGCTGTACTACCTACTCGCGGCTCCTAGTGCAGATAACCGGTTGCCGTATCTATAGCAACCTGCTGCCAGCCGTGTTACTTGTCCATTGGATATTACTAAGTGGCTGAAATTATTTATGCTATTTAAATAAATTCATCTTGTGTTATAAGTGAAAATCGCCAATTAGGCATACACATTGGGCAATCTAGGCTAACTCAGTAGCCAAAAATAACTTCTGATTTAACCCATCTTTCACTTAAAAAATTTAGCCACTAGTAACAATAACATTTAGGGGATTATTACCCCACATCATGAGACTACCTTAGGAAAATCTGTGTATTAACACACGAACTGGCATCAAATAAATAAACCAGTTCATTTACGGATCAATAAACAGATTCCTTTATTATAAAGGTTTATTACTAACATTTCAGGGGACAGGGGGGTTCCACGCTGTGAGGATTTAATTATCCTTTTTATTAAAATGTCCATGTATGTGTTTGTGTATATGTACTGTGTCTTTTATTTCGCTTAAGTTTTACTAAGTATCAATTAAAAGTTACATTTTATTTCTTTCCTTTCTGGTGCATCACATAGAGACATTCTCCAGTTGTTTTTTGTCTCTTCAAAAAATTACAATGTTCTTAACCAGTACTAGGCTGTAGTCAGGGCTAGAAGTACAATAGAGGCATAAGCCGCAGAGTGATCCAATCATCTCCAGTCGGCACCATAGCTGGCTTTCCCTGGGGGGTTGGGCTCTCAAGGAAAGATGCAGGCACCCCCCTCATGGGTATTACCACCTCTAGTGCCAGTAGACCTAGAGCTGTTCTATAAACCGTGAGATTTGGGTGTGGGGTTAATATAGTAATATAATATATAAAAGTGATCATTTGTCTGTCCTTCTATCTTTCTATACACATCCAGTTTACAAGGGGAGATTGTGAAATTTTACATACAAGCGTATTAAAACACGTCCGAGGAAACTGAAAGAAATTCCAAATCAAAATGACTTACTGTTAATTTTTTATTAATTAAAAAACACAATTTTTGCTGCACCCTCATATGTATGTTCCAGCATAACTCCGGAATGGCGGCAGCAATTTACACCTATGGTTTACAATCTGGGAAATGGTACAACAAAGAATAGTATGGTGTGGCGCATTACAATCTGTGAACACACTCTGTGGGGGTAACACTCCCCTAGGGGTGGGACAGCAGCACAGAGTATTTTAGGAAACATCATAGCACCAGAATGACTTCAGCAATTTACACCTATGATTTACAATCTGGGAAATGGTACAACAAAGAATAGTATGGTGTGGCGCATTACAATCTGTGAACACACTCTGTGGGGGTAACACTCCCCTAGGGGTGGGACAGCAGCACAGAGTATATCAGGAGACATCATAGCACCAGAATGACTACAGCAATTTACACCTATGATTTACAATCTGGGAAATAGTACAACAAAGAATAGTATGGTGTGGCGCATTACAATCTGTGAACACACTCTGTGGGGGTAACACTCCCCTAGGGGTGGGACAGCAGCACAGAGTATATCAGGAGACATCATAGCACCAGAATGACTGCAGCAATTTACACCTATGATTTACAATCTGGGACCAAACGCTGTGGGGATAACACACCCCTAGGGGTGGGACAGCAGCACAGAGTATATCAGGAGACAGCATAACTCCAGAATGGCTGCAGCAAATGACACCAAACTTGGTACCCATATGACTTACAATCTGTGAACAAACACTATGGGGGTAACACACCCCTAGCACCCTTAGGGGTGGGGCAGCAGCACAGACAATACCAGGACATGCATGATATGTCAGTGATGACAGGTCTGCACGTGACAGGTACAGTGACATGATGTAAGGAGGGGAATGGAGATAGCACGAACCCACACACTGAGAGATGTATAGTGGCAGTAGAAGGGTCCCCCAGCAGCACAGAGTATATCAGGGGATGTGCTGCGTACAATAACAAACAACTAATGTTATTTATACTGTGTGTTTAATATTAACATTGATTTTTGTAAACAACCATATCTTAAAATCCTGGGCAACGCTGGGTACTTCAGCTAGTAATTACAATATTTTTATGATTAGGCTGCAATTAGGTTAGGTAAATGTAGAAGTGTCGACATTCATACTGTGTGACACAGTGAATGTCGGCATATGTCTGTCACCAAACTGAGCTATACTATGGGTTATAGCACCTTTCTCCATAAATTTTGTTTGTACAATTTTATTTAAATGTCTTAATCTGAGTAACTGTAGTAACAAATGAAGTAAATGTAAATTACATGGACATCATTAATATTGTGGTTTGTAAAAGACAAATGTAACATTTGCCAGTGTGAAAATTAAACTAAATTGAATGAACATACTAATGGATATTTTGTCTTTACCTGGTCTTGGCTGATCTTCATCCGGGTCTTCAGCCTTACCTGCCGCTCTCTCTTGCGGGGATTCCTCCTCTCCAGATTTTCTTGGTGAAGTGTTCTTCTTCCTTCGGACATCCATCTCCGTCTTCTGGTCTTTTTTTTCTGTCTTGCCGCTGGACGATTCCTCAGGTGCTTTCTTTTCAGGCTTTTGGGATGATTCCTTTCTGCGCCTCTTCTTTCCGACCATCTCCTCTGGCTCCTGCTTTGGACGGAACGCCTCCTCAGATGGTTCCACTTTTGGCTTCTGGTTTCTCTTCCTCCTGCTCCTCTTTCCGGGCATTTCTTCCGGCTCCTGCGTCTACCGACGGGTACACCTGATCCAATAATTTATGTGGTCTGATCTGGCTCCTGCGTCTTCCGACGGGTACACCTGATCCAATAATTTATGTGTCCTGATCTGGCTCCTGCGTCTTCCGACGGGTACACCTGATCCAATAATTTATGTGGTCTGATCTGGCTCCTGCGTCTTCCGACGGGTACACCTGATCCAATAATTTATGTGGTCTGATCTGGCTCCTGCGTCTTCCGACGGGTACACCTGATCCAATAATTTATGTGTCCTGATCTGGCTCCTGCGTCTTCCGACGGGTACACCTGATCCAATAATTTATGTGGTCTGATCTGGCTCCTGCGTCTTCCGACGGGTACACCTGATCCAATAATTTATGTGGTCTGATCTGGCTCCTGCGTCTTCCGACGGGTACACCTGATCCAATAATTTATGTGTCCTGATCTGGCTCCTGCGTCTTCCGACGGGTACACCTGATCCAATAATTTATGTGGTCTGATCTGGCTCCTGCGTCTTCCGACGGGTACACCTGATCCAATAATTTATGTGTCCTGATCTGGCTCCTGCGTCTTCCGACGGGTACACCTGATCCAATAATTTATGTGGTCTGATCTGGCTTCTGCGTCTTCCGACGGTTACACCTGATCCAATAATTTATGTGGTCTGATCTGGCTCCTGCGTCTTCCGACGGGTACACCTGATCCAATAATTTATGTGGTCTGATCTGGCTCCTGCGTCTTCCAACGGGTACACCTGATCCAATAATTTATGTGGTCTGATCTGGCTCCTGCGTCTTCCGACGGGTACACCTGATCCAATAATTTATGTGGTCTGATCTGGCTCCTGCGTCTTCTGACGGGTACACCTGATCCAATAATTTATGTGGTCTGATCTGGCTCCTGCGTCTTCCGACGGGTACACCTGATCCAATAATTTATGTGGTCTGATCTGGCTCCTGCGTCTTCCGACGGGTACACCTGATCCAATAATTTATGTGTCCTGATCTGGCTCCTGCGTCTTCTGACGGGTACACCTGATCCAATAAGTTGATTTACCTTTGAGAAAAAGAAAGAAGTCACCAAGGTGACAATATAGGCGCTTAAGGGGTTGGCGGTTGTGCCAGCTGCTCACACAAGGGGAACATCAGTCCCCAGAAAAGGTACTGGCAGAAAAAAAAAGGGGGGGGGGGGGGTTGTGGAGCTCTCAGATGTAATATGTTAGTAATATATAAAACAATCTATTATGATCAATTGGGTATCACATAAAGGTTTTTTAAATTTCATATGATGAGATATATGAAGAAGTTAATTCATAGTAAAAAGCAATATAAAATACACAATAAAACATACTCTATATCAGGGGTTCCCAATGTTTTTCTAATCACGGCACCCTAGAGTATCAGAATTTTTCCACGGCACCCCTAGGCCCCAAAAAATATATATCAAATGAAGTAGATTGTGTTTATATGCTTCTTAGGTTCAGTTATGTGGTAAAGGGCAGGATTTGCTTCTGATTGTACACATTTTATGATTGGCAGCCACCAGCACTGGATTTGTCCAGAAGTAATTGATAATAAATAATTTGATTTGGTCCTAGACGACCGACCCGAGGCACCCCTGCAAGTGTCCCGAGGCACCCCAGGGAGCCTAGGCGCACAGTTTGGGAACCACTGCTCTATATAAAGAATGCACTCTGGTGTATTATGGAAGGACAAAGGAAAATATACTTAGACATGGCTCGCTTGTTCCTAGTATTGCTCTCCTCCAGTAGTTAGATGTGGTATGTCACATTAGGATCCATGGTAGACTGGTATTGTGGGTGTCCATAAACCTGGCTGGTTGCCTTGTTGTTTTGTTTCCACTCGTGAAGAAATGTTTATTTTTTATTTTTTTTATTATACGTACTCACGTTATATAAAAATAAGAACAATACATTTAAAAGACACATTCACATTTCAATTAACAGAAAGGAGACAAGCACTATCTTCACACACTAATATCCTATGGGTCAGAGACCTAACAATGTTCCCTGAAGGGCTTTGATACATTGAGGATAAAGTACTTATAAACACCGAGCATACATGTTACATGTTAATCTTTCTGTAAGCAGGACATGGCGATGCAGCCTTCAGACTCCCCCAGAGTGCAATTGCATCCTCCCGTTACTAGTCTCCACAATATTCTGACATATATCGATACATACACTATTTCAAGTTTTATAGTTGTCTCCTAGACTCCTCTTCTTGCTTCCATTCAACAAGCGAAAAACAGATCTTAATTTTTTCTTGGACTTGGGAGGAGAGAGTTTGTATAAAATCTCCCCAGCTCTCAAGAAACTTATCTTGATTTTTTACTTTTTTGTGTGGAAGCTTCCACCCAGTCCATCAGGAATATAGTTTTTTCAAAAACAATTTCATAGATGGGGGTTGTGGCTGAATCCACATCTGCAGAATGGTTTTCTTTGCAGTGGCGGATATAGCCATCATCACTTTATCATTAGCCCTTCTGCTCCTGGTTGTCTTATCATAAGGTTTTATACTAAGAATGGCCCATTGTGACGATATTTGGAAATCACTCTGTATATAGGCTTTAATAAATCGTTCTACTTTTTTCCAAAAATGGAAAACCTCGGGGCAACTCCAAAGGCAATGGACCAGATCTGCTCAACCAATCCCACACTTCAGGCAATTGCTGTTAGATAACCCAATCGTATTCCTCCTATTTGGGGATAAATATGCTCTATGATAAATTTTCAAAAATAACTCTGTATATGTTGGCATGGGTAACATCTTACAGATAGAGTTCAGATGGGTGTATAGATCATTCTCTGTCACCCCCGGAAATAACACAGACCATCTGCTTATCACTGTTTTCGCCACTTTGTCAACGGACATGGGGCCTTATTCAGATCTGAGCTCAGTACAAATTTCTTTGGAAAATGGGCAAAACCATGTGCACTGCAGGTGGGGCAGATGTAACGTGCAGAGAGAGTTACATTTGGGTGTGGTGTGTTGAAACTGAAATCTAAATTGCAGTGTAAAAATAATGCAGTCAGTATTTACCCTGCACAGAAACAAAATAACTCACACAAATCGAACTCTCTTTCTACATCAGGGGTGGCCAACCCATCTGAGACAAAGAGCCCAAAATAATTCCTTTTAAGACAGAGCCGCACCTATTCAAAAATGGGTGTGGCCTAGCTCCCAGAAGGCCATGCCCCATTTTAAAATGGATTGTGGCTTAGAATGACATTTGCCATATATATATATATATATATATAACAGGGGGAAAGCACGCACCCACGGAGACTGAAATAAGGCTTCACAGACTCAAATAGCTGTCAAACGTTTTCGATGCTTTATTGCATCGTCATCAGGATAACGAGTGTCAAACAAAATCAGCGTATATATAGACATACAAACAATGAACTCACCCCCCGTGCACCAGGTCGCCAGCTTCCGGTCAGGTCCAGCACGCCCAGGCGATGACGCGAGCAACCAGCTCCGGTTGCCTAGACAACTCTGCAACAAGCGCGCCGGCTATTGACAGGCGTCTGCTCCCCGCTGCGTCATCATCCCGTCCAGCCAATAGGCGCGCACCACCCCTCCGGTAACCACGGAGACCTGGAATAAACAACAATACGTGCGTTACATAAAATACACAACAAAGCTTAAAAACAGTGCATTAATGTAAACGGAACATGCACGCAATATAGAACATATATAAGCATGGAAAGCAATCTTCATAGCCTAATTCAGGCTGTAATAAACATGTGTACTGAAGTCAATGTGCCTATAGAAGAGAACAAGAGGCAATAGTTGACCTAACAAAAAGCTATAAGTATATTTACATAATCAATAGGGCTGTCATAAAAAACAATGGAAGCCAGTGGCCTCGTTTAATCCATTAGGGGACAAAGTACCAAGTCGGTGTATCCACCTAGCCTCTCTTTGTAGGAGGCGTAGTGAACGGTCTCCCCTGCGCAAATTATCAGGTTCATGATCGATTATCATGTATTTTAGCATGGAGATGTTATGTCCATTAGTCACAAAGTGCCTAGCGACAGGCTGATCACTCCTGCCGCTGGCAAACGCTGCTCTCAGGGTAGATTTGTGTCCTGCTATGCGTTCTCTCAGGGTACGGTCGGTTTTACCGACGTACCCGAGCCCGCACGGACAGGTGATGAGATAAATGATGTACTTAGTGGTACACGTGACCCTGTGTCTAATGGGAATCCTAACCCCCGTGTGAGGATGTGGAAAATCAGCACCAGTATTTAGTGCACGACAAACTGCACAGTTAAGACACCTGAAACATCCTTTTCTTAACTGTAAGAAGGTGTTCTGTACGGAATCAGCCTGTTTCATGCCAGTGATGTCTGTTTTCATCACCCAATCCCTGATATTCTTGCCACGTGTGTAGCAAGACATCAGGGTGGTGCTTTTAAGGTTAAGATCAGGATCAGTGCTGACAGTGGGCCATAGTTCTCTGGATGTTTTCTGTATGGTCCCACTACAGGTATTATAGTGGTTGACCCATGGTATCCGTTTAGTGAGGGAAGTTTTTTTGCGGGTCTTAAGTGTGTCAGAACGATCCCAAGCTAGGGCCCTGTTTTTAGACGCATCGAGCTGAGTGCGTCTATAGCCCCTTGCTAGAAAGTCAGTGTACATCCTGTCAATGTGTTTAACAGCTATATCACGGCTGGAGCAGATTCTTATAGCTCTTAAAAATTGGGAATAGGGCAGAGAATATTTAAGTTTGTCGGGATGGAAACTGGCCGCATGTAGGGTGGTGTTCCTGTCAGTATCTTTACGGTAGATTTCAGTATTTATTTTACCATCACTTAGTGTCACCTGTACATCCAAGTAGTTAACACTGCTAGTGCTCATGTTGTGAGTAAACTGTACCGGGTGTCCAGAAGCGTTGTGTGATCTAATAAACTCCTCCAATGTCAATTGATCACCTGTCCAAACCAAGAACAGGTCATCAATGTACCGTTCATACATTAATGCATTAGTAGAAAAAACATGATTATTGAACATGATGTCATCCTCAACGCTAAACATGTATGCGTTGGCGTACGATGGGGCCACATTGGACCCCATCGCACAGCCTGACGCCTGTAGAAAGAACATGCCGTCAAATAAGAAATAGTTGCAGGTAAGTACCATTTCTAATAAATCAATAATCAAGTTCACATCAGGGCCCGTATAGTGCGTACTGCCATTAATCAATCTTGCGACAGCCTGCATACCCTCCAAATTGGGGATCACAGTGTACAGACTGGATATATCCAGACTGCATAAGATGGAGCCAATAGGAACAGTGTTCATCTGTAGAAGTTTATTAAGGAAAGAGGTCGTATCCTGCAGGTATCTAGGATGATTCTGTATACACGGTTGTAAGATGGAGTCCAGGTATGTAGATACTTTATGAAAAAGTCCATTACGAGCTGATATTATCGGGCGTCCTGGGGGATTGCTGGTCCCTTTAAGTTATTTATACAAGGACTGGGTGCGTTTGAAACAAAAAGAGGTGGACTTCCTTTACCATGGGATTACTCTGAGTGGATACCACAAAGATAAGCGCATACCTCGGGGGTTCAGGATAAAGAACTCTCCTACCATTGGCCGTTTCAATTCCCTATTCTGTAAAAGGTGGATTGCGGTGCTTAATAAGTGCAGCTTTGACTTATTACTCCTCGTCATTGAGGAATCAGCCCGTGAGCTGAATATTGCACAAGAAAAAACCAAGGCGTTTGAGCAACTACACCTACCCACTTTTCAGCTTGACACCACACAGGATTGGGCCAATAAATTGGAGGCACAAATCAGCAAGTATAAAAGAGATTTGATGATCTTTAAGAAAGAAAAGCTCAATAAAGTTATCGCTGATTACGATCAGAATAGGGTCTATCAGTGGGCCTCCAATAGTGAGCGACAGAGGGCACGTTACAGACGGCCTAGAGATTACAGGCAATTGTGGCAGTCTGACTCATCACAAGAGGCGGGGACTAATAGTGAATCTGAGAGTGTTCCGATTACCAACAGACAGGTTGACAGTGTGGCCCCTTTAGGGGTTGGTTCCCGTCGCAGACGCGGCGGACCCGCAGACGCACCCGCAGAGGAGGTGAAAGGGAAAGGCAGAGGCAGAGGAAGAGGACGAGTAGGGAGACCCCCACTCCGTCCGAGGACTTAATCTTCAATTTGTCTGATCACCCGCTCACGACTATTGAGGAACAGGTACTCAGGAGAGGCATGTCTTTTGTTCCGACAGTTAGGCTGGATGACATGCAATGGTCCATTGAAAAATATAAACTTGGCCGACAGCTGAGACTTTATGAACATTTTAATGGAGCAAAAGCCAATTCATGCCCTGATCCTGATGATGATAATATACTGATTCCATCTGCAGTACAGAGCCTACAGAGAAAATCACGCTTCGATCCTCTGTCCAATAACCCTTCTTTAAAGACCTTTAATCGCCTACTTGATCATCAGACTAAGAGGAATATCGACATACAGTGTCGACAGAGAACTGTATACAACAACATGAATCCTTCTGAGCTGCGGGCGCTCAAAGACCTAGCTGGGTACACTGACATTGTAATACGCCCCGCTGACAAAGGCGGGGCAATTGTAGTACAGAGTCTTACTGACTACACGGCTGAAATAAACAGGCAACTGAGTGATGGTAACGTGTATCGACGTTTGCCACAGGACCCGACGTTGATCTTTGCAAAACGATTGGAAACACGTCTACAACTGGCTGTATCTGATGGAGTGATCTCCAAGAAACTCATGACAGCACTCATCAATGTGGCACCAGTGGTCCCTATTATTTACACGTTGCCTAAGATACACAAATCCACCAGCAATCCCCCAGGACGCCCGATAATATCAGCTCGTAATGGACTTTTTCATAAAGTATCTACATACCTGGACTCCATCTTACAACCGTGTATACAGAATCATCCTAGATACCTGCAGGATACGACCTCTTTCCTTAATAAACTTCTACAGATGAACACTGTTCCTATTGGCTCCATCTTATGCAGTCTGAATATATCCAGTCTGTACACTGTGATCCCCAATTTGGAGGGTATGCAGGCTGTCGCAAGATTGATTAATGGCAGTACGCACTATACGGGCCCTGATGTGAACTTGATTATTGATTTATTAGAAATGGTACTTACCTGCAACTATTTCTTATTTGACGGCATGTTCTTTCTACAGGCGTCAGGCTGTGCGATGGGGTCCAATGTGGCCCCATCGTACGCCAACGCATACATGTTTAGCGTTGAGGATGACATCATGTTTAATAATCATGTTTTTTCTACTAATGCATTAATGTATGAACGGTACATTGATGACCTGTTCTTGGTTTGGACAGGTGATCAATTGACATTGGAGGAGTTTATTAGATCACACAACGCTTCTGGACACCCGGTACAGTTTACTCACAACATGAGCACTAGCAGTGTTAACTACTTGGATGTACAGGTGACACTAAGTGATGGTAAAATAAATACTGAAATCTACCGTAAAGATACTGACAGGAACACCACCCTACATGCGGCCAGTTTCCATCCCGACAAACTTAAATATTCTCTGCCCTATTCCCAATTTTTAAGAGCTATAAGAATCTGCTCCAGCCGTGATATAGCTGTTAAACACATTGACAGGATGTACACTGACTTTCTAGCAAGGGGCTATAGACGCACTCAGCTCGATGCGTCTAAAAACAGGGCCCTAGCTTGGGATCGTTCTGACACACTTAAGACCCGCAAAAAAACTTCCCTCACTAAACGGATACCATGGGTCAACCACTATAATACCTGTAGTGGGACCATACAGAAAACATCCAGAGAACTATGGCCCACTGTCAGCACTGATCCTGATCTTAACCTTAAAAGCACCACCCTGATGTCTTGCTACACACGTGGCAAGAATATCAGGGATTGGGTGATGAAAACAGACATCACTGGCATGAAACAGGCTGATTCCGTACAGAACACCTTCTTACAGTTAAGAAAAGGATGTTTCAGGTGTCTTAACTGTGCAGTTTGTCGTGCACTAAATACTGGTGCTGATTTTCCACATCCTCACACGGGGGTTAGGATTCCCATTAGACACAGGGTCACGTGTACCACTAAGTACATCATTTATCTCATCACCTGTCCGTGCGGGCTCGGGTACGTCGGTAAAACCGACCGTACCCTGAGAGAACGCATAGCAGGACACAAATCTACCCTGAGAGCAGCGTTTGCCAGCGGCAGGAGTGATCAGCCTGTCGCTAGGCACTTTGTGACTAATGGACATAACATCTCCATGCTAAAATACATGATAATCGATCATGAACCTGATAATTTGCGCAGGGGAGACCGTTCACTACGCCTCCTACAAAGAGAGGCTAGGTGGATACACCGACTTGGTACTTTGTCCCCTAATGGATTAAACGAGGCCACTGGCTTCCATTGTTTTTTATGACAGCCCTATTGATTATGTAAATATACTTATAGCTTTTTGTTAGGTCAACTATTGCCTCTTGTTCTCTTCTATAGGCACATTGACTTCAGTACACATGTTTATTACAGCCTGAATTAGGCTATGAAGATTGCTTTCCATGCTTATATATGTTCTATATTGCGTGCATGTTCCGTTTACATTAATGCACTGTTTTTAAGCTTTGTTGTGTATTTTATGTAACGCACGTATTGTTGTTTATTCCAGGTCTCCGTGGTTACCGGAGGGGTGGTGCGCGCCTATTGGCTGGACGGGATGATGACGCAGCGGGGAGCAGACGCCTGTCAATAGCCGGCGCGCTTGTTGCAGAGTTGTCTAGGCAACCGGAGCCGGTTGCTCGCGTCATCGCCTGGGCGTGCTGGACCTGACCGGAAGCTGGCGACCTGGTGCACGGGGGGTGAGTTCATTGTTTGTATGTCTATATATACGCTGATTTTGTTTGACACTCGTTATCCTGATGACGATGCAATAAAGCATCGAAAACGTTTGACAGCTATTTGAGTCTGTGAAGCCTTATTTCAGTCTCCGTGGGTGCGTGCTTTCCCCCTGTTATACAACGGCCGTTCGCGTCCTTTGGCACTGGCACCGGAGCAAGTTGCCTTTCTGGATCGGAGTGCCTTCCCTACAACCTCCTCTATATATATATATATATATATATATCCATGGGGTGGGACGACACTAACTTAAAAAGTTCATTAATGCTGGGGTACACACTCAAAATAGTCCTCCGTGTGGAGTATATTTGGTATATACGTGGGTACAGGTAAGGTCACTCGCCAGACTGAAATTTTTAAATCATTGCTTTATTTCATCATATTCATACGCTGCCAATACCCTGGTCAATGTTTCGACCCGAATTAGGGCCTTTATCAAGACTTGTTTTGACAGCCATCATAAATACATTGAACAAGTGCACACCTTGCGGTGTGGAGAAAGTAGCAACACGATCTGTTGCACATGCCAACTATATATATAGTATATGTTTGTGACGGCGGCACTCACGCAATAAATCAGTCAGGAGACTTGGCTGTCACCAACGTTTCCAAGCCAGTGCGGCTTCTTTATCAAGGTGTAGAAGACCTTGATAAAGGTCTTCTACACCTTGATAAAGAAGCCGCACTGGCTTGGAAACGTTGGTGACAGCCAAGTCTTCTGACTGATTTATTGCGTGAGTGCCGCCGTCATAAACATATACTATTACACAAGCTGTATGGTTACAGTCTTGTTTAAGGAAGGCACCACGATTTACAGACATTAACTTGACAGCCGGGGAGTGCCGCTCCAATATATTGCTATATGTGTATATAGTCCGAATCGTCTATCCACCGTCTGGATCAGCAGGGAGATAGACGATTCGGACTCAACTGTTTATCTGAAATTGTCATCAGTCGGAGAGGTGTGCCATTTTCGCCTTTTATTCTGATATTGCTGCTCGCTTCAGTAGAAGCACTACAGGGTCATCTGACCCACAACGGTGACCACACCTTTTTAAAAAACCTATAAAGAGTATACTTCAATGTATTTACACTATACCAAGGTATAAAGATTCCATAGATCTTGGTGTACTACCCCTGAGGAAGTCCCTAGTGGACGAAACGCGTAGGGTTAATTCGCATGATCAATCTACACCTTTGTTCGGAATCACTATGAATTACTACGATCCACCAACAATCTCTGTAAACCATTCATGACAAATGTATTTTAAACCATTTTATTGTATGAAATAAATTTTGTATTTTTACCATTGTGGATTGGTGATATCACCTTCTGAGCGCACCTCTACACCTTCTTCTCTCTACCTTGTACATCAGACTCCCATTAGCGGCGGAGCCTTTAGAGAAGTGCTGCTCACCTACAGGCGCAGGACAGGGACACAACCCCCCCTTTTTTTTTATATATATATATATATATATATATTATAAACTATTGTGAGAGTGACAAGAATCCTGACCTAAAGCAAAAAAACCCAGATAAGCAGCGAAGACCCCCCTGGATATCCCCCCCCCCCCCCCCATACACACACACAGCTCTTATTTACTGTATATAATTATATGCATTATATTAGTTACATACACTTTGCCCAGAAGGGCTCAGGATGGCAGGAGGCTGGGGCAGATCAATGCCAGCCAGAGCAGGAGCACGGCATATCAAAGCGGCATAGATACGCCGACTGGGCAGTGATAAAATGGCGCAGAGCACACTGCTCCTAATGTGACTGCGCATGCGCTGGCTCACGGCGGCCGTGGCTTGTCGTCACACATGAAAGGCCGGCGCCGCAGAGCCGCACATCAAAGGGAAGGAGCCGCCGACCATCATATGAAGGGATGATAGCTGCCGAGCCACGGGTTGGCCACCGCTGCTCTACATGTTGCATCTGCCCCACCTGCAGTGCACATGGTTTTTCCCATTTTCCAAACAAATTTGTACTGAGCACAGACCTGAATAAGGTCCATGGTTCTGAGAAAATTATAATAAAAAGAAAGGGCTTTTTTTTACCAGGGTGTGGTTGTAACAGGAGCTTATCTAGGTCATTGTCCCAGTAATTTTCCTTTAATATTTGGGTCATTTCTTGTACATAATGTTGAGCTTGAATGAATGTGAGATCTAATGGTATACTCGCCGCGTATTTCTCTGCTACCTGACTATAGGTCATAGGCCTTCTATTCACAGCATCGATTAATTGACCAAATCTTACTACACCCTTATCTTTCCAACGATTAAATGGATGCGCAGCTTTACCATCTTGGAAACTAGGGTTATATAAAAAAAATTAAATTGTGGAAACTTTGGAGTTAATGCCCAATCTATGATGGACAACATACCATGCTCTTCTATTGGATGTTAATAAGGGCTTCGGTGTGTCCCGAGATTCAGCATCCGAATCTGTAGAATGGAGAAATGCCACTAGGTCCCCCTTCAGAAGGGTTGCACAATCCAACTCTATGTTGGTATACTCTCCTCTCCCAGATCCAATCCCTTATATAGCGGAAGTGAGAAGGCAGGCTATAGCTCTCCATATTTGGGAAGTTAATTCCTCCTTTTGCTTTAGGCTATTGTAATTTTTGGAGACTTATTCTGGCTATTTTTCCTTCACAGATGAGCTTTCTAAATATTTTATCGATCTCCCGAGTATCTTTAAGGGACAGGAGGACAGGTAGCATCTGAAGAGGATACAGGAGTCTGAGGAATGTTATCATTTTAATTAAATTTATTCTCCCCATCAGAGATACTGGTAATTTTGCCCATCCTTCCATTTCACATTTTCTAATAACAGAGCCTACATTCAAATCATAGAACCGGCTAAGATCCTTGGGAATATTTACCCCAAAATAAGTAATATAGCTTTCTGCCCATTTTAATGAAACCTCATTGGCCCTTGGTGGTTTTTTAACTCCTATTTTTAAGTAAAGTGCCACTGACTTATCGAAATTTAAGTCAATTTGTTGCCAAGCCACACTTCCCTGTTGGACTATGGAAACTTTTGATTTACCATCCCACTTGGACCACCCCATTAACCAGTAATTGCTTACTAACTGGACACTTCAATTTGGGACACCACCACCTGCATATTCTTGGAGCCTATCCCCAACGTGAGTTAGAAAAAACTTTTTTTACAAGTGGAAACAAAACAACAAGGCATCGAGCCAGGTTTATGGACACCCACAATACCAGTCTACCATGGATCCTAATGTGACATACCACATCTAACTACTGGAGGAGAGCAATACTAGGAACAAGCGGGACTTGTCTAAGTATATTCTCCTTTGTCCTTCCATGATACACCAGAGTGCTTTCTTTGGTACTTGTGTAGTTTCACGGCGGCAGCTTACGCTACATTTGAAGCTACGCTAATAGCGTAGCCCAACGGCTGCCTTACTTGTCTAGTTTCACCGCGGCAGCCTAAGCTACGTTATCAGAGTAGCCCAATGGCTGCCTTACTTGTGTAGTTTAATGGCTGCAGCCTAAGCTACGTTACCAGAGTAGCCCAATGGCTGCCTTACTTGTGTAGTTTAACGGCGGCAGCCTAAGCTACGTTACCAGAGTAGCCCAATGGCTGCCTTACTTGTGTAGTTTCACGGTGGCAGCCTAAGCTATGTTATCAGCGTAGCCCAATGGCTGCCTTACTTGTGTAGTTTCACAGTGGCAGCCTAAGCTACGTTATCAGCATAGCCCAATGGCTGCCTTACTTGTGTAGTTTCACAGTGGCAGCCTAAGCTACGTTATCAGCGCAGCCCAATGACTGCCTTACTTGTGTAGTTTCATGGCGGCAGCCTAAGCTACGTTATCAGCATAGGCTGCCACCGTGAAGCTACACAAGTTACTACAGTACTGTTGCCGGGAACTGCATCTCTGTCCCTGGCAAGCCTAGTCAGCGCCTCTCTCACACCGCAGGCGCCAGCATGATCCCCTCTCTTTGGCGGAGAGGGGATCATGCTGGCGCAGGCGGAGAGGCGCTCCATCTGTTTGAGATGCAGGAGCATCTGAGTAGCTATTACGGCAGGGTACAGAAACCCTGCCGACAGGGTTAGGGGTTCTGTAACGCGTGCCTCTCCTGTCCAAAGAGGGGGTGCGGACGCAAGTGCGTCTCATTCACAATGAAGGATGCATTTGCCAGTGCTCCATGTTACATACTGGCAAATGCCTCCTTTTCAAACCCCCACTATCCACGGCAGCCCGAAACGTGGTGAGTGGACGCGTTACACGTCCTCCCGACCTTTTCATACCCCACTGGCGTGGAGTTGGTTTTATATAGTTTGGCGAGCGGACGCAGATTATATGTAAGGTAATCCGCATCCCCTCGCGGGGCTCGCTACGCTCGCCAGGCTTCGGGCTCGGTGGCTCGCTGTGCTCACCACACTATATAAAATCAACTCCACGCCGACGTGGATAGTGGGGGTATGAAAAAGTCGGAAGGACGCGTAACGTGCTCGCCACGCTTCGGGCTTCCGTGGATAGTGGGGGTGTTTCAAGAACACATTCACACCTGTCATGTCATACATCTAATGGGCCCCATACATCAGCAATTAATTGTGACAATTTTCAGATATAGAGATGATTGCCACAATTAATTTTAGATGTGTGGGCTCCCCCTTTTGGCAATCCCAATCACAATCGCCAATCGATTGCTTAATCAGGTTTTTAAACATGTTTAATAATCTGGTATTATCTGCAGATCTTTTTTAGATGTGTGGGCATTCCCAATTCGTTTTCTTCATCTATTTACATTATATACAGCTGAAATGACAATCGATTGGGGCAATTTCCAGATATGAAGATGCAATCTTTAGATGGAAAAATCTGCCGATCACTGAAAAAATCTGTAATGTGTGGGCAAAGTCGGATAGATCTGAAAATCCATTTATCTGGCCAAAATATCCCAATATCTGAAAATCCATAAATTGTGATTGCTGATGTATGGGGCCCATAAGACAGTAATGACAACATGTGTTAACATGTAACTGGATTTGACTGACTACGCTGGATCTGGCAGGGATGCTTATGCGGCCGCGGGAACACTACGCTACTTCTGACTGACTGTGCTAACTATGCTGGCCGTGGCAACACTACGCTTCTTCAGACCGACTACACTAACTACGCTGGCCGCGGGAACACCGCTGATTCTGACAGGGTCGCTACGCTGACGGCGTAACTGCCACCGTGAAACTACACAAGTACCCATTCTTTATATAGTGTATGTTTTACTGTGTATTTTATATTGCTTTTTACGGTACTTGTGGAGTATCACGGCTCCCACGACCTTCATCGTATGCTGATTGTATGCTAAAAAATCGCATTGAAATGTGTATTAAACTTGTGAAATGCCCCCAAATGCCATTTTTCATAGTGCACCACCCCCACTATCAACGTGAACCCGAAGCGTGGCGAGCGCGGCGGTACGCGTCCTACGACCTTTTCATACCCTCACTATCCACGTCGGCATGGAGTTGAGAATAGAAAGTGTGGCGAGCGCAGCGAGCCACCGAGCCCGAAGCGTGGCGAGTGCAGCACGCCCTGCGAGGGGACGCGGATACCTTCACAGCTATACGCGTCCCCTCACGGGCTTCACAGGTATCCGCGTCCCCTCGCGGGGCTCGCTGCGCTCACCACGCTTCGGGCTCGCTGCGCTCGCCACACTTTCTATTCTCAACTCCACGCCGACGTGGATAGTGGGGGTATGAAAAGGTCGTAGGACGCGTACCGCCGCCCCACGCGGGCTCGCTGCGCTCGCCACGCTTCGGGTTGACGTTGATAGTGGGGGTGGTGCACTATGAAAAATGACATTTGGGGGCATTTCACAAGTTTAATACACATTTCAATGCATTTCAGTGCAAAATCGGGTGCCATCGCATCGCATCGTATGCCATCGCATACGATTTTTGAGCAAAAATGCTAAAAAATCGGTAAAAATCGTATGCCATCGTATGCCACTACATATGGCATACGATGCCATACGATGGGAGCCATGATACTCCACAAGTACCCTTTTTACTATTTATTAACTTTTTCATATATCTCATCATATGAGATTTAATAAACCTTTATGTGATACCCAACTGATCTTTATAGATTGTTTTATATATTACTAACATATTACATCTGAGCGCTCCACAAACCCCCCCCCCCCCCCTTTTTTTTCTCTATCAATAAGTTGATTTACCTTACCTTGATTCGGCTCCTGCTTCTTCAGACGGGTACGCCTGGTACAATAATTGGCTTTCTGGCTCCTGCGTCTTTGGAAGGGTCCACCTGATCCAGTAATTGTCTCTCTATCTCCTAAAATCGCTTTTTCTCCTCTTCTCAATCCTCTGCTTGGGCTCCTGCTTCCTCCTCTGATGCTGTCTACTGCAGAAATGCCAGTTGGAAAATAACTGCCACTCTCAGCTATGAAAGTGTATAGCTTGGGTCATGTGACCAGCTTGCTGCTCTCCCATATACACTATGTAGTATCCATGCTGTTGGGTATCAATTTTTTTTTACACGTAAAGCACATCTAGTAAAATCTCTGTTGGACTTTTGTTTGTATTGGTATGGGGGATGGGAGTTAGGAATGGAAGTGGTGCGAATATCAGATCCCCCAACGTGACTCCTTCCATCAGGTACAAGAGGCTCTGCTCTTGGGCTTCATCTAAAATCACTAGTGTGATTTGGGCACTTTTCATGTGATTCCAACTGATCGGTCTGCTAAAAAGTGTCAAATATAGATAATATAAACTCAGACTAGGGAGACCCAAACCCCATCACTGTTAGCCCTAACCGAAGACTGTAAAGCTACGGTACCCTGGGAGTCCCCAAATAAATGAGGAAATAATACTATTGATTTTAGTGAAAACTTTCTTTGGGATATAGACAGGTGAATATTGCAAAACATATAAATATTTAGGCAATATAACCCTATTAAGGAGATTCATGCGACCGGCTACAGTGAGAGGGAGTTCCTGCCAAGTATGAATCCTTCTGTGGAGATCCAATGTAACTGGGACAATATTATGCTGTGTAAAGGCTTTAACATCTGAGGTGATCCAGACTCGTGATTTTTACATTTCACAATTTTTTTTATGTCTGGAAAAAAGGTTCAGATGTAGGTTCAGATTTAAGGCCCATACACACTGAGCGACTTTGTGCTGGAAGTCGCTCTAAACAGCATGTTTGAGCAGCTTTAAGCTCAAAGCCGCCCAGTGTGTATGGCCCGGCGGTGAGCGCTGCTGCGCGCTCCCGCAACATCGCCAGGAAAGCCGTTCATCTGCCGGTAATACCAGCAGATAAGCGGCTTTGAGGACGGCTTTACATAGCTCTGCGCTATGCAAAGCCGTCTGCCCCCCGCTGACGGCGCCAGGCAGGGGCAAAGCGGCTCAGTGTGTATGCACTGAGCCGCTTTCCCCCATTGATGAAAACGATCATGGCTGTCCATACATGCTCGGCATAGTCGCCAAGTGTAAATGATTGCCGCTTTAAAATAAATGGAGATTTCTTACCAAATCTCTCACTTTCTGATTCTCTCATCCTATTACATTTCCCCAAAGGTGTTGCTACTTTGTTGCAAAAGAATTCGTGAAAAACTCGTGTCAACCATGTTCATGCTGACCGGTCAATGTCGACCTGGAGTATGTGGGCCATTTTTAGATGTCGACCTACTCACTATTGGTTATTAGTGGGCAACCTAGTGATTGTTGATGTTGACATTGTCCACCGGATACCTAGCAATTATAGGATCTGAGTGGTTGCTAATAGCAACACCTCCACTAATATTTCATGAAGCTTTAGTAAATCTTCCCATTAGGGTGCATTTATATCATGGACTTAAACACGCATTAACCCTGACTTTATTTGTTACGTAGCACTAGACTGCAATTCCCTTTATTGATTTCATATAGGCGGGCGAGACATCGAGAGTTACTTATCCTCTTATGTGTGAATGCTCCTCTTTTTATACTTTCTGCGTGATACATGTCATAGACATTCCATCATATATGGTATGGTGAATGGATGTCCAGTGCTCTTACTTCCTTCTTCTGAGCTATTCTGTGTTCCCAAATATATTTTTATAGAGCAATATGCATTGTCAGCCTGGCTAGTATGTTTCTTGGGGTTTGTTTATGAAGAGTTGTGTTTTTTGCGAGACATGGCTGCTGTAGTTTAGAAGCATTTCCCTTTTATATATCAGACAGAAACATGATCAAAAGTGACGGGTCTTACCTGTGTATCCCTGGCGTTACTTTGTTCGTTGGTTGTGCCGCTTATTACCGTATGTTTGACATGATTTGTAACGTAATGTGATTGTTATGTATCTTGGGGGTGACTATTTGTTAGAACCCTTTGTTGTAGCTTGCTTACGGAGACTGAGGAAGACTTGTGAGTCGTGGCTTAGGTGCCTACTGTGATTATTGACTACTTGGATTTTATACAGGTAACAAGTTTCACTTTTAGCATGGTTCCATAATGGGGATTTGCCAAGCACTTATATGTACGACCGTGTTAGCTGCTCTGGTGGTGTTCTGAGCTTCTGTTCTTAGTAGATTCTATTTATATCTGTTTCTTTATATATATTACTCCTTATTGCAATTTGGCTACTTTATTGTACTTTACATCATTTTGTACATTGTTTTTTATCTTTTGGTGATGGTCGTTGTTGCATGCAAGTCTATGCAAGATGTCAGTTATGTACAAATACAGGTCATTCCTCCCAGCCTCATTTGCTGCAACACTGCAGACTGCACCAAGGCTGTTTTCTGGTGGCGCGATGTGGGAATGCAGGCTATGGGTACATGGGCATATGCAGGTTCCATTTGATTTCGGAGGTCTCTCTAGCACCAGGTGTATGGTTTTATGCACGGATAGCGATGACAGCTACTTTCACAAGTGGATGGATCGGGGTAGAATGGCCGCATAGCTGGGTGTACAAGAGGAGAGCCACATTTATTTCTGTGCATGCACTTTGGCCACATATACTGTAAAGACATGTAATAGGATGTGATTTTTGGTACGGTTCTGAAATCGCATCATATCGCATGCATGTTTTGAAATCACCAATCTTTTGCCTAATTTGCATATGTAATAGAATGTGGTTTTTCGGGTAGAAATGGAATTCAATTGCGATTTTATGGACATTTTCACAGAAATGTGTAAATTATGGTAATGGTAATGTGCGTTTTTTGGTACTAATGTAAAAAAAAACTGCTTGGGGTCCCCCCTCTTGAGCCAAACCAGCCTCGGACTCATCGAGCTGGTCTTGGTTCAAAATATATGGTGGACAAATACGTAGGAGTCCTCCGTATTTCTGAGACAAGCTCCGGGCTCTTGGACCAGTCTTGGTTCAAAATATAAGGGGAACAAAAAACTGGGGGTCTGCAAGTATTTTGGAACCGGGACCAGGCTCCAACATTACTTTTTATAGAAGGTCCGTAAGATGAGCACTGTGGCTGGTCAGTCCTGGACGGGGTCCGTGGGGGAGTCAGAACCCCCACATTAAAGCCGCTCAGGGGCTTATGCCCACCATACCAGTTTCTAATGGACTCCATTGTGACACATTACGCATACTAATTGGAGGAGAGTAAGACTAGGAACAAGCGGGACCTATATAAGTATAAATTCCAGTGCCCTTCTATTCTATTCTGTTTTATAACTAAGTGAATTTTTATTGTGAAGTTCTTATGGTTTTTGATACATTTTTTTTATATATTGCATTTATTATATGTTAGATTTAAATAAATACCAATGTGATACCCAATTGATCATAATATATATATTTTTTATACTGCTAATACAGCACTGGAGCTCTCCACCACTACTTTTTTCTTTTCCGCCCAGGGCTTAAGTTCGGTGCTGTCCCCGACATCCCAGGGCGGTGGACGCCAGGCTAATCTGTGTAAAAAAATTTAAGGAAAAATTGATATTACTTTATACAGGAGAACTACTCAGGGTTCCCGTCTCCGCTATAGAAAAGGCTGCTCACTCGGCTGCTGTCAGTGGCAAGTGAGCGGTGGCAGAGAGGACAGCGCTGGACCAGGTAAGTATGTGTTATTTGAAGTGTATAAGGGGTGTCTAATAAACCTTTTACTTTTCTGGGTGTGTGTGTCATTAATTCCACATTCTTTTTTTACACATATTAATGCCCCGCATGCTGGGTCTTGTAGTTCCCCTGTATAAAGTAATGTTTTTTTTCTATTTGTTACACAGATCAGTCTGGCATCCATTGTCCTGGAATGCCGTGGACAGCACCAGACTTCAGCCCTGGACGGGGGACGCCCCCCCTCCCCCCCTTTAATGAGGGGATTCTGACTCCCCACGGATCCTGTCCAGGGCTGACCAGCCACAGTGCTCATGGTACAGCCAGGGATCCTTGTATAAAAAGTGTCCCCCGGCAGTGGCATGACAACACTGGCTGTTGGAGCCCGGTGCTGGATCCAGAATGCGGGGGACCTCCAGTTTTTATGGACACCGTATTTTTTAGGACCAGGGCCACTCCAAAAGTCCAAGGCTGGTTTCAGAAATACAGGGGACCCCTATGCTTTTTTGTCCCCCATATTTTTGGAACCAGGACCAGCTCAATGAGTCCAGGGCTGGTTTAGCTCAGGAGGGGGGGACCCAATTTTTACTGCAATTTGCATCCTATGACATGTGCGAATTACACTAAAAGTCTCAAAACTCTGAAAATCTCATCCTATTACATGTCACCCCTTGTGTCTGACCAGCCCGATGCTTTGTACTCATCCTTGAGTTAAGTTTCTTTAAAGCTGAAAGTAAGAAATCACGTTGTAAAGAATAATTCCCAAGACTGCCGCCCAGGGTGTGTGTGGATCGTACTTGCCTACACTCTTGGAATGGCCGGGAGTCTTCTGAATCTCGGATGGTCTGGGTGTTTGTTGATGTGATTCGCCCTGAATTGTGTCATTGTAGCTACACACCACACTTTACAGTGCCAGTATCCTCAGCATTGTATAGTGTGGAGAGGGCCATTATGCAATTGCGTTGCCATGCCCCACCCTCACTTTTCACACTTATACTGTGCCAACTTCCCTACTGTGCTGACCTAGCTGTTGCCTCCTGGAAGTGGCCAGTGCCAGATTAAGGTATAAATGGGCCTGGATCTGAAAATTATCAAGGGCCTATTATGCGCAATAAAAGGGGTTGTAGCCAGCACCTAATAATGTGTGTGTGTGTGTGTGTGTGGGGGGGGGGGAACCAGTGTTCTGGTTGGGTGGTCTACTCACGGGTGTGTCTCTATTTGTGTAAATACTAACTATATGTCTGGAAAAGGAAGGGGGCTGGCATAGGAAAAATGCAGGGAGATATATTGGCAGGTGTCCAAAGTTGCACCCGCAGGACACAGATGTCCTAAGATACTTGCGGGGTGAGGCGGCACTCCACTCATAAAAAAAATACTGAAAGCTGAAACTTGGTAGACAACATTTCAGCACCTTTTATGTGGTCACCTAAGGTTACCACACCATATACCCATTATACAAATCATGTAACACAATAGTAACCCCCCTTATTCAGTACTTGCCTCTTACACATTATGCCACATGGAATGAGCCAAAATTCACACTATGGCACACAGATTGAGTCAAAATTCATGTTATGCCACTGGATTGAGACAAAATACACACTATACCAAACAGATTGAGCAATAATGCACAATATGCTTCATAAACAAGGGCATTGCACGCCAAAGGAGCGCATTAAAAATTGACACCATAATACCCATTACATGTTAAGCCACACACCATAATGTCCATTACGTATTATGCCAAACACCATAATGCCTATTAAAAATTATGCTGCATCAGTGCTGTTTACCTACATGCTCATTGCCAGGGGTTCCATGCTCATTGCCAGGGGTTCTATGCTCGTTGCCATATGGGATTACATGCTCATTGCCCAGGGGGAATACATGCTCGTGGTAACTGGGGAACAGCTACCGCCAGGCAGAAATGACAGCCATTGACAGCCGGGCAGAGAGCAGGGGGCTGCCCGGCTGTATTCAGAACACTGCAGGTCCCGGCTATTTAAAATAATACCCCTTTCACACAAGAAAATGCAGGGACTTACCCGGGTATATGGTCCCAGGATCATACAGGGACATTCCTGGGCTGGCCCCTTTTACACCAGCCTAGTCCCTGCATTTTCTGTGACCAACTGACCCATTTATATGTGGACGAATGATTTTGGTCCCGTGAAACCGGACCATTTGGTTCCAGAGAAATCTGCCCTCAAACAACATGAACAGCCATGAAATTTCAGAAATGAAAAAATCGGTTTACCCTCAATATCTCTGGAACCAATTAAACCATATGGACCAGACTGGTCTCAGATTGAAGGCCCAGCGATTTGGGTTCAACCTCGAGCTTCTGTGATGCCGGAGGGGGAACTGGCAGCCGTTGGAATCGGGTGGGGGTCGGAACTAGAGGGTCCCATGTTATTCTAGGGGGAAAACAATCCAGCTTTGCCTGGCTCGTTGGAAAGCCCTGGCCCTCAGCTACAAAATGGGCATATTTGGAGAGTTGGCCTGGAGCTGTAGCTCCATCAGGCCCATTGTTAATCCGGCCCTGGAAGTGGCAATCAGAAAGTCAAGTGTGTTGTATATAGATAAGACAGAGACACACACATACTGAGGGGGTCATTCTGGTTGACTCGCAAAGGTTGCAAGCAACTAAACACCACCCGCAAAAAACATCCCCCCCTCACATGACCAATGTCCCTGCATGCATGAGAATAGATGTTTTGCATAAACATCCATTGTTGGTCACGACCATCGAATGATCTCTAAAGCATTTGCAAATCTAAGTCACTCTCTAGTGACTCAGATTTGCAGCACCCCGCTACATGAACAGGGTGGGCAGCTGACATTCAGTGATGTCTTCAACTATACACCTTCCCTACCCAACCACAGCAGGGCAGAAGCCAGAGTAATTCTCCAACTATCCACCTTTCCAACCATAGCAGGGCAGAAGCTGCAGAAGCCAGAGAAGGTCTCCAACTATCCACCTACCCCTGCCAACCACAGCAGGGCAGGAGCTGCTGCAGCAGCCAGAGCAAGTCTCCAACTATCCACCTTCCCTTCCAGCAGGCACAGAAGATCCTGAAAACCCTTAATGAATAAGCAAACAATGAAGAGAAAAAAATTCCGTTTGTCAAAAGTTTTGTAAAGTAAAAATGTTTATCATTTAATGGACCCCTATAGGCCTTTATGGATCCATTTAATTGAGTCTGTTTATTGTGTTGTATTCAGAAACAGAAATAGCATGGACCTTTATGACAGCACCCCTAAGGGCTCGTCTGATTAAACACATCTTCGAACTTAGATTGTCCCTTAAGATGATGGGGTAGTGTGCAAAGTTTGAATACAATTAGTTGAAGCGTTCGAGAGTTATTGTGGAACATACATACACACACAAACATCATTCAATTAAATAATATATAGATTAAGGGTGAAATTTACTAAGATGTGAAATACACTTCACATGTGATGTTGCTATGGGTAACCAATCACATCCTGTCTACTATCTTCTAGAGCTGGGGTAGCCAACCCTAGTCCTCGAGAGCTACCAACAGTGCATGTTTTGCAGGTCTCCTCACAGAATCACAAGTGAGCTAATTAGCTCCATCTGTGGATCTTTCAAAATGTGTCAGTGATTAATGAGTGCAGCTGTGCAGCAGCTAGGTGGTCTGGAAAATGTGAACTGTTGGTAGCTCTCGAGGGCTAGGTTTGGCTACCACTGTTCTAGAGGGTGCTAAATAAATAAGAAGTAGCTTCTGATTGGTTGCCCATAGCAACATGACCTGTGAAGTGTATTTCACATCTTTGTAAATTTCACCCTAAAAGTCAACTGATTGGAGTCCATGTCATAGTGTTGTGAAATTAAGCATTATAATTATCTACATATATATATATATATATTATATTCATCTACATATATATGTATTATATGTCTAGTGTCCATGTGTCATCTGTTGGCAGTAAGTGAAACTACATCTAGGTTTCGAAGCAGTTGCTTCATGCGGGCTTACACTGCCATCTGTTGGCAGAAAGTGAAGTTACATCTAACTTTTAAAGCATTTGCTTTGAGCGAACTTACTAATTTGGTATTATATAACCCTAACTAGGTTACTGTACACGGTTATTTAGCAAGTCATTTGTAAATATATAATTTATTGACAAAGGATGGAAGTATATGAGTTTATTAGCACTTACTGTCACCTAATAATTACAAGCCAAAAATGCAGTAAATGGGTTGTGGATTTACAGTGGGGGGTTATTGTCACACTTGTGGGATCCGAAAGAATAATATATGTAAATCAAAATAAATAGATGCAAATGCAGTAAGTATATAGTATCTAACAGAATGGACCATTAGGAAACCCATGTCAGAGGCGGTACTGCAGGCCTGATGTCCTATCCGTCAGAGGCGTACTGCAGGCCTGATGTCCTATCCCTCAGAGGCGGTACTGCAGGCCTAATGTCCTGTCCGTCAGAGGCGGTACTGCAGGCCTAATGTCCTGTCCGTCAGAGGCGGTACTGCAGGGCTGATGTCCTATCCATCAGAGGCGGTACTGCAGGGCTGATGTCCTCTCTGTCAGAGGCGGTACTGAAGGCCTGATGTCCTCTCCGTCAAAGGCCGTACTGCAGGCGTGATGTCCTAACCGCCAGAGGCGGTACGGCAGGCCTAATGTCCTATCCGTCAGAGGAGGTACTGCAGACCTGATGTCCCCTCCGTCAGAGGCGGTACTGCAGGTTTGATGTCCTATCCGTCAGAGGCCGTACTGCAGGCCTGCTGTCCTATCCGTGTCATCTGGAAATGTGGCCTATTCTGATGCAAGCGCACAAATACGTTTGATAAAATGACATGAATAAATGTTTACAGAGCCACTAATATAATAATGTGATCATGGGGCATGTATGTTTCCCGAATCCACCAGATTCCCAATCTTATGAATAATAATGCAGCCAGGGATTCTGGGGTCAGTTCAGTTAAACAAAATGGCGGCATAGTTGTGTTGGAAGGGTGACACTTCGGGACCGCCTACATTGCTCTCCATGAGAATTGCAGCATCTGTGGGTGATTTCTATCATGATGTATGCACCCGAGCATCATGGCCGCTAATAGAGGTGGATAGAATACTGGCCTCCAAGTCCAAAAAATGTTGATGGTGGAGAACTATCCTGTCTACATCGCGTCACATTGGCTATAACACTATGGGGCACATTTACTACAGCTTCTAAAAATGACAAGATCCTGTCTTTCATTTTCTAGGATGCTAGTGAGAAATGAGCAGCATCACTTTCAGAAGCTATAGTGAATGTACACCTGTGTCTAACACCTAGGGTGAAATTTAATAGGATGAGAGATTCAGAAAGTGATAGGTTTGGTAAGAAACCTCCAGGTTTTTTTTAAAGCGGCAATCATTTACACTGCAAAATCAAACTCGATTTGCAGTGTAAATGATTGCCACTTTGAAAACACTGGAGATTTTCTTTCCAAATCTCACCCTAATCTCACCCTACATGTTCTTTCCAAATCTCACCCTACATGTTCTTTCCAAATCTCACCCTACATGTTCTAAAACATCAGGACTTCTGCCTTTGTGTGTATGTGTATGTATGTGTGTGTATATATATATATATATATAGTATTTTTGAAGGAGGGCACTCACCATTTCGCAGTAAAAAACTTAGCTTTTTATTCAATCCATTAAAATATTGAACTTAAATCGTCAACGTTTCGGTCTGCATCTCAGACCTTCTTCAAGACAGACAACAAGGCAATAAGAGATCTTTCTCCAACAGAGTCTCTGTTGGAGAAAGATCTCTTATTGCCTTGTTGTCTGTCTTGAAGAAGGTCTGAGATGCAGACCGAAACGTTGACGATTTAAGTTCAATATTTTAATGGATTGAATAAAAAGCTAAGTTTTTTACTGCGAAATGGTGAGTGCCCTCCTTCAAAAATACTGTACTATGGTCCTGTGCCTTGGAGTGAGCACAACCTAGATGGATTGTTGAATTGTGTGCGGATTCCTTGTATGTATATATGTGTATATATATATATATATATATATATATATATATATATATATTCTAGGAGAGGAAAGAGGAGCGCTCCAAATAGTGCTTTATCTTTTTATTTCAATCAAAAAAATATATAATCCACAGGTACATTGTAAATGGTGTCACGTACCACAATTGACGGTTAGGCACAACCGCGGGTGATAATCAGCATGAACTGGGGCTGTCTCCGTCAGCAAACGAATTGGCAAACGGGTGCTCTCACCACTCTCACATCCACCACGGAGTTCAGACCAACGCCAGGCCACGCCCCTACGCGTTTCGTCACGAGGACTTTGAAATAAAAAGATAAAGCACTATTTGGAGCGCTCCTCTTTCCTCTCCTAGAATATCGCCTACCTGAGAATCCAGGTGCCCGCAAGGGTAATTAAGAGGAAGCTGCCGGTTTTATACTGGATCTGAAGTGCTGGAAAATTATCTCCTTCTCCCCCAAAATAAAGGGACTGATTTTAAATCCTACTGAAAGGATAAGGACTTGCGCGCTAATTGGACTTTATTGTGATATATATATATATATACTCGCTAACCTCCGGCACCCCGATAGTAAATCTGGCTTTGGTGCCCTCCACCAAGCCATGGCACGACCCTATGTACTAAAAATAATGATGAAAGTGGTGGCACTCAGAGACTTAGGACTTAGTAGTGAATAAATAAAATGTGTATTTCACATCTACAGGTAACTAAAGTGCCATAGTGCAAGAGCTAATAAATGTAAACAAATATATCACAAAATTCTAAAAATTCTATGCACCTGATTTTTTTCTTTTTTTTACATTTATTAGCTTTTGCACTATTGCACTTTATTTACCCGCTGTTATAATTGGGTTATTAAATTAAGCACTTCACACATGGGGCTCTATGATGTGTTGCTATAACAACCTGATGTTTGTTTACAGCGTCACCACAACCACACGGATGGGCACACTAACGTCCCAGCCGTTGGAGGCGGGTCTCAGGCACAGGTCTTAGCTGACATCACATCCACCGGAAGTCTCTGAGTGCCGCCTCTTTCATCAATATTTTTATATACTTTCTGAGTAACTTTTGTCCAGATTGTGCAGACGTGTTTTTGATTTTATGATGCGGCATGAAAAATAAAGACATGTTTAAAGACCATTTCCACCAAGGATATGGTCATGCTCGTTGGCAGTATGGCCACACCCCATTTGTGCCACACTAACGCCAACAGTTTTGCTTTTAAGACTTCCTCTGTTGGCATATTGGACTCTTAGTGAATTGTTGAGGTCTCTGTTAGTTGGGTTATTTATTCAATGGCTGATGATGAAAGACTCCACAATGTGCACTTTTCTATCTGTTGGGAAGAGGCAGTTTGAAATTATGTTTAAGGTTTAAAACTTTGTCAACTTCTTCTGCTGGCTGAAGAGTGTGCCACTGGGCAACGGGCCTTCTGGGATGTGCAAGCATGTCCGACCAGTGCCGTAAGGCGTTCCCTGAAGCTCGGCAGCCTAAGTATATCTTTCCGATCTGCTCATTTTTATTGACTTTATCGTGGTCCCACACTGAGATGATAAGATCCACATCCTGAAGGAGAAAAGAAAATAAGTGTCACACACACACAGCCTGTAACTGTCGCCAATACATTAATAAAATGTCAAAAACCCTTTTCTCTGGAGACAATGTTTTTACATCGATGTCGACTACTGGAACGTCAACATGCATTAGGTCCACCACTGAAGGTCGACAGGCTTAGGTCGACTCACGCAAAAGGTCGACTTAGGCTTAGGTCGACCCACGCTTTTCCGCATTTTTTGTCTCTTGAATTACGACACAGTTGCCTTGGACACCGTCCCGGTGCACCACGTCCCCTCACATGGCTCGCTGCACTCGCCATGCTTCAGGCACAGTACCTCGCTACACTCGGCACACTATTCTATTCTCGTTGCATGCCCCAGTGGATGGTAGGGTATGAAATACCGCGTGTCGGCTCAAATAAAAACGTGAAAAACCAATGTTGACCTTTTGACTGTTGACCTTCTCCATGTTGACCTAATGCCTGTATGGACCTAATGACCCTGTCGACCAAAAGCCATGTTGACCTTTTGTGTTGACCTACTGCCTGTTGACCTTTTCAAGGTCAACATAGTGAAAGTATACCACCACCAGGAGTAAGATTCACTGAGAACTAAGCAGATTCTATTTAACAATCTTTTCTTCGAAAATCAATGGTCTTTGAATAAAGCATGTTTACCCTTTAACCCTTTGAGAGATGTTCAAAATATCTGCTAAAAATTCCAGCGTCGCTCACATTTGTTATATAAATTAAAATAAAAAATGTGTTAAAAAATATTATACTATAACCATAATATTATAAGAAAGTCAATTAGTAAATGTTATGGTATATGGGGGAAGTGGTATTATTTGAAATATAACAAATCTCACCCAGCACTGTAAAGGTTGCATGCCTAGTTAGGCTCAATCCCTAGATAAATCTTATATGCACAGTATAGTATACTCTTTCTTTTTTCTTTTTCCGATGTGTATAGTCATAGTTTGTAAATGAGTAAAACGTGCATAATAAGTAAGTTGTCACAAGCAATCGATTGATGGTAATTCATTTTCTTCTTTTTTTATTAATTAGGGCAGTGATGCTCGTGTTGCACAATATACACTCTCACATGTTTATATATAGCATAAGGTCATAGATGGTAGCATTTATGTCTCTATCTTCCCGACTGTTGGTTTTCTCTTTTCTGTATTAGTTCATTTTTTTAGTAAATAATCAAAGGAGCGACTTCACACGTGTAGAAGAACATGTCCATAGTTTGAGCAAATAGACTGGGCAAAAAGCAAGCCAGTATCTCTAAGAACCTAGTACTTTAGTAAAATCCTCTAAATTCCTCAACGGGATTTGATGAAATACTATTACCTCTCGTTTTAAACAGGGGAAAGGGAAATAAGTAGTATAACTTGGCCAAACCATGTAGGTTGCTGATTGTATGTAAATGTATGTGATGTATGTAAAGGTTGGGTGTTTTTGGGTATAAATGATCTTTGTATATGTTATTTAGAAAAAGTTTCTTAATAAAGATGATTAATAAAAAAAATATGTATATTATACTGGATTTTCTATATAAGGTAAACATTGCAGGTCATCATGATGAATAAAATGTTTGCTTGGCAATTTTCACACCAATTTTGACAAATTCACTTGGCACTCAATGGGATAATATATAACCAATCTTTTTTCTTTTTTTTTCTAAAATGCCACCAAAATTGTTTTCAATAATAATATTTAAACCTGATTCAATATAATTTGTTTTTATTTTTACAAACATACCAAATCAAGTTTGGATTTCGCCGAATCCAGTCATCTGTTGGTTCCAGCCAACTCCTGTCTAGACCCAATTCCAATCTGGTCCAGTGACCTTATACTATTGCCACAAACTCCTATTGTCCACCCAAACATATACTTCCCTTCAGGGCTGCCGAGAGGGGGGGGGGGGGGAGAGGGTACGATTTTTGGCCCCTATACGATGAAAGATTGTATAAGCACCCTAAAGGGTGCTTTAAAGCGGTACGCGTCCTCCGACCTTTTCATACCCCCAATATCCACGTCGGCGTGGAGTCGAGAATAGAAAGTGTGGCGAGCGCAGCGAGCGGACGCGGATACCTTTACAGGTATCGGAGTCCCCTCGCGGGCTTCACAGGTATCCGCGTCCCCTCGCCACGATTCGGGCTGGGTGGCTCGCTGCGCTCGCCACACTTTTTATTCTCAACTCCACGCCGACGTGGATAGTGGGGGTATGAAAAGGTCGGAGGACGCATACCACCGCCCATTAGGGTGCTTATACAATGTTTAATCGCATCATATGGCATTGTATGCCATATACAATGCCATACAATTTTAAAATTGTATGGCATTGTACAATATTGCGCGATATCGCGTCGCATCGCATACCATCGTATGCCTTATGGTATGCGATGCGATGGGCGCCGCCAAAATACACAAGTACCGTGTATTATGTACGGAAAGGGAGGTGCAGGGTGGTGGCAATAGTGTAGTGTGTACAAGGAGTAGCGGCGATGGGTGGGGAAGAGGGTGCAGGGTAGTGATGGTAGTGTGTGCAGGGATGGCGTGTAAAGGTATTGACAGTTGTGTAGTGTGTGCTGAGTGATGAGTACAGGTAGAGATGCCAATCCTGGGCATTTTTTTTCAATCCCGGGTAAGGGATTGAAAAATGCTCAGTCCTGGGATCCCAGGGCTTGGCATCCCTAATAAAAACACACCTGACCCCCCACACCGGCTTCCCTAACTCCAGTACTCACAGCCACGCCTTTGGGCTCTGAACTCCACCCACCTCACTAAGCTTCCCTCATTGATGTTGGTTAAGTCTATCAGAAACTCTAGTTTTATTTACAAGCCAACTCCTGAGGTTGATTCACAGACCAGACAAACTCAACCCTCAGGTGTGACAATCTGGTTTTTGTTCCAGTTACTTATTACCGTATTTTAGTAAACAGACCTTATAGGTTGCGCAGTTTAGACAGTATTGTATAAATATTGCATTCAGAAACATTATAGGTAAATGTTTGAGCAGAGAGCTAACTGCGTATTCTAAATGCCTCACCTGAATTTGTTCTAGTGTCACATCAAAGGTAAACTGTTCGTTGAAGTATGGGTTCAAGGTGTTCTTCTTCACGCCTGTCTTCTTACGCTTCCATTTCTTCTTCTGCAGAGCAAGCTGCACTTTCACATAGGGGTCTATGGGGATAAAGAGGTTGAGGTAAATAAGGGGGGTGCCTAATTATTGAATGTGGGTACAATAGATGTAACAAGTAGTGGTTGGAGAACAGGGTGCTTACATATGTCATGGTCCTATTTTTACGGGTGTGGTACAGCTCTCAAATGTCAACATGTGTTTCACAGAGGGGGGTTGTGCCAATGTCGACACATGAGCACATAGGTCCTGAACTGGTACTCCATGTGGATGGTAAAGTATGAAAAAGCTTACAAAATGTAAAAAATATCCCCCAAAAGTCATGTTAATGATCATATGGTGTCAAAATAGTGACTGATTATTGAATATCTGGACCTAGACCAGGGTGGCCAAACCGGTCCTTGAGATCTACCAACAGTACATGTGTCTCAGGCAACCTGTGGATCTATAGTAGGAATGATGCAGCATATATATCAGGCAACCAGTGGATCTATAGTAGGAATGATGCAGCATATATATCAGGCAACCTGTGGATCTATAGTAGGAATGAATGCAGCATATATATCAGGCAACCTGTGGATCTATAGTAGGAATGAATGCAGCATATATATCAGGCAACCTGTGGATCTATAGTAGGAATGATGCAGCATATATATCAGGCAAACAAAAAAGTATATTTTGAGCGCTATGGGTCAGTATTTGGGTGCTGTGTGCAAGTGGCTGCCCTCTGGGAGGGGGTTGCCGCCCCCAAAAAAGGATACGTAGAAGAAAGGAGATACCAGTAGGCGCCTTATGCACACAATTTATGACAATTTATTAAACAATCTTAACATACAAAATATATTAAACTAATAAAGCATAAAATAATCCACAACAATACTATAAATATAAGAAGTTAAAAACATGTGCACTAGCAAATGCTGAATTGATGGATTTTATATTTACCAAGTCCCGGTAGGCTTTTAGCATATGCGCATATGTTGCCAGGTACTAATGTCCCAAATTGAAGAATAAAGAACCAGCGTTCTGCAGAAATATGTGACACCTGTGAGATTTCCCACAGCGTTTTTTGTAATCCAAGAAAAAGGGTTATTAGAGGCTTGAAAATAGCAACCAATGATGGAGTCGACACTTATAAAGCATTGTCTGCAAGAATTGTGGATTTTGTCTCCATCGACACATAAGTGTCGACTCCATCATTGGTTGCTATTTTCAAGCCTCTAATAACCCTTTTTCTTGGATTACAAAAAACGCTGTGGGAAATCTCACAGGTGTCACATATTTCTGCAGAACGCTGGTTCTTTATTCTTCAATTTGGGACATTAGTACCTGGCAACATATGCGCATATGCTAAAAGCCTACCGGGACTTGGTAAATATAAAATCCATCAATTCAGCATTTGCTAGTGCACATGTTTTTAACTTCTTATATTTATAGTATTGTTGTGGATTATTTTATGCTTTATTAGTTTAATATATTTTGTATGTTAAGATTGTTTAATAAATTGTCATAAATTGTGTGCATAAGGCGCCTACTGGTATCTCCTTTCTTCTATATATATCAGGCAAGCTGTGGATCTATAGTAGGAATGATGCAGCATATATATCAGGCAAGCTGTGGATCTATAGTAGGAATGAATGCAGCTTATTGGTTTGGCCACCCCTGACCTAGGTTATCCTATCTAGATGTCAGCCATCTGCATACTTTTGTTTCTAAGCAGGATCTCTATATTTATATTGCTCCAGACAAGTGGTAACTGATCTTAAGACATCAGAAGCAGCAGCAGCAGCGGCCAGTGGAAGCTGCAAGAACAGGTAGAGAAGCAGGATAGTGTCATCTGTTCTGATTCTGGTGGGGAAGTCTGACTTTAAACCACTGTCATGCTCATCTAAAATGTTGTACGGACAGTCTATACATATTTTCCGCTTGACGCTGCTCTTTGGGGGCGATTAACTTGTTTGTGCGATGTCTCGTCTAAAGTAATGGGAAATCTGTGGGTGCTATTGAAATTATTTTTCTTTTATTACACTTGTCATTCTAAACAGATCAAGTTTATCCAAGTACAGCAGCTGAACCCAGCTAAAACAATGGGTGAAAAGTTAATAGGATGAGAGATTCAGAAATTGAGAGATTTGGTAAGAAATCTCCAGTTTTTTAAAGCGGCAATCATTTACACTGAAAATCAATGTTTTTTTGCCGTGTAAATGATTGCCGCTTTAAAAAAACTGGAGATTTCTTACCAAATCTCTCACTTTCTGAATCTCTCATCCTATTACATTTCACCCAATATGGGTAATGTAAAAAGTGCTGTTTGGGCGCACAAATGGGTCACCTTTTGCACATTTCTACTTGCCAGCAAAGAGGAGTGCGAGCAGAAATGCCAGCACTGACAGCCCAAACCGGGCAACAATTGAATTGCTCCGTGGGGGACCAACACTGACAGCTACTAGGACAACAATTGAATTCCACTCTTTCTGTGACTTGAAGCTATTAATAAGTTAATATAATACATGTATGAACTACTCTGTGGCAACAATTGCGCTTCTTTTTACTTTATAATCTCTACAAGGAGAAAACTCTGCAACCATCAAACTCTATGAATGGATACTATATAGTTCATTATTGACCTTAATGTTATTTCATAAATATCACCTGATAATCCATCACTGTCCATTTTCTTTAGTTTCTTAGCCTCGAGGATAACAACATTGAGTTTAGAAGTCACAGGGGTATATTTCAGAGAGAGGCAGATGTCCCCGAGCTTTTCATACTGTAAAAAAGATTGAAGCGGTAAATATAAGTTGTGGTAAATGTTTTGGGTGTGTTTTTAGAATGGGCTGACATGGGGCCTGATTCAGACCTGATCGCTGCAGTGAGAATTTGCAGAGGACTGTGATCAGCTAGCCACTACCCAGACTGCCCTGTGCAAGTCTCTGGATGGATTGCTGATAGCAGGCTATCCATACGCAGCTCACCATCGAATGATTTTTCCAGTCTGTGCAAGTGTGCGGAACTGACCCTTCCACAACAGTGCGACAGATACAGGCTGTCCTCACACACCCTCCCTGAATACGATTGGTCACTCCTGGGTTTTTTAAGACACTCCCAGAAATCAGGTAACCAACCACAAACGGCGGCTTCCTGTCAGTTAAGTTGCAAGTCTTACTAACCTCCTTTATTCCCAGGGTGTGACCCCCTACACCAGTGTATGTTGCCCTCACCTCAGATTTGCCTGCAGCCTCCAGCTCTTTCCACTCCTCAATGACGTGCTGCAGATCCATGTCCCTCAGCTGCAGCCGCACTTCCCCGATCACATCGTGCTTGGAGAAACGGTTAAAGTCATAAACCTGCATCACCACCTCTGTTTCTTGTATCTCTGACTGAAGCACCTGAAGTAGATTACATAAAGTTACTACAATCTACACAAGGAACATTATGGAATGTATACATTTTCAGAAAATGTGGTGCATATCTATAGAAGGTCCGTTATCACATCTGAATTAGGGGCATGTGAAAAAAAAAAAACTTTTTTTATATGGTGTAGACTAGAGCACAGGATCTCAAAGTCGGTCTTCAGGACCCCGCACAGTGCATGTTTTGCAGGTCTCCTCACAGAGTACAAAAAAAGATTAAAGTACAAGGACTGGCGCTGACACTTACAATATATGCAGCCAGTGGGGTACACCAAGTGTTCTGTCAACACGAACACTTAACAACCGTGACAAATATACAAGAAACGGTGACACCACACAATTAGCGCTAAGTGGTGTCACCGTTTCTTGTATATAGGTCTCCTCACAGAGCCACAGGTGAAATAATTAGCCCCACCTGTGGATCTTTAAACATGTGTCAGTGAGTACTGAGTGCACCTGTCGGGTGACCTGGAAAATGTGAACTGTGTGGGGTCCTGTGGACCGAGTTTGGGAACCCCTGGTGTAGAGCATTGATCAGTGTAAACCCCACACCATAAGACTCTTGTTACTGTTTTTCCCTATTAAAGAAAGGTTTATTGTTCGCCTTACCCTGTTTTGCTCACTGATACGCTGTCCTCTAACACTCTAATAGGACGCCCGTGAAGTTCTATATAACCCCTTTTACACCGCCGCACAAACCCGGGTCATCGACAGGTCAGACTCGGGTCAGCGGCAGTGTAAATGGGTCATGCTGTGTACCTTTACGCGGGACTTCTACCCAGTTCCTGACCTGGGTAGAACACGGCTAAGACCTGGGTAGAGGGCGGTGTAAACGGGTACGCCTGGTCATCCGACCCGGCTCCCGTTTACATGAATGGGGGGCGTCCAACCGCGCCCCCAGGTTGGACGGGTGGGGGCACACACTACCTCCGCTGCTGTCTGCTTTACTCTGCAGAGAGCAGCGGAGGAGGTGAATGGATGCCTGCGTGTGGCATCCATTCACCTCCCGGATGACGGCTGGGGGTTGCACGGGGGCTGGGGGCAGCCAAGCAGCTTACCTTGGTGCTGGGCTTGACCCCAGCACGGCGATCTGCGGTCCCGGCGCGGATGACCATGGTCCCAGCACTTGGAGATGATGTCATCTCCAAGCGCCGCCTCTGTCTACACTGCGGGTAGGCACCGCAGTGTAAACAGGGTGAATCCCGGATCCGACTCGGCTTGGATCCTTGTTCCAAATGCCGGGTCGGATCCGGGATTTTTGGTGTAAAGGGGGCATTACTGAAGCGGCTAAAAGCTGTGATTTTTTTTCTACAAGAACACCATTTTGGGTGCGTTATCTCTGTAATACCTCCGGCTAGCCATGGATACCAGTGAAGACTGTCTAGATTCTGTTGGCAGATGAGATTTGTGTTGCAGGAGGGAGACAGCACTGCAAGTGACTTAATTAAAGTGTGGATGCGAACCGCAGCGATACTACATGGTTTACACTGACGGTAATGATTTATTATAAATAGAACCAAAGAGCCTGATTCGGCAGTAGACTGATTTGCACTGCCACACACAAGCAGCTTTGGTAATCCGTCCTCTGAAAATCTAAATGCTGAAGGAGATGTTGGGCACCTCCTTCTTGCACTTATGATCCTAGCACTGTGACCGAGGTCGCGGCCGGAGATGATGTCTCCCGCAGATGGTTTGCTGAGTAAGCCACGGCATACTCATGCTGGCTCCTGGGTCAGGAAGTATGCGTCCAGAGATGCAGACCATGGTCTTGCCACTCCTGGAAACAGATGGTGATGAATTCCAGGGGCAGAAGGATAACTGCGTGTGATATAACTTAATATTCCATATCATTGTATGCATTCTGCAAATGTCTTAGATCATTGCTGATAATTTAGCAGCTCCAGACAATTATCAGCTCTTTCATGTCTACCCAATGATTGTATTAATAAAGATACAGGTTCGACCATCGGTCATGGCACTGGATCAGTAGCTGGATGTTCATTCTTTTGACGCTGTATCAGCCTGCAGTGAAAGAGCTGTCTCTGCTGGATCAGTGCATGTGCACATTCCTGGCTGAAGATGTTCAGTTTAAGCTCCATACACACTGGGCAATTTTCGACTGTTTTAGCGATTTTCCTGGGGGTCGATGACCTTCCATAGCAGGACTCTATGGAAATCTGTCCACCCCATCGCTCACCCGCTGATAATACCAGCAGATGAGCGGCGGTGGCCAGCGATGATGTGGGAGCGCACATCATTGTCCCGTACACCCTGGCGGCTTTTGAGCTGAAAGCAGGTTTTGGCCGATTTTCGTCTGAAAATTGTCAAGTGTGTATGGGCCTTTAGATTACTTCCTTATAATTACACTGTCATAGTAGATTGTTTTGTTCTGCTTTTCCTAAATCAAGTATTGGATGGTATAATATGTGCGGGTGTCAGGTGACCTCCTGACAGTTGGGATTCCGGCGGTGAGCAGATCGACCGCGGATTCCTGACTGTCGGAATCCTGATTTATGGGGCTTTTCTCCCTCGTGGGGTCCACGAACCCCATAGAATGAGAATATAACCTGTGTCAAGCCAACGAGCCCGCAGTGTAGCAAGCGCAGTGAGCCCACAAGGGGCTTCTTTGCGCTGGCCCCGCTGTCGGAGTACCAGCAGTTGGTATTCCAACGTCGGTCTAATGACCCCTATACTACAATCAAAATCTGCACCCCACTAAGATATAAAACGGAGACGATCCTCTCTGGAATTAACAACGTTCAGCCTTTTTCAAACGGTGTGCCGCGGCACATGACCGGTTGCTAGGTGTGCCGCCGCCCACATGTCTGTCAGACCTGCAGCCAGGGCCGCCTCCAAGCATGTTTGAGTTGAGCGGTCGCACAGGGCATCAGACGCCGGCGCCGCATAGCGCGCACAGGTACTGTGGGGCATATCTGGCACTGTGGGGGCATTTATGTATTTGGCACTGTGGGGGCATTTATGTACCTGGCACTGTGGGGGGCATATATGTATTTGGCACTATGGGGCATTTATGACCTGGCACTGCTGGGGGCCATATCATGTCTACCTGGTGCTGCTGGGGGCCATATCATGTCTACCTGGTGCTGCTGGGGGCCATATCATGTCTATCTGGTGCTGCTGGAGAGAAATAGAAATAGAAAACAAATATCAACATATATTAAATCTATGTCAATATTTGTTATTATATTTGATTAAAAAACTGATGGTGTGCCTAGGGAATTTTAAAATCTTGTTTAGTGTGCCACGAGTTCAGGTTGAAAATCACTGGTCTACATTATGCAAGCAGTGACAATGCCTTGTATCTTACAATGTGTAGAACACCATGCCGTATACAATATTGCATCTCATCGTATTGCTCCTGTCTTTCTGGCTTTATTGTTTCTCATACTGTACCTTATAAGTGAAGTTCTCATTGAATGTTGGGTGTAGTGTCTTTCGATACACTTTGGTCTCATTTTTCTTTCGGGTGTCGTTGGTCAGGAACACAACAACGTACGGGTCTGATGTCCCTCCACTGTCCATAGCCTTCAGCGAGGCAGCTTGCTTCACCGCAATTGTGATCTGTAGTGAACAGAAGCCAGCGTTGGTGTTAGCTCATTATCTCTGTCACAACACCTCCCCGTGGTAGGTACGATTACATGGCCGCGATTGTGCAACACATTCTTTCACAGTACAGGTGCCCATACATGGTACAATTATTGTATACAATATCGCATCTCATCATATTGCATAGGTTTTGCAATGCAATGAGATGAGATCTAGTACAAAAAGTACGTGCAGCACATACTTTTTGAGCTGTGCGATGAGCTGAGTGATGGGAGCGCGCATCTGATCGCACATAACAATTGTGAATTCAATGCACTAGAAGAGACAAGGGGACTTGTTTTCAATATTTTCTGAAAAGGTTTAAACTAACCTCTAAACTAATCTGCAAATGGAACCATGCGCAATTTGTATTTGTAGGGAATTTCATTCTATTAATCATCAGTTAATATTGTCAAAAGTAAAACAAAACCACCCCACCGCCGCCGCCACCATTTCACCTTGCAACCATGCCCCCGAGTGTACACGCATATGTAAGTTTGCTCGGAGCAACCTTTTATATATACGTGCACCTTCCACATCTTTCGATGGGCAGCGACCATCGAAAGATGTGTGAGGGTCCCAGTGGCATGTGCATGGATGTTTATGTAAAACAGCCATTTGCAGCCAGTGCTTGCGAATGGTGGGCCGGCATACCACCATTCACAAGGCGGAATGTGGTTCACTCGTAAGGAAGCAAATTCACATCCGAGCGAATGAACCAGAATAACCCCCCTAGTCAGGGGACGAATTCGGATCACTATGAGTGATCCAGAATGGGCCCCTGAATGTATATTATATATACTATACATATATATAGTCCTATACCAGCATCTGTGGCATTCAGCCATTTCTACATGATTTAACTACTAGGCAGTTTCTACTTAAGTAAGGCAAGTCATCATTTAGAAGGTCTTTTAATCAATGTAATGAAAGGAAGGTGCTTGTTTAGTTTCACAGCATACGATATATCGGATGCGATATCAGCCGATATATCGGGCGATCTGATGCTATTTTTTACCTGTTCATAACCCCACTATCTACTACGCATGGAGTTGATTTTATATAGTGTGGTGAGCGCAGTAATCCGTGTCCCCACGCAGGGCTCGCCACGCTTCGGGCTCGGTGGCTCGCTGCGCTCGCCACACTATATAAAATCAACTCCATGCGTAGTGGATAGTGGGGTTATGAACAGGTAAAAAATCGGATCGGCCGATATCGCATCCGATATATCAGCCGCCATGAAACTAAACAAGTACCGAAAGGAATTTCAGTGGAAATGTAATAGTTAATTCAGCGTAATATAATAGTAAGCCATAGGAAACCTTCAGGTACAGTTGTTCAGGTAGTTCCCGGGAACAAGTGCAATATTGGATGTAAGGCATCATGTAGATTCTATTGTATTGTTTTCCATCACATAAAAATACATCATTCAATACAGTAAGTCAGCTGCTTAGTGATAGGTGTAGGTGTGCCGCGTGATCTTACCTCCTCCTTCTGATAGTTATACTCCACTGAGTACTGCAGTTTACCACGGTACGCATTCTCCTGTGCTCCCGCCAGCCCTCCTATCCCTGGCTGCACCTGTAAGTACATATGGAGCAATGTGTAATTACACCAAATGTTGTATGTTCTTAGGTCTAAGAGGCAAATATTGCCTGGCCAGAAATGTGTCCATAGGAAGTAGCTGAGATGGTGCCAGGGTTTGCAAAGGGGAGTCCCGCAAAGTTCAATATTGGGACCCACCTTGTTTAATATATTCATTAATGAATGTTACATCTGCCCCACCTGCAGTGCACATGGTTTTGTCCAGATAAGAAGGAATTTGCCTCTACGAGTGAACTAGAATAAGGCCCATAGTGAGTAAAATTGCAATATTTGCGGACAACACGGAATTAAGTAAGGAAATTAACTCAGGAGAGGATGTGGATACACTACAAAGTGACTCAATTAAACTGGAAAGGTGGGTGGAAAGGTGGAAAATGCAGTTTAATGTTGATAAATGTAAAGTGATTAATTATGGGAACGAAAATGAACAAGCTATATATAGGCTAAATTGAGATGATATAGGGAATTCTGCTGTAGAGAAGGACTTGGGGGTCATCATAGATGAAATATTGGGTAATAGTGTTCACTGCTCAAGTGCAGCAGCAAAAGCAAACCGGACACTGTCATGCATTAAAAGGGGAATGGATTCAATGGATGCCAATGTGATAGTGCCTCTTTACAAGGCATTGGTGAGACCACACTTGGAATACTGTGTTCAGTTCTGGGCACCGCACCTTAAAAGGGACATAAATGAATTGGAACAGGTACAGAGAAGGGCGACTAAGCTAGTAAAAGGTCTTGAATCACTAGAATACAAAGATAAGTTAACGATGCTGAATATGTTTTCACTGGAGAAACAGAGGTTGAGAGGTGATATAATTAGTATGTTCAAATACAGGATTGGGAATGGAACTGGGAGATGATTTGTTATTTATGCCTATGAGTTTTACCTTAGGAGTATGGCCAACTACAACTTACCATTGTTGTACTGAGATCTGTCTTTGGAGATATTAGTTTGATCTTTTCTTTTTTGTCCTTGCCTTTTCCTTTCTTCTTTCGACAGCAGCAGCAGCAACAGCAGATGATGAGCAGGAGGATGAGGAATAGAGCCACACATCCTAGGGTGTAGATAGCCCAGCGTGGTACTGATGGAGGAGTTTGTGGCCATAGGTGAAGTGGGTGAAGGGAAACAATCAGAAAGGTAACATTGGTTAGTTGGCATACAGGAGAGGCCCAGTAACAGTCTCGGAGTGATTCTGGTCGGCACCGTCCGATTAAACCAGAATGAGGGCCTCTGTGTAGCCCAATGTCTCCATCACATACTTACAGGGAATGCGGTTCAATATGCTGTCTATCCAGGACCATATCCCTGAGGCGACGGCAGTAGTGGAGTGGACGGCGTTAGCGGCTGTTGTGTGGGTTGCGTTGGCCATGGTTGTGGTTGGAGAGAGGAGGAGTTCCCCTTCCAGAGCACAGCACCTAGCATAAAGTATCAGATACGTATTATATACATAGGAAAGCTGCGAATAACCTCTTCTTACATCTCAATTCATGTGTTATACATAGGTTTTATTACTGCTGCTACATTCACATAAATCTCCTAAGTATGACACCATACAGTACAATACTCTACTTACATTGCTCCATTGCCTTACAGCCATACTATAAGATATATCATGGTGATAACACAATATAACAACAAGTCACAAGCCACAAAACGTATATGCTGTTAATATTGTCAGACTTTACCTAGTGACCTAAGACGATGGTAGTCTCACAAGACGTCTTGTCGCACTGGGGACTGTAATAATGCAAGGAGGGCGAGTAATGTGTTGGAACTAAAAGGAAGGGAGTCACTTCCTCACAGGATGAAAGGCAGGAACTCAATCCATATATTGCCGGCCTTGGCTGCTGTACCATGTTGCTGCCCAGCCGTCTTCTCAGTTTGTTTTCTCACAAAAAAAGTTTGTGTAGTGTAGATAGTTATTACCTACAATAAGGGCCTTGTCATAGCAAAAAAAGCTGAGCAAATGCCCAAAAACAAATGGGCCAATTTCCCCTTCCGCAGCAGCATATGAAGCATTTGTGTACAATACTGCTGGTTCTCTGCATCTATGGTGTATTTAGTCACTTTCATCTAAGCAGACACAGCCCGGCATCTGTCATCACCACGCACAAGGTTTACAGTACCCACACGTCTTGTCCCTCCACTACCTGCACTACCTACACTGTCACGTTTTTTTTCGGCTGCCAATTTGGGTGCAACGTCTCCTTTACTGTACTGGCTGCGTTTATGTGCTGCCTGGCCGCATCTACATGTCCTCTCTGACCCTAATATCAGCTATCTTGTACGCATTTCCGAAAGTGCATTATGTTGGAAAAGCAATGTGAAAAAGACGTGATTCTTTAGATTTCTCTCCATATGTGTTATGAATTGATCTATAAGTAAGTGGCTTCTAAATCCCTGGAAAAATCCTCAGCCATAGCCCCCAGCGGAAGATGCGGCGAATTGACCATCAAATCCCCCGGCCTGGAGGATCTGCCAACCGAAGACCCCTGGCAGAGGGAGCAACCCAGCCAGCGAGTTCCGGCCACAGATGCGACGCCCCGCCGGCCTGGAGACTGACTGTGATCCCAGTGGGGAGAGCATGCCGGCCTACAGGATCCTTGGCCGCAACCTCCAGAGCAGCGTCCCTTGGAGCATTCCAGCCTGCAGAATCCCTGGTTGCGACCTCCACAGCAGGGGAGGGGGTAAGGCTCCTGCCTCGAAGGTAGCGGCGCTGGGCTGAAGGCCTAGCTCCGCACCCCCTCTCTCTGCTCCCACTGGCTCACCCCACAGCCGTTTCTTTAAGGCCCCTGGACACGCTGGCTACGTCTCAACTTCTCAGGACTCAGTCAGATAACATGCTGACAAGAAAAATGGCCTGTTAGGCCCTGCTGCCATGGAATTAGCTATGACCAAGATAGTGCCGCTGATGGCTGCCTAGGAGCTGTGCAGCTCAGCCATATATGTCCCACGTCATATATATGGTATATCTGTACTGTCTCTGTTTACTTGTTACCTACCTGGCTGCGGCAATGACGAGTGCCGCTGCTTGCATGAAACTGGTTACACCAAATTATCATCCTCCTGGACACCCAGGTCACCATTATACATCAGGGATGAGTGGCGGTCTGATCACTCCATATATATAGACATGCCGCATATCATTTTAATCACTGTTTACTTGTTACCTAGCTGGCTGTTGCACAGCAATCACAATATAATTCCTAGTATAACAAAGCTGATTCTGAAATAAACCAAATCTCTAAAGCCATGCTCCCTTCATACTAATTATCACTTAAGCTACAGATATGTCCACATACAGTACATCTAGCCTCCTTGCTCATCAAATAGCTGTTCTAGTCAACATAGCGTACGTTGGTAGCGCAGAGCATCTCTGTGCACCTGTTTACATTCCAATGCATCTCAGTTGCATATAGAATAAAACAGCAGCTTCTGCTGACTAAAATGATATGCGGCATGTCTATATTTGTGTGTGACTGCAAATGAAATGTTGTTACAGTGTTTTCCAGTAAAACGTTAAGAGATGTGTTGTGCTGAAAGCTTTGTCCTGTCCCCAATTGTTTCCCCTGCGGGACCTTAGTCTGGGTATAAAGCATCAGATTGCTGCTTGCACCAGGGTTATAGCACTTTTATAATATGGCTTCAAATAATATCTTTTTTTTTCACTGCTACTACAGACCAGGAGCACCGTTAGAAGGTACGTGTGGATGAATGGTAGGCCCCGCAGCTGTGTTCTGTAGTCACCATGTTTTATTATGTGTACCTGTAGGGATGGGTGCATCGCGATGAGGCATACGTGCCTTAGGTGCCCAATCTTGTCCCACTGTAAAATTGAAGTGAATCCTCTAATGCAGTAATTGGGCTACAGGATAAGTGTGATAATTGAGTACAGCTTTATATGTGTACACAGATTGTGCTACCTAAGGAAGTGCCTGAAGGTTCCACATTATATACCAGCACTCGTGCATGGTAATCAGAATAATCATTAGCTGTAGCTACCAGTGCAATAGGAATAGTGGTGGCCATGCTGGATCACAGACAGTGTCTAGGTCAGTGATGGCTAGCCTTGACACTCCAGCTGTTGTTGAACTACACATCCCAGCATGCCCTGCATCAGTTTAAGCATGTCCAAATAGTAAAACTGTTGCAGGGCATGCCAGGATGTGTAGTTCAACAACAGCTGGAGTGTCAAGGTTAGCCATCACTGGTCTAGGTAGACCTTCAAAAGGTGGACATGCAATAGGTCGAGACTAACAAAAGATCCACTTTTTCATGTTTAACCATCCACATGGACTGCGATTGCACCTGAGTCATGGCGATCAAATAGCTACACCAATCGCGGGTCCCCGTGCTCAGGTGTTAACAAAACAACCCTGGAAAACTCATGTCATACTTTTCACGTGTCCACCTTTTGTCAATATCGACCTAGTGCCTGTCCACCTTTTGGTTTCGAACAATTGATTGTCCACCTAGACATTGTCTGTGAACTAATCCACACCCCAGATTGGGGTCCTCCGCTTCATTCTTTTCTCATGCCCAATCAGCGACAGAGACGGGACAGGCTATGGGACACAAGGGCCAGGGACTATATTGCAGGGCTTATAGTAGGGGTAGGCAGTGGATTAGCTGTGACCCAGTGCTGCGTGGATGTGGCCATTGTCATGTGTAGAATGCTGCACACCCTCTCATTACTTCCAGCCCCAATGTCTCCATATGCCCTGTAAAAGTAGAAACATTAGGTGACGTTTAATGGGATGAGATATCCCGACTTTTGCGATTTTTTGTTGTTGTCAAAAAACGTCCGAATTCGCACGTTTTCCGAAATTGCCAACTTAATAGGATGCAAATTGCGGTGAAAAATCATACAACATTTTGTTGTAAAAATCGCACATTCTGAACTGTCGTTTTTTCAATACACTTCATTTCGAAACCAGATGGTTTCCCATTAAAAAGTATAAAACTCGCAAATTTAATAGGATGCGATTTTGTAAAAACATTACCAAAAATTGCAACACAAGCAGACCAGGTTCTGACAGATGAATTTGACAGAACCATGCACAGACCAGTGTGTAAAAGCTAAAATAAAAAAAACATGGCTTGGAGTTCCCCTTCCTGAGTATTACCAGCCCCGGGTTCATTGGGCCGGACCTGGTTCCAAAAATATGGGGGGGTCAAAAAAACTTTTTTTTGTATTTTGTAACCAGCCGTGGGCTCCAACAACCCGCTGTGTCATGCCATAGCCGGGGGACACTTTTTACGTAAGGTGTGATTCACCACTCCCCCATTACATCCCACAAATGCTCCCTGACTTTCAGTCACTTTGCAGAAAAGTTCTTACTACTACCTTCATCGGAAGACCAACGTCACACACACACAGTTTCAAAAACACTCCGTAGCATACAACATCGACATCTCTGAATGTGTACGCATACTTGCCTACTTTTGAAAACTAGTTTCAGGGAGATTATAGTTGGTAGTGTAGTGTCATGCTTCACTTAAAGGGCATGTCTAATTCCGTATATGGAGATATTGTGAAAAGAGATTGTGAACGTGGCACCTAGAAGCGTGGCTGTGTACTGCTACATCTGAGGGGAATCTTTTACAATTACTTATATCCAAAAGCAGTTAGTAAGAGCTACTATAGTTGCTAAAGTGCTGGGAAATAGTGCAGATTATTCAATGTAAATGTATCTAGCTCTCATTCCTTTTTTCTCCAAAATGTAACCGTGTAATGTGGGCCAGGTGAAATAAGGAAGATTGCTAGACCAATGAGGGAGAGAGGGAGATTGCTGCTATTTCAGGGATTCTCCTGCAGAATGCAGGAGGGTAGTCAACTGGGGTGCCTGACTGCTCCCCGCCAGTCGGGATTCCGACAGTCATTACTCCGACGTCGGAATCCCGACTTCTCCCTCGTGGGGGTCCACGAACCCCATAGAGGGAGAATAAAATAGGTGGCAAGCGCAGCTTGCCACCGTGCCCGCAGCGTGGCGAGCGCAGCGTGGCGAGCGCAGCGTGGCGAGCGCAGCGAGCCCGCAAGGGGCTTCATTGCGCTCACCACGCTGTGCAGTCGGGATTCCGACGTCTGACTAATGACTGCCGGAATCCCGACTGTCGGGGAAATATACCACACCCGTCAACTGTGTGTGTACGTCTTAAACTGGCCATACATCAGAACGATCAGCTTCCGATCCAGTTCATGTCATGATTTCCCTTGAACTCCCCGGCAGCTTCCCAGACACACGATAGATCTTGTGTGTGTCTTTTCGCATAAGATCTGCAAATACTGTTCGTTAGTTAGCAGCATCTTCAGATCATGTGTGCAGCACGTAACATCCATCTTACGAACTTCTGGTCCGCGCATCGGATCTTAATCGTACGAAAACACCTCACAATGCGCACAAAAAACACACAGTGCATCGTACAAGCCGTCGAAATCGTGCATTCGGGCCTGAAATTGTTGTAATATATTCGCAGCTTTAGCGGTGTGTTATAGCAATATCATGGCTGTGATGCCTAACTGGTTCATACACCCGAGACCATACTCTAATAGGCAGTAAGCACCTAGCAAGTGAGATGTAAGTTTTGTTGATGCATCTGATAGTAGCATCGGCTTTGTTAGCAAAGAAAAAATCAACTTGGCAAAACCAGGTTGCAGGTGGGGCAGATGTAGCAGGCGCAGAGAGATTTAAATTATGTGTGATCAAACCGGAAATTTAACTTGCAGTGTAATAATAAAGCAGCCAGTACTTATCCTGCACAGAGGAAATATAACCCACCCAAATGTAACTCTCTCTGCACATGTTACATCTGCCCCACCTGCAGTGCAGCATGGTTTTCCCCAGTTGTGTGCCTTTTTCAGTTGAATCTGGCCCCCTTCCCAATAGGGACAGTTTTTCCCCATTCCAGCAGCAACACACTGCAATTACCAGTATAATAATTGAGGTAAGTAAACATGACATGATTGTGTTGTAGTGCACCAGGAAACGCCATAAGAATACATACTGTGCTTATACGCAACAACTCAGCGGACAGGTATTCCTGGAATCTATCTTAAAACAGCATAAAGCCCTAATGCAAACATAGGAACAGCTTTATTATTTTTGTCAGAAAAATGTTTGTTCTTATCGTCAAGTCATTGGCAAGTTTTCTCCCACAATAGCTATGTACTGCATTATGTTGGTATTGTTTTATTCCTGGAAAGATCTCAATGACCTCTTTTAATGTACAGTATGTGGGCGGAGGTGGGAGAAATGTTATACCCTTTCACTAATGCCAAGCCTTTCTGTTAATACAAGTCCTCCCACTGCATCATAATAGGAATGGCCATCGACTATCGCTGTTCCCAAAACATCGATAGTTGGGACATATTGTTTGATGTTTTGGGCATCGATAGTGGAGGGTCGAATAGTTTTATGCCATCGATGGATGGCTTGCGATGGTAAGGTTGGGGGTGCGTGCTCCGCGTTGCTGCATTCAGTGGTGTCGCTACGGGCGGCCCCGCCCCACTAGCAGGTGCGCACATGCGCAGAAGAACCTTAAACTGGATGGATGGCTAGTTAAAGTTTCTTCTGCGCATGCGTGCAAATCCCGGCCGAGCAGGCCGCCCTCAGCGACGCGGCTGCCCATCCCGTTGCTCTGCACATGCACTTCGAATCGATAGCAGGAACCATCGATGGTAGGTGGTAGAAACGGTTTATAGTCATAGATTCTTTAAAAGCTATCGATGGCAACCATCGATGGGGGATGTGGCGATGGCCATCCCTACATTATAATAGAGTATATTTCAGGTGCTGCTTAGCAGAATTTTGTCCAAATATACATCCCCGCCAACAGCAACCAGGTGACAAGTTATCATCTGGTTGTGGTTAGTGGACTCCTGTTTGTTCAAATTATGCTAAGCACATCAACTTTGCTCTGTTATACAGTATTTTGGAGCTTATTATATTTATGATTAGTAGTGTTTGAATAAAGTTGGTTTTTATTAAGAAAAAATAAACGTGGTACATCGTGGTCATTTACATTGCACAATTATTGAAGATGTAATTCTTCACATTTGACGAACATGTAGGTACAATCACAGCCATCAAATATCCTCGCATTATTGTGTGATCTATGCAAGAGTATCTGCACGTGTACATACATGAAAACCTCTATTATGATTTTCGCCCCCCCCCCTATAAACTAAACTTAAACTAAGAAGAAAAAAAAAAAAAAAAAAAAAAATATATAATAAAAAAATATTTTAAAACATACCCAAGCATTAACATCAACCCATTTAACATAACGTATGGTAACTAGCTGGATGCCTTCTTACGCCAATTCCTCTCGCGCTGTTCAGCATGTTATCTTACACATTGCTGCCTTACTGCGCGTCCGCCCGGCCCTCAAATGCTAGGCCCTCTACTCCGTTAGCCGATGGCCTCCTATGTATGGTACGGGGAGTCCATCCATTTCGACCATATTTTGTCAAATTTAGCACTGGCTTGCCTACTCATATAAACATATCGCTCATGGGCAATGGTGGAGTTTACAAGAGCACGGAAGGCAGAGAATTCAGGGCCGCTGGTGGCCATCCATGAGCGGGCAATAATGACCTTGGCCAAAGCACATACATTGATAACATACAGTAGTTCCGCTCGAAGCAGAGCCCCCTCCTCGGCAGCTCCCAACACACACAACTTTGGTGTTAATAATACGGAGGCAATGCCCGTTGAGACTAAAGCTTGATGCACCCTAAGCCAAAATTCCCCAACCAGCGGGCATTCCCATAACAGATGCCAGAAAGTACCCACCCCGGACAAGCACCTGGGACATGTAGAGGAAGAGCGAGCCCCAAATCTAGCCAGTCGCACCGGCGTCAGATATGTTCGGTGTAAAATAAATAATTGTATTTGCTGAAATCTAATACTAGTAGTAGCAAGTTTAGGTAATTCCCTAGCGGCTATCCAGTCATAGTCGTCCATGGGGCCCAGGTCACGCACCCATTGATCCTTGAGTTCAGTAAGGGGATCTAAATGATGATTAAACAGCAGTAGGGAATAGGTTAGAGAGACTGTTTTTCGGTCGCTGAGAGTAATCATAAAGGACCTAATGGGGGAAGTAGATAGGGCGGGAGGGGAGTCTTTAAATTGTACCTGCAAGGCGTGCCTTAATTGTAAGTACCGAAAGAAATAGTGTTGTGGCAGGTTGAACTCCTCTTTTAGTTGTTGAAAAGATTTTAGCTCCCCATTCAAATACAGTTGACCCAGCGCTATAACTCCCTTGGAGGCCCATAATCGCTTCCCTGTAATGGTTCGCAATTCAGACAAAAGAGTAGAGTGCCAGAGGGATGTCTCCGGATCAATATCTGAAAAGCCAACAAGGGTCTGGGCTACCTGCCATATTTTAACCGCCTGAGTCAATATAGGGGGACTATGAGGAGGTAGTTTGGCCCCCAATAGCAATTGTATCGGAGTACATCCAGGGACACAGTGTCTGACAAATGCAGCATGTAGCGCGTCCACATTGGTATCCTGGACCCATCGCCTAAGATGTGCGAGCTGTGCAGCGCAGTAATAAAACCGAAAGTGTGGTAAAGCCAAGCCACCAGCAACTCTAGGCCTAGTAAGTGTGTCTAATTTAATCCTGGGACGTTTATTGGCCCATATTAGTGAACTCAACATACTGTTCAGCTTTCTAAAAAAGGCAACCGGTATATACACGGGGGACTGCTGAAGGACATAAAGGAGCTTTGGCAGGACCACCATCTTTATCAAATTGACCCTCCCTGTAACTGTAAGGGGTAGCCTAGTCCAGGGGCCAGATTTATCCTTGATAAACATTAAAATTGGAGCAAGGTTGAGAGGTATAAAATTTGAGGAATTGCTAGTAATAATAATACCTAAATATTTAAATTGGGGGACCCAGCATAGAGGGAGAGGGATTACTGGGCATGACAGGGAAGCATCCCTCAGTGGCATAATAGCCGACTTGCCCCAATTAATAGAAAGGCCTGAATAGGTACCAAATTCAGTAAAAGTAGACAGGACTATGGGCATCGCAGCTCTATAGTCTTTTAAAAAAAGAAGGACATCATCAGCATATAGTGCTATGGTATCTGTCCTTGTGTCTAGTGTCAATCCCACAATTCCTGGGTGGTTGCGTATCAAGCATGCCAATGGTTCAATAGCAAGGGCAAATAGTGTAGGGGATAGGGGACAGCCCTGTCTCGTGCCTCTAGCCAAGGGAAAGGAAGGGGAAACAAACCCATTTACTGCAATTCTAGCTCTGGGTTGGTAATACAACAATTGTACCCACTTAACAAAAGATGGGCCGAAACCCATACTCCTCAAGACCTCCCACAAAAAGGGCCACTCCACCGAATCGAACGCCTTAGCGGCATCTAATGAAACTAGGACTGAATCGCCCCCCTCTGAGTGAGAAGCCTGGAGATGAGTATACACCCGCCTAAGATTGATAGCTGTCGACATACCTGGCATAAAGCCCGTTTGGTCAGGGTGTATAATGGAAGTAATAACAGAGCTTAGTCGGTTTGCCAGGACCTTAGCCAGTATTTTAGCGTCAGTAGGGATCAGGGAGATTGGCCTATAGGAGTCTGGAAGTCTAGGATCCTTACCAGGTTTGGGCAGCACGACAATGATGGCCTCAGACATCGAAGAGGGAAAGACACCCTCCTCAAACAATTGATGGAAAAGAGTAAGTAATCTAGGTGCAAGAACCTTGCTGTGTTTTTTGTATAGCTCAATTGGGATGCCATCATTGCCGGGCGCCTTGCCTCCCGGAGAGGCGTTGAGGGCCCCCTCCACCTCCTCCAATGTAATTGGTGCATCTAAAAAATCTCGGGCCTCCGAGGTCAGCTGCGGTAAGCGGGCAGATTGCACAAAGGTCTGCAGGGCCGCCTGTGTACAGGTTAGCCTGGATTCATACAGGGTCATGTAGAATGACATAAAAACGGTCGCTATGTCCGGGGTAGTAACCACTATGTTACCTCCAGTATCTAATAGTTCCATAACTGTCGTCCTGGGTCTATCTGCATGGACTAAATGTGCAAGGAAGCTACCTGGTCGGTCAGAGTGTAAAAAATATTTATGGGAATTAAATAACTGTCTGCGCATGTTGCGATCAGATTGATGCTGTAGCCAGTGAGACTGGGCAGCAAGCCAGCGTGCCCTAGAGTCCTCCGAGCCATCCAGCAAGTACCGGGATTCCAAGGAGCGGCACTCAGCCTCCAATTCTTCCTCCTCATTTCTACTAAAAGCCTTCAAGGCCGCCACGCGTTTTATCAAAGTGCCCCGCATAAAAGCCTTGAAAGCATCCCACACCACAGCCACTGAGGCAGAGCCCACATTTTCCCTAAAGTAACCCTCCCACGAGGCTTCTAGTTCCAAGCCCGCCCCCATTTGCAATAGCCACGCCGGGTGCAGCTTCCAAAAAACCTGACCCCGCTGGCACTCCATATCAACTCGCAGAGACAACGGGGAGTGATCTGACACCCCTCTGGATTCATAGTGGACATCCTGTATCTTTGGGAACAGGGAGGGGGAAACCAGTGCTAGATCTATCCTAGAGAAGGAGTTATGGGATTTGGAAAAACATGAGAATTGCCTGTCTTGAGGATGTGCTAATCGCCAGGCATCCACAAGACCTAAATTATTAACAAAGGAAGCAAATACCGTAGGGCCAGACACTGTGTCAGGTCCCTGGTTCTCCCTCCACCTATCAAGGGAATAGTCCATCACATTATTAAAGTCCCCGAGGCAAATAACAGGGGTGTCAGGGGATAGGGCTATGAAGGCCGCAGCCTTCTTCAGAGTTTCGTAGGAGAAGGGAGGGGGGACATACATGGCTAGTATAAGGAATGGCCTAGAGTGCAGTTTACAAGCAATAAAGACATATCGGCCGTATGGGTCAGAGGTCACAGATTCCAACACAAAGGGCACAGACTTCTTGATTAAGACGGATACTCCCCGGGAGTGAGTGGTATGGGAGGCATGATATGCCCATCCTATCCATGGCTTACGAAGCGAGAGAAGCCTGTTACCCTCCAGATGCGTCTCCACAAGGCAGACCACATCTGACTTATATTGCCGCAGTAGTTTAAACACCAGAGAGCGCTTAATCCTGTCATTCAATCCGCGGACATTCCACGTTAAACATGTGAGGTGAGACATTTTGCAGTTCAAATGACAGTAACTCGGAGCAACAGCATAGCCAGCATATTAACCAGGCATATAACGCCCAGCAGGCAGCGCACATACAATACTCTAATTCGTCAGCAGCAGAGACTATAGTACGTATATCAGCACATCCAGAAAACAAAAACAAAAACATAATAAAGCAAACAAACAAACATCCCCGCCCATCCACCCCGCATACCATCCCAACCACGGTACACTTTGTCCCCAAACAAGAACTAAACTAGAAGGGCAGGGTTATACTAACCCTCCCACTTCCCTATAGAGAACCTAACAACACTAACAAACAGCAAGTCGGTCCCAAAAGTTGGAAGCAATCTATGTACCAGCCACCAAAGCAAGGGGGCTCCCCAGTCCCAATTAGCTAGGAGTTACGTACCTCCCTTCCCACAACCCCTCCCCCCCCCCCGACAACCCAAGCGTGACATATGTAATCAATTTGCGTAGACAGTTATTCAAATCATCATATATGTAGCGATCAAAAAACATAGGTCATAGATATTGAAAAGGAAAGGCAAAAACACTGATTATGAAAAAAACACCCCACAGAAATATAACCACTCTCTATCTCTCCCCCCCCCCCCCCCCCCCCAGAAAAAAATAGGATTTATGCTCCGGAGATCCAGTAGCATTGTCCCGTATCAGAGCCCACATGTTGCAGCCGTGACTTCCAGGCACAGCGTCCACGGATATATGCCGCAAACACTTCGTCAAGATTTAAACCCGGGACAGTCACTCCGGAGCCATCTGCCTGACCGCAGGGGCATAGCGGTCTAGCCATGCAGCAGCCTCCCTGGGATTGGAGAAGAACTTTGTCTCCCCGTTCGCCACCACTCTAAGCCTGGAGGGAAACAGCATAGCATAATTTAACTCCAGTTCACGGAGTCTCCGCTTAATTGGCGCAAACTGCGCCCTATCCTTCTGCACCTCCGCTGCAAAGTCCGGGAAGGCAGATATCCGCACACCATTCCTCATCAGCGGACCTTTAGTGCGACCCAGCTGCAAAATAGCGTCCCTGTCTTTGTAGTGTAACAGCTTAGCAATGAACGTGCGGGGTTGTGCACCAGGGGGCAAGGGGCGAGACGGGACCCTGTGGGCCCGCTCCACAGCAAAGTGAGGGGAAAAAGAGTCTCTGCCGTAAGTCTCCGTCAGCCAGGCCTCCAAGAAGGCCTCTGGAGCAGCACCCTCCTCCCTCTCCGGCAGCCCAACAAAACGGATATTATTCCTGCGTAGACGCCCCTCCATATCCAGAAGTTTATTCTGTATGGTCGCTACTTGGCCATTCAGTGTAGACACGTTGTCCTTGAGCGGGCCAAAAGAGTCCTCAATGGTGGAGACACGGGTCTCAACTTCACCCACACGCTCTCGGATTCGCTGCACATCGTGGCGCAGTAATGATAAATCACTCTGCACCTGGCCTATCTGGTCAGTAAGCCGTTTTTCAGTGCCAGCAATGGCCTCCAAAACTTGTTGTAGTGAGATAGGAGGGGGTGAGGGAGTCTCAGAGGCATTATCTGAGGAGGAGGTACCCTGCTGGGGCTGCACAGGTTCCGGCGAGGCCGAAGAAGTCTGAGTTGCGGAGCCACGGGCATATTTTTCCAGTTTAGCAGCAGCAGCCTGCTGTGCCTTCCTCATTTTGCTTTAACTGTTATTTACTGCTTTGCTTAATTATTTATTTATTTTTATTGTGGAGGACAGGGAGCCACAATGACAGGCAGGGGATGCCAGGGTACTCTGCAATAAGTAGTCCTTGCAGGGAGCACCACCGCAGTCAATGACCAGCAGCAAGGAGGGGGAGACCCAATATCCCAGGCAGCTTAGCAAAAGCTTAGGGCCGATAGTGAGGGGGGGGGGAGAGAGGACCCCCGTCACCCCCGACCTCCAGGCAGTCTAGCAGGGTCTATTTAAATTTGGCTGCCGGGCTCTGGCGCAGCCAGGGGAGCAGAGCCAGCACAGGGCTGCAGGCGTGACCCCAAGCTCAGCCGACTCACCCACCTCGCCAGGCTCCGAACCCCCCAGGGAGAGGCAGCAGGGGAGTGTACTTCAGCTCCGCCGCGCGTCGCCGGGAGTCCCCCGGTGTTTCAGCCGCGTGACAAGGCGCCGGCCACTGGAAATGCCGCAGGAGCGGGTTCAGGGGTCAGGCTCCACACAGCGCCCCCCGGAAGCAGGCCGCAGTCCACCGCGCGGCCGCCCAGCGACACCCGCCCGCCGGGAGAGTGGTAGGGGACGGTCGCCAGCAGCCCAGGGCTCGATGTCACGGCAGGTGAGGGGTAGCGGCAGCCTAGGAAGGGGCTCAGGAGTGTAATTTCAGGATGTAGGACCGGGGAGCACAGAGACCTGCTGCCTACGTCCTCGCCGCCGTGGCCACGCCCCCCATGATTAGTAGTGTTTAGTAGGCCATCTGCATTTTATCTTTTTTTTTGTGGAACTACAAGTCTCAGCATGGTAGCACCTCATGATGTTTAGAAAAGAGCATCGGGGCAAATGCAGGATTTTCAGAAGGGGGTTTCCAGAGGGGCGGAGCAAAGCACGGAGATGGACACTTAGGTGACCCAGTATATGCCGGGTCAGTTAAAGTATTATAGATAGACCAAATGTATATAAATAATAATACTAAACCTGATTTATTGACATCTCACCAGCTGGGCTTTGTGCGGGGACGCCATTCGGTCAAGGCCATTCGAACGGCCATCGCAGCAACAATAGCAGCGGTGCAATCCAAAAACTCTGAGCATATGCTACTGAGTTTAGACACACAGAGGGCATTTGATACGGTGGCCTGGCCGCACTTATTCCAGATTCTGGAGACTAGAGGCTTTAATGAGGAATTCACAAACCTAATTCAATATTTTTACCAAAGCCCAATAACGACCTTATTGGTAAACGGGATGAAGAGTGCACCGGTACAGATGCTCAGAGGCACACGACAGGGGTGTCCCCTATCTCCCCTCCTCTTTAATTTGTCTATAGACCCCCTTTTGAGAATGCTACAATCAACCGCAACATTTAAAGGCATCGAGATAGGGAATGAAGAGGTCAGGGTCTCTGCTTTCGCAGATGATTTGATGATATATATTACTAATCCCAGAGAAACCCTACAAAATATTTTAAAATTGCTAAAAAATTATGGGATTATATCAGGTTTTGAGACTAATTTGGCAAAATCAATAGGTATGTACTTATCCCCTGGAATATCACACCCTAGGTGGAGCACCCACCTACCCCTAAAATGGGCAACTTCGTACATAACATACCTTGGGGTTAAACTCCCAAAAAACCCAGCAGACCTTTATAGAATCAATGTCACAGAGGCCATTAAAATTGTGATAAACCGGAATGACCAGGCCAGGAACCCCTTTACCTTGCACTCTGTAATTCCCGTCTTCGTCTCTTCGTAACGGTCACTGGACAAGAACCAGACCAAGCAAACGGTGCAACGGAATTTATTTAAGATTAAATAGGATACTTGAGGTCGGGTAGCAGGCAGGGCTACCTAGGACATAGATTACACTGAAAGGGGTGCACCGTAATACAATAAGGTCACAATAATAAAATAAAGCACGTCTGAATACATTTATGCACCGTCTCGTTCTATAACCGACTATAATAACTTTTTGGTATACACAATTCTAATATCAATCACGGTTATCACTTTGTAGCAATGTAAGGTAATTAGCAATCACAATAATTTACACAGGATTATTAAACTATCAGCTTCACAATGCGAGTTAACATCACACAATATCTCTTTACGGTAAACGATACTATTCTACTGGGTACCCAGTTCCTATTTTAAACAGTGTCTCAAAGACAGACCTATGCATAGGTATTTAGAGTTCGCTGGAGGCCTCCTGTAGTCACTGCGTTAGGATAACAGTCCTCCTCATTAGAAAAGGGTAAAGGTTTGGTGGGGCAATGTCCCGAATAAAAAGGGAAAACTGTACTCTTCCTTATAGATCAAAGGTAGTAACACTACCAAGGTTACGCCACAAGATGGCGCTGTTGTTTCCTTTGGAGGACATGGCTGCACTTTGTCTCATGAAGATCTCCCTTTCATAGCGCAGGGGCTGTGGGTGTCTGTGATAGGCAGAGAGTGTCCCGAACTGTGCAGCTGGGGCGCTTGTATTTCTAGAATTCCCTAGGGCTGGCAAATAAGGATGTCCTGGTCCTCAAAAAGGGGCTATATCCAGGGCTCCCAAGCTGTCTTTCTCTACACAGGCTGTGCTCTGGGCTGTAAGGGGCAATATCCCTGAGTCCCTTGGTGGACAGTGCAGGGGAAGGACTCACAGCAGGGCTGTGCTTAGGCCTGTGGTGGTTATGGGGCTGCAGCTGCTGAGTTTATTAAGGGGCCGGTTAGTGAGGATGTCCCAGGGTAGGAGTTGCTGGGCAACACTTACAGTTCAGGTGCGGCGCCTGCCGTCTTGGGTCCACTGCTGTGCTTCTGGAGTGTCTGCAGCAGCTGGGCGTCTCTTCCTCTTCACCCTCCACGGCGGGGTTGCAGGCTGCCGTCCAGTCTAGGTGCTGCTGGCTCCTGCGGCTGGCGTCTTCCCCGCTGTGCGGCCGGATCTGTCTCTCGCGGCTCTCTCCCTCTGGATGCTGGAGGCGCTGCTGCGGTGACGCGGCTGTCTGTTGCTGCCGGTTACTTATGCCGCCGGGTCTCTCAGGCGGCTGTGCTGTCAGTCACCGCCGGGTGCTTCCTTTCTTTAGAGCCGAGCGCTTCTCGCCCCGTCTGCAGCCACACGATCTCTCTCAGGCTGGGCTCGCTCCGGCTTACTCTCACCACGCTGGGGGTGCCGGGTCTCCTCCGCGCTGGCGCGGCTGTCTGTACGCGCTTTCTTTTTCTCCCCTCCTCGTCACAGGGCTGCGCGCCGCCTCCTCTCTTTTCGCGCTCTGTCTCTCCTCCAATCCGACAGGGGGATGAATGTAGGGGTGTTGCTGCAGGTCACACAGGGGCTGCCTACCCTGCGCCACCAATCACAGGCCTTCTCTCTTTTGCTGTGCCTCGGAAGGCCCGGTGAGTCGGTTGCCTAGCAACCTTTATGTGTACATTCGTGGGGCAATATCGGGGTTTGTACAAAAGGGGTGCTCCCAGGCTGGAACAAGGGGCACTTCCCGATTCTGGGGTGTCACATGTCCCCCTGCTCGAAGGATGCCAGTCCCCGGGCATCAATTTACGAACTAGCAAAACTCCTGAATGGAGTCTCAAATCTGAAGGTAAGGCCCTAAATGTCCTTGCAGAAATGGGCCAAAATACAGCATCACATATTTACAAGTGGTGAAGAATTTGCATTCAAATATTATTTACATTCTATATCGGCTGGTAACACCCCTTTCGTGTATCGCTCAGATCTTCTAACTTTCGGAGCGGTCTTTCGACTGCACCTTAGATCACAGCATGCGGTCGGCAATGGGCACGTGGTGCCCCCTTTCCACTCTTTCTGGACCTGTTGATGGCCTGTTGTATCATGCACACAAATTCTTCTCCTGTAATTGTCGTGTACGCTTGGTCCGTACCAGTTCTCTCTTCCATGGGACGGGTTTCGGCCTTTTCAGCTGTGTGGGTGATTTCCGTAGTGACCTTTCCTTCGGGCGGTGGCACAGTTGCCTTTGGGCTTTCGGGTTCCAATGGCTCCAGTTCCTTTGCCATGGTCATGTGGGCCACGACTTCGAGGCATCTCTTGCGTTCGGCAGCACTGGTATCTGTCTGCTGTAGAGTTGCTGTCCGGCCACCTGTATCTACCATTCTTGGAGTGTACTTGTGTTCAGTTCCTGGCCTCACTTCTTTCTGCTGGGCTTCTGGAAGGCCCTGCGGTCTAATGGCATTTTCATGGCACTGTTGCACTGCCTCACTCTGACTCCATATGTCTGTTCTCTCGTTGTTCTCCAGCCATCCCTTTCTCATTGAGCCTTTAAATTCTGGTGATCGTGGCATCTGGTCAGGCCGGGGATGATTACTGATGGGCCGATCGATCTCGCCATAAACATCTTGTGGTCCTCTCCTCTTCAGGTTGTGCTGACTATGTGGCTGGTGACTGCATGGATCGTAGTGGGGGTTCATGCAGCGTCGATATTGACTGTGGCTTGTTGCATATCTGCTGCCTCTTACTGCAGCACCACCGGGGCCTGTGACGTTAATTGCCTTGACGCCTCTTCTTCCATTGGTCACTCCGAATTCGACCCATTCTCCTTTTTCTAGGCTTCGGAAGTATTTGTTCCTAGGGGTCTTCTGGATGCCGGAGTAGTGTACGTATACGGTCTTCCTGTTATCTGCCCTTATGAAGCCATAGCCACGTGCTACACTTAACCATGATACCTGGCCGGTCACTCTTCTTGTTCCGACTCGTCGATCCTCGGTGTTACGTGGTCTTTTCGCCGTGGTGTGACTTTGCACAAGCTCTGGCGGACTGATAGATGGATCTTGTATGGAGCAGGGCCACCAGTTTTGTTTCTGCGGACCTAGTAGTGGGTCTCTTCCCGAGGATCGGTCCTCCTCCTCGGGGTCTCCTCGTTTAAAGTATTCTGATGACAATTTCTTTCAATATGTCCGCTCTGTTGGCATCTTCGGCATATCGGCATAACCTCTTCGTCGAACTGATCGATTGAGCCTCCTCCCGATTCTCTGGACGTGCTCCAACGTGGTCGGCTTCCTCTCTCTCTTTGCGGGCGCCACTCATTATGTCTGGCTTCGCTCTGCTCCAGCCTTTGCCCCATTCTGGCGATGTTTAGGGCCAGTTCTGTGAGCTTGCTGTTAATGGCGGACAGTGGGTCTGGGCCTGCTGGCGATTGCGCCTCTTGAAGTACTGTTCTCTTCTTTACACTACCAGGTCCCTGGCGTCTGGCTTCCCAGTGATCCTCCGTCTCTTCTTCTTCCGCCATAGCTCCTTCTTCTGGCTCCTCATTCTGGACTTTTTCCAACACTTGTAGTGCCGATTCCTTGAGTTCCTCAAATGTGCAGCCTTGTTCTTGCCGCTTTATCATTCGGAGTTGGGCGCGGGTGGTCTCTTCTCTTGCCCCTTCTACGAAGAGGTCTATCAGCATTTCATCCGCTAGTTGTACTTCTCTTGGGTCTGCGGCTTGTACTGCCTTCATGGCCTCGTGTAATGCCAGTGCGAAATCACGCAGTGATTCTCCCTGTTTCTGCTTCCTGGCATATAACCTGCTCTTCAGCACTGGCACGGTTTTGGCATCGAAGATTTTTGCCAGTTTTTTCAATATCTTGTCCGCCGTCTCCTTGTCTCCTTCTGCCCATGATTTGACTTCTCTCAGGGCGGACCCTCTCAGTTGCGCCAGCAATATTTCTTTGCTTTGCTGTTCGTTCAGTTGGTATAGGGTGAACGTCGAATTCATGCGGTCCTTGAATGCCTTAAAAGTGCTTGTGCCTTTCGTCCGCGTGTCTCCTGAGTACGTGAGTAGCCATGTGGCCCCGAAGTAGTAAGGCATTGTGATCTGCGCCGCCGCTGTCTTCGGCGGTTCTCTGTCCTCTGGTAGTAGCGGAAGACGTCTGCGGGGGGACGGTGGCGGAGTGCCGGGTTCCGACATGTTTCCGATCCTGTTCGCGGACGCCAAGATTTGATGTGATAAACCGGAATGACCAGGCCAGGAACCCCTTTACCTTGCACTCTGTAATTCCCGTCTTCGTCTCTTCGTAACGGTCACTGGACAAGAACCAGACCAAGCAAACGGTGCAACGGAATTTATTTAAGATTAAATAGGATACTTGAGGTCGGGTAGCAGGCAGGGCTAGCTAGGACATAGATTACACTGAAAGGGGTGCACCGTAATACAATAAGGTCACAATAATAAAATAAAGCACGTCTGAATACATTTATGCACCGTCTCGTTCTATAACCGACTATAATAACTTTTTGGTATACACAATTCTAATATCAATCACGGTTATCACTTTGTAGCAATGTAAGGTAATTAGCAATCACAATAACTTACACAGGATTATTAAACTATCAGCTTCACAATGCGAGTTAACATCACACAATATCTCTTTACGGTAAACGATACTATTCTACTGGGTACCCAGTTCCTATTTTAAACAGTGTCTCAAAGACAGACCTATGCATAGGTATTTAGAGTTCGCTGGAGGCCTCCTGTAGTCACTGCGTTAGGATAACAGTCCTCCTCATTAGAAAAGGGTAAACGTTTGGTGGGGCAATGTCCCGAATAAAAAGGGAAAACTGTACTCTTCCTTATAGATCAAAGGTAGTAACACTACCAAGGTTACGCCACAAGATGGCGCTGTTGTTTCCTTTGGAGGACATGGCTGCACTTTGTCTCATGAAGATCTCCCTTTCATAGCGCAGGGGCTGTGGGTGTCTGTGATAGGCAGAGAGTGTCCCGAACTGTGCAGCTGGGGCGCTTGTATTTCTAGAATTCCCTAGGGCTGGCAAATAAGGATGTCCTGGTCCTCAAAAAGGGGCTATATCCAGGGCTCCCAAGCTGTCTTTCTCTACACAGGCTGTGCTCTGGGCTGTAAGGGGCAATATCCCTGAGTCCCTTGGTGGACAGTGCAGGGGAAGGACTCACAGCAGGGCTGTGCTTAGGCCTGTGGTGGTTATGGGGCTGCAGCTGCTGAGTTTATTAAGGGGCCGGTTAGTGAGGATGTCCCAGGGTAGGAGTTGCTGGGCAACACTTACAGTTCAGGTGCGGCGCCTGCCGTCTTGGGTCCACTGCTGTGCTTCTGGAGTGTCTGCAGCAGCTGGGCGTCTCTTCCTCTTCACCCTCCACGGCGGGGTTGCAGGCTGCCGTCCAGTCTAGGTGCTGCTGGCTCCTGCGGCTGGCGTCTTCCCCGCTGTGCGGCCGGATCTGTCTCTCGCGGCTCTCTCCCTCTGGATGCTGGAGGCGCTGCTGCGGTGACGCGGCTGTCTGTTGCTGCCGGTTACTTATGCCGCCGGGTCTCTCAGGCGGCTGTGCTGTCAGTCACCGCCGGGTGCTTCCTTTCTTTAGAGCCGAGCGCTTCTCGCCCCGTCTGCAGCCACACGATCTCTCTCAGGCTGGGCTCGCTCCGGCTTACTCTCACCACGCTGGGGGTGCCGGGTCTCCTCCGCGCTGGCGCGGCTGTCTGTACGCGCTTTCTTTTTCTCCCCTCCTCGTCACAGGGCTGCGCGCCGCCTCCTCTCTTTTCGCGCTCTGTCTCTCCTCCAATCCGACAGGGGGATGAATGTAGGGGTGTTGCTGCAGGTCACACAGGGGCTGCCTACCCTGCGCCACCAATCACAGGCCTTCTCTCTTTTGCTGTGCCTCGGAAGGCCCGGTGAGTCGGTTGCCTAGCAACCTTTATGTGTACATTCGTGGGGCAATATCGGGGTTTGTACAAAAGGGGTGCTCCCAGGCTGGAACAAGGGGCACTTCCCGATTCTGGGGTGTCACAAAATCACTGCCGCAGAATTGGATAAATGGAAGACACTACCCCTGTCATACTTGGGAAGAGCCAACTTAATCAAAATGACAACATTCCCACGACTTTTATACATTTTACAATCTCTCCCTATTCTGATAAACAATTCAGATGTCAAAAAAATAAACACTCTGTTCAGGAACTTTATATGGAAGGGGAAAAAACCCCGTATAGCATTAATAAAATTGCAACAGCCAAAGATCAATGGGGGCATAAATTTCCCCAATGTTCAATCATATAATTAGGCGACCTTGCTGCGCTACCTGCGCGACTGGTTGCACAACGGAGAAACCTACGCTAATACGATTATTGAAAAGCAATTTCTACCAGACGGCAATTTAATAAGCTTTCTGCACAAATTTGAAGCGGAGATCCCACAATACATCAAGGACAATCCATTGTTGTGGACTACCTACAAATTATGGCATAAACTGAGACATGCAAAATATTTGAATTCACACCACTCGCTATTCCTAACATTCGTGGGCAATGGAGACTTCCAGCATGGGGAGGCTGCCTTCCCATTCACCCTATTTGTCAGAGAGGGGATCTCAAGCCTGAAAGACATCTGTGACCCCTCCCTAAATAAAGTACTAACCTTTCATCAAGCCTGCCAGAAATTCCCAATACTGACTAAATTTCCCCTCGCCTACTTTTAAATGAGCCACTATGCTAAAATAACAATCAAACACCTTTCAGACAAAGATTGGTATAACGACCTAGATGGTGTACTGAGAGCTAGTCCTGTAATTGAAAAAGCCATATCTTTGCACTACAATTACCTTAGACCACTTATAGTACATGACGATACAAGGTCAGGCGTGAAGTTATGGCTGAAGGATTTCCCTGATTTATCATGTGAAGTATTGCTAAAAGCCCTGGTAAGCTCCTGCCGTATGATGCCTGCCGCCCAATACCAGGAGCAATTTTTAAACCTTTTTCATAGAGCTTATTTTTCACCGCACAGACAGCTCTTAGCGGGGATGCCATCAAATGGATCCTGCCCTCGATGTGGTGAGTTGGAGGCAGGGTTATTACACTGCCTCTGGTCGTGCCCAATAACAAGAGGTTTCTGGCTACAAGTGAGGAAATTCGCATTAGATAATTTAATAAACTACATTCCCTTTAATGCAGAGTGGGCTATATTTGGAATCATTCCTCCTGAACAGAAAGTGACGAGGGGATGTAGAAAACTGGTGCTGGCTGTGCAGGCAGCCGCTTGTAAAACAATTTTGCATGGTTGGGTGTCCACGCAGTCTCCTTCGATGGCCCTCTTCAAAACTAAACTCCACCACATCTTTCAGATGGATTGGTTGGAGACAACCCTAGATAAGGAAAAACGTACAGCAAAATTCTTTGAAACCTGGGAAAGTTACATTGTGACCCTACCAGCGGACTTTCAAGTGAGAATCCAAAACACCTTACAACATACGGAGTGGTACGAGACGAGGAGGCTGCTTGGAGATCCCCCAATAGTAGTGGTTTAGATGAGTGGAAACCATTGAATTGTCCTTGGTTGGGAGAGAGGGGTCACTACGCTTTTACTATCACCTAGATGGCTTGAAGGGGAAGAAGCCTCCATGCATACAAAAAAATAATAAACCACAGGAGACTTATTGGGTACTTATATATTGCCTTTTTAATGGAGTAGCGTACGGACGAAATTTTGAATATTGTTAAACCACATGATTAAGGAAATGTTTACAGTTCAATTGAAAAATTTGTAAAATCACTTTGTAAGCTATGCAATGTCTTTGATATATTTGTTTTGCAATGCATTACACAATAAAAAAAAAAAAAAAAAAAAAATAATAATACTAATAATAATAATAATAAAAAAAAAAATAGGATTTTAATACCTACCGGTAAATCCTTTTCTCGAAGTTCTTATGGGATACAGGGAGTCGTTCTTAACGATGGGGAAAAGAGCTTATCCGAAGGAGACAGGCACATATAAAACTTTATACAGGGTGTACTGGCTCCTCCCCTCTGCTCCCCTCCCTCTAGCTTCAGTTAAGTGAACTGTGCCGAAGGAGAAGAACAATATGAGAGGAATATGTGTATATTTACCGTGGTGAGATTCATCCAGCACACCCAACATTCAACATAACAGACCACATTAGCAACCCCAGAACCTGGGAAGTCTAAGGCCTAAGAATATGTCAACATGACAACTTTTTTGAACTGTGTTCCCACTGGAACAATGTATAGGAATTATCACCTAAGTGACAATTTACACTCGTGAACCTTTAAGGTACACTATGTAACAGTAAGTTACCTAGGTAACCTACACCCTTATGTCCGCCAGGAACAAAAAGGGTAGCAGAAGGACCCAGTATTGGTCCACATCTCACAAAGTGAGCAAGGCAAACCTCCGCACAGAGGCGGGCGCCCTGTATCCCATAAGAACTTCGAGAAATCCTATTTTCTCTATCATTCTTATGGGATACAGGGAGTCGTTCTTAACGATGGGGATATACCAAAGATATCAGAACGGGCGGGATTGTGCGGAACCTATTGCCGCAGCACCGCTTGCCCAAACTGAGTATCTTCAGTGGCCAGAGCGTCAAACTTGTAGAATTTGACAAAAGTGTGTTGGCCAGACCATGTGGCTGCTCTACACAATTGTAAGGCCGAAACTCCTCGGGCAGCCGCCCAGGATGTCCCCACAGAACGAGTAGAGTGAGCTTTCACCCCAACAGGCATAGGCAGCTTTGCTACCACATAAGCCTGTTTAATGGTTGCACATATCCATCGTGCAATAGACTGCTTGGAAGCAGGATGCCCAATCTTTTGGGCGTCATAGAGGACAAAAAGTCCATCAGTTTTGCGAATCCTCGCTGTTCTCCTGATGTAGACACGGAGAATCCTTACCACGTCCAAAGACGTTGGCACCTCAGAATGAGGCCCACCAGCAGGAACCACAATTGGCTGGTTCACATGGAACGCAGACACCACTTTGGGTACAAAGCGCGGGTTAGTGCGTAATTCTGCCCTGTCTTCAAAGAATATCAAATATGGACTCTTGCAAGTCAATGCCCCTAGCTCCGAGACCCTCCTAGCCGAAGCTAGGGCTAGTAAGACCACTGTCTTCCAAGTTAGATATTTCAGGTCAATTTCCTCCAAGGGCTCAAACCAGGAGGATTTAAGGAACTACAGAACGACATCCAAGTCCCACGGTGGAGTAGGGGCCACAAAAGGAGGCTGTATATGCAACACTCCTTGCAGAAATGTCTGCACTTCAGGTATATTAGCCAGTTTCCTCTGGAAAAAAACAGATAATGCAGATACCTGCACTTTCAAAGAGCCTAGACGTAGGCCCAGCTCCAGACCTGCTTGTAGAAAGCTAAGAAACCTTTCCAGTTTGAACTTTGAAGGAGTAAACTTTTCCTGTTCACACCAACCCACATATCTTTTCCAGATATGGTGGTAATGTGCAGCCGTTACCGGTTTTCTTGCACTTGTCATAGTTCTGATGACCGAAGTGTGAAACCCCTTCTGAGTCAGGATCTGCCGTTCAACTTCCAGGCCGTCAAACGCAGCTGTTCCAAGGCCTGGAAGACACACGGTCCTTGCATGAGTAGATCTCTTTGCAGGGGTAGGCGCCACGAGTCCCTTTGTAGACTTAGAAGCTCCGGGTACCACGTTCTTCGTGGCCAGTCTGGAGCCACCAGAATCACCTCGGTTCCGTCTTTTCTTATCTTCCTTATCACCCGAGCCACTAGGGGAATCGGTGGGAAAACATACACCAGGCTGTTGAACGTCCACGGTATTGAGAGGGCGTCCACTCCTTCTGCCTGAGGGTCTCTTGCCCTCGAGAAGTACCTGGATACTTTCCAGTTGTTCCTTGATGCCATCAAGTCTACCAGTGGGGTCCCCCACCGGGCCACCAGAGAACTGAATACCTGGTGGTGTAGACTCCATTCCCCGGGGTGGAGCTCATGGCGACTGAGGAAATCTGCTTCCCAGTTGTCCACCCCGGGTATGAATATGGCCGAGAGCGCCTGGCAGTGACTCTCTGCCCAGGACAGGATCTTCGATGCTTCCCTCATACAGGGCCTGCTTTTGGTCCCGCCCTGTCTGTTCAGGAATGCCACAGTAGTGGCATTGTCTGATTGGATGCGGACCGCCTGGCCGCTGAGGAGAGGGGTCGCCTTCAGAAGTGCGTAATACACAGCACATAACTCCAGGTTGTTGATATGGAGGCGTGTTTCCCATAGGGTCCACTTGCCCTGAAAGGACTGACCCATGGTCACTGCCCCCCATCCCGTGAGGCTTGCATCCGTGGTGACTAAGACCCAATCCTGGATGCCAATCCGACGCCCTGCCAGCAGGTTGGGCGTGTGGAGCCACCACTGTAGTGACAGTCTGGTCCGAGATGACAACACAATCCGCCGGTGCATTTGGAGGTGTGAACCGGACCACTTTCCCAGGAGGTCGAGCTGGAAAATCCTGCTGTGAAACCTCCCGAATTGGAGAGCCTCGAAAGAGGCGACCATCTTTCCCAATAGGACAATGCACTGGTGCACCGTCACCTGGGGGGTTCTCAGCAAGTCTGTGACCAGCTGCTGGATGTCCAACACCTTGTCCTGTGGCAGGGACACTCTCATGAGAGCCGTGTCCATCACCATCCCCAGGAACTGGAGTCTCTGTGAAGGGATCAGAGAGGACTTTGCTAGGTTCAGGAGCCAACCATGACCCGACAGGGTCCGTATGGTAACTTGTAAGGCTGTCTGTAATTCCTGTGGCGACCGCGCCTTTACCAGCAGGTCGTCCAAGTATGGTATCACACAGATACCCTTTTTCCTTAAAACCACCATCATCTCCGCCATCACCTTGGTGAATATGCGCGGGGCTGAGGACAAGCCGAAAGGCAGTGCGCGAAACTGATAGTGCTCGTTTAGCAGCGCAAACCTCAGGTATTTCTGATGAGGGGGCCATATGGGGATGTGAAGGTAGGCGTCCTTCACATCTAAGGACGCCAAGAACTCCCCCTCCTCCAGTGCCGCTATCACGGCCCGCAAGGACTCCATCTTGAATTTGGTTACTTTCAAGAAGGGATTTAGGGATTTTAAGTTCAGAATCGGGCGTACTGACCCGTCCGGTTTTGGAACTACAAATAGGTTCGAGTAATAACCCTGCCCCCTCTCTAGGGGAGGGACCCGGGTTATCACCTTGGCCTGTACCAGCTTTTGGATTGCTTGCTGCAACACCACTTGGTCCTCTGGGGACGCTGGGAGGCCTGATTTGAAGAACCTCTGAGGTGGCTGTGCTGCAAACTCCAGCTTGTAGCCGTGCGTAATAAGAGCCTGCACCCAAGAATTGAGGCACGAGGCTTCCCAAACCTGGCCGAAGAACGCCAGTCTGGCTCCCACCTCTGCCGGAGCTAATGGTGGAGCCCCACCGTCATGCTGCGGGTTTACCTGCAGCTGCCCCGGATGGCCGCTCTGCGGTGGCCGAAGCAGAAGGCTTCCTGAATTTACCACGGGAGCCTCTTGCAGCATTTGAACCACCCCTGGCTTTAGGGCGGAATTTACTTGCCCGAAAGGACTGCTGGGAGTGAGCTTGAAAGGGGCGCTTCGGCGCCTGTGGAGTTGATGGTTGGAAAGTGGACTTTCCCGCCGTGGCTTTAGAGATTAACTCGTCCAATCACTCTCAAATAACCTGCCACCTGTGAAGGGGAGGTTTTCTACACTCCGTTTGGAGTCAGCGTCAGCTACCCACTGCCGGAGCCAGAGGGATCTGCGCCCTGACACCGCCATGGCTGAGTTACGGCCGTTAATGGCTCCTAACTCTTTCTGCGCTTCACACAGAACTTTAGCAGTGTCCTGAATATGGTGTAATTTCTCAGACACCTGTGCTACTGTCATATCGCCCAGAAGACCTTCCTGGATCTGGGAGGCCCACGTGTATATAGACTTTGCCATATAGCAACTTGCTAATTCGGGACGCTGACACGCGCCACTAGCAGTAAAAATGGACTTCAAGGTGTTTTCAACCTTTCTGTCCGTGGTATCTTTTAGTGAAGACGACCCTGGTACTGGGAGTACCATCTTTTTGGCTAAGCGAGACACAGAAGAATCAACCTCTGGTGGCTCCTCCCACACCTTACGTCCCTCAGGATCAAAGGGGAACGTGGATTTAAACTTTTTTGCCACTTTAAACCTCAGTTCTGGGTTATTCCACACTGACTTGAATGTACTTTCCAGGTCAGACTGCTCAGGGAAAACTACCTGTTGCTTTTTCTGAGTATCAAAAAAGGCATCCCCTGCTGTGGATTCAGCTAAGGGAAGGTCCAACACCTCCCTGATTGCCATAATTAATGGCTCTGTGCCCCGCAACAGTGACTGTGAAGCATCAGGCTCCTCATCACCTGCGTCTGCATCATCCACATCATCATCGTCATCCCCATCATCAGCCCCAGAATCAGGGGTTTGAGAGGGGGCCCTTCTCTTGCGAGTATCCCCAGGGTTGGGAGTGATTACATCCACTCTGGCAGAGAGGATAGCCAGCTCCCTTTGTACTCTCTGGGTCTGTGCTGCAGTAGCAGTTAACTGTGTAGTCACAGTTTCAAGCATGGCTTTCATTCCTGTAGCCCAGGCAGGCTCTTGTGAGCTGTCCTGCATGCTACTCTGCTGCCCAGTAAGCTGTGGGGGAACCCCAGTACTTTGTGGGGACATGCATGGCTCACAAGTAACCTGTGATGAAGATGCTGGCACAAACTTATCACTGCACACCATACATGTAAGTTTCCTCACCATTGTGACCAACAAACAGTCTCCCCTCACACACCGCCAGGGGCAAACGCAGGATTTTCAGAAGGGGGTTTCCAGAGGGGCGGAGCAAAGTACGGAGATGGACACTTAGGTGACTCGGTATATGTTTTGATGTCCCGCGGGTGGTAGGGGGTATTATATCAAGCGCTCAGCATGTAGGGCCTGGATCAGTAATTTCCACTAATTACCCCTTTACTGCACAGATGGTGGGAGAAGGGGGCATTGGGCTGAATGAAGGGGCCCTGATACATAACTTCCGGGGTGGTAGAAGATGTTTAATATGCAGAGGAGGGGTGTATATTGGAGTGGGCTTATTATTCATAATTTTCTGGTAGGAGGACAACTTGCTTGACTGCAGATATCTCCAGTTCCCGGAAATAGATTTCTTAGATTTTAATGGAATTAAAAACTAGAGAATCCCACCTACCAAATTATATTGGGGACTAGGGGATCAGATTTCAGGAGGCAGAGCAATCTGCCAACGAGTATATAAAACTACATACCAGGTGTGTGGAGCTGGAGCAGTAACCAGCTGCTGGAAGGCTGATATCTCTGGTTCTGGAAACAGTAGAGACAAGTTTCTAGTGTCCATCAAAGGGGGAGAGTCCCAGCTTTTGGAATATATCCTCAGAAAAACTCTACGTTAGATAGAACCTGAAATATCTGACACTGGGAACAGCAATTAACAGGCTTGGATGGGGACCACTGCTTTGAAGTCAGATATCTCCGGTTCCCAAGGTCCGATTTTAAAAATTCTTGTACTCCTGGAAAGAGGGGACCCTCAGCTTTCAGACAATGACCCTTAGACTCCTGGGGGGTTTCTGGGTACTTGGAAACCCCCCCCTGCGTGCGCTACTGACCGCGCACACACAGTGGATATGCAGTGTGATATAATCCAGATAAATACTATGTGTAGCTTTATCTGATCTTGTACAGCTTAACAAGCCAGTGGGGTGGTGTACAGAGGATAATGGAGGAGACCAATACACCTGATAACCTTAGCTCTCCGATTAGAAGGGCTGGTAATACAGTACAGTAATCAATAACAGTACTTTTACAGTGTAAGCAGGCAAGTGTACAAGTACACAAGCGCTGAAAACCTGAAGCTGTCTCTGCAAGCAGATTCCCTCTGATCCACACCGCTGAGGAGTGTCTGGAGCAGTATAATGGCGTTTCCAGCAGCCAGGGAAGAAGCAGGAAGCAAGTTTTGGCACCCTCACAGAGCTGGTCTCACTCTGGGTAAGCTCCGCCCAGCGTAATGGCGCCGGAGCTTACCTGCGTTTTATACTGAGACTGACATTGGGGAATGTCCAAACCTCTTTGGTAACTGCCCTGGACAAAACAGGAACTGTACCCTGTCCCAGTGTAGGCAGGGGGTTACGCGGTCCCTGTGCAGGGCACCGCCATACCGCCGCCATCTTGCCGCACAATAACCCGGGGAACCCAAGGCGGGGGACCCCGGGGTCATACTCACCACTGACGTCTTCAGACTGGACTAGGGGTGTGCGGCGTGCCAGGGGTGTGCGCGCTGCAGCGCAATGCCCGCAGTAACATCACCCACTCAGGACGGTGGTCCTGTGGCAGGGACAGCTTGGTACCTTGAAGTGGCCAGCAGCTGAACCCTTCCCCTAGTCTCCCACGACGCAGGACTGCTGTTAAGTCCAAACAGCAGCCCCAAAATAATAAAGAAATAAAACAGAAGATAAAACTCTCTGGAGCTCTTCCTGATCTGTGCTTCTCCTGAGGCACAGTTCTCAAACTGAAGCTAGAGGGAGGGGAGCAGAGGGGAGGAGCCAGTACACCCTGTATAAAGTTTTATATGTGCCTGTCTCCTTCGGATAAGCTCTTTTCCCCATCGTTAAGAACGACTCCCTGTATCCCATAAGAATGATAGAGAAATATATATACAGTATATATATATACACACACACACACACACACACACATATATATAGACAGGAAGATAAGGCGGCACTCGTCAGGTTTTCAAAAACAGGTTTTTTTATTTGCATTTTACGACATGTTTCAGGAGTCTAACTCCCGTCCTCAGGGAGTTAGGCTCCTGAAACATGTCGGAAAATGCAAATAAAAGAACCTGCTTTTGAAAACCTGATGAGTGCCGCCTTATCTTCCTGTCTATAAAGAGTACATCACTCAAGGAAGGGACCGGAGTACTTCGAATTATCCTTTTCAGGGACGCGAGTGCCGGGCATCTGCACTATGGGCCTTATTCTGGTTAGGTCGGTGAAACGGACGTACGGTCCGTTTCACCGTACGTTTCCTGTACGCTCGCGGTGAGCGAAAGTCCGCCCACAGAACAGCCGCACACGGACAGTCACAAACAAAGACAATAGGGAGTGTCGTACACTTGAGCGTACGCCACCGTGTACGGATGGATCTCCCTTTTAGCCACCGATACCTGGTGTACATCAGAGCGTACGCCACCGTGTACAGACGGATGTTGTCTGTTTTCACACCGACACCTTCCGTATATCTGAGCGTACGTCACTGCAAGTAGAAATTGAGTCCAAAAACATCCTTGTTGCCCTTAGATGTGGTTTATGTGTCTTTTTCCATATAAAAACTGTTATGTTTGTGTAACAGTGAAAAAGTTGACACATGTCGACTTCTGTGAATTCAGTGTCCTGGTTTTTAAAGTATACCAAAACACTTTCTGAATGGGTGTAGATGGTTATAAAATAACTACCTTGACATATATAAGCACATGCTTCCAATGTGTTTGAGGGCTGTGTGTGGCTTGCAGGTAGTGAAATCATGGTTTTCACTTAATAGGCTGCAGCATTGCTTATTACATTCAGGTGTAGTAATCAGCGTTAATTAGCAGACCCAGGCGTCATACAGTATCTCTAGGGGTGGTCTGGAGCTATCTTTGGCGTCCACCTGTTTTGGTCCAAAATGCACGGTGCGTTTGCCGATCGAGGCGGTTGTGGCACCGTACATTTTGTGTGCACACCCCCGTGTATGCCCAGTTTTCCTCATTATTCCGGCCACTCCCATAAAAATGCCCACATGCCGCCCACAATGACCGTACTCTTGCGGACAGGTTTTTTCGCACGGGAGAGAGGCATCCGTGACCGGTGTGAGGTCACGGCACATGCGCATTGCGAAAGCTACGCATGCGCTGATGGAAAAAAAAAACAGATCCTCCCGTATACGGTCCCACCGTACCAAGCAGAATAAACCATATATATATTATATATATATACATACAGGGGTGTCAACAGCAATGTAGACCCCTGGGCATAGCAATGTATTCGGGCCCCTACCGATCCTCCCTGCAGTAGGGGTGGGGGAAGCTTTGATGTCCCGCGGGTGGTAGGGGGTATTATATCAACCGCTAAGCATGTAGGGCCTGGATCAGTAATTTCCACTAATTACCCCTTTACAGCACAGATGGTGGGAGAAGGGGGCATTGGGCTGAATGAAGGGGCCCTGATACATAACTTCCAGGGTTGTACAGGATGTTTAATACGCAGAGGAGGGGTGTATAGTGGAGTGGGCTTATTATTCATAATTGTCTGGTGGGAGGACAGCTTGCTTGACTGCAGATATCTCCAGTTCCCGGAAATAGATTTTTAGATTTTACTGGAATTAAAAACTAGAGAATCCCACCTACCAAATGGTACTGGGGACTAGGGGATCAGAGTTCAGGAGGCAGAGCAATCTGCCAACGAGAATATAAAACTACATACAGGGCCGGCCCACCACTAGGCAGCTTTAGCCATTTGCATAGGGCCACTGGAGGGTGGTAGTGAGCAGCAGAGCTCCCGCCGGTGCTGAGAAGAGCAGGAAGAAAGCAGCTGGGACTGGAGCAGGTGAGTGAGCCAAACCCCTGCCCCTGGATAGCGCCCGCACTCCACTGACCCCCCTAAAGCCCGCCCGGAGCTGCGGCTATCGCCGCATCTTTAACAGACCCCTTCCCCTGTGAAGCGGGCTGCTCCCCTACTCTCTCCAATATCTGACAGGGAAGAGCAATTAACAGGCTTGGATGGGGACCACTGCTTTGAAGTCAGATATCTCGGGTTCCCAAGGGCCTGATTTTTAAAATTCTTGTACCCATGAAAAGAGGGGACCCTCAGCTTTCAGGCCCCGAACTTCGGGGGGGGGGGGGGGGGGGTGTTCTGGGTACTCAACCCCCCCCCCCCCCCCCCCCCCCCTGCGTGCGCCACTGAGCATAGGTTCTTGAACTTGGTCCCAAGGACCCCAAACGTTTTTCAGGTAACCCAGCAGGTACACAGATGCATTCCTTACTCATGGACATAGGATGGAGCTGGTTATTTCACATTCTTTCTGTGTGGAGACCTGCAAAACTTGAACTTTGTGGGTCAAGTTTGAGAACTAGTCCTCCCACTAGACCACGGGTATTCAACATGCTGCGCTCCTGATGCTACTGAACTGTACATCCCAGAATTCAATGCCATGGTTTTGCTGTTAGGGCATCCTGAAATTGTGACAGTGCATGCTGGGAGATGTAGTTCCATTATCAATCAATACTTGGAGTGAGTGTAGTAGAGAAACACCATTTATTGCTGCATCCAGCTGCAGAAATCCCTCCTGTACATGAGTCCTCATACATCATTTCTGGATGTAAAACAGTCCCTCTTAGCACATCTGGTCCCGTAAGACTCTGCTAGCATTAACAAACAGACCGTTATTAGATCCACACCATAACTTCAACTGGATTAAAAGATCAACCCGGTTAAAAGGTTGACATGAAAATGGTTGACAAAAAATGTTGAAGCAGGGTTTTTTTTTTTTATTGTGACATTTTGTATGTTTAACCATATATGACCCAAATTGGGAAAAACTATGAATCGCTTCCCTCACCAGAATTTACCGCTCCCGAGTCGTTGTATACAGGATAATAAAGTAAGCAAAGGTTAAAAAAAAAAAAACACAAGAAAAAATACCTCTGACATCATCTGCTCCGGCCCTGATCTGCCTGTTTCATTGTAGCTGGCGAGTAAGTCCAGGGCTACTCTGACACTGAGGGCAGTATTCAATGACAAAATTCGGCATGTGCAGTGAATCCTGTTTAGGATTCACTGCAAAGTCGCCATGTTCTGGAGGGCTGGAGCCTTCGCTGCCAGCCCTCGCTGTCCCAGTATTCAATGCCGCAGGGGCTCACTGCCCCTGACGGCGAATCTTAACCCCTGTGGCGGACGCCGCAGGGAGCCGGGGGACGGCGGCAGGCAGGAAGATGGAAGTCTCCCTGCCTGCCCCAGAATGTATGTGGGGGGGGGAGGGCTCCCCAGGACCCAGGCAGCACAAGCTGCCCCCCGGGAGAGCTAGCAGGGGACCGGGTAGGGAGCCGCTAGCACTGCTCCTGATCGTGCATATGTAATGATCGGGAGCAGTGAATATTTGAATATCTAATGAGCAGCTCCTGGCCCCCTGCTGGCTGTTATGTGTTAAAAAAAAAAAAAAAATTAACTATATATTCATGTGCTGTAAGCACATGAATAAAAATAGCATGCCCCTTCAGATAATAAAATTCCTGATTTTTTTTTACACCAAATTTAAAAAAAAAACACCTTTATTTTAAAAGTTCACATTCCAGTTCACCATAAAAAGATGGCGATTGCTACACGGTGACACACGGCAAAAATCACTTAGAAAGCAATTTGCCATCTGATCATTGGCGAATCACATTGAAAAACCCATTGAAAAACCACAGCGAATTGCGGAGACTATCAGATGGCGAATTGCCCGTCATTCACTGTTCGCAGACGGTGAAAAGTTCACATTGAAAAGGGTGATTCACTTTCTGACACAAAAAATCACCTTACAACGTGAAAATAGCACAAATTCGCCGTGAAACATGGCAAATTGGCTTAATTGAATACTGCCCTGAGTGGGCAAGTCATTCAATGGTGAGTGTGCTGCAAATGAATTTGCCAATATTCACCAGGATGTGATATCATCGCAGCCCATTGACAGGCTTGCATAGGGGCGGGTTTACACTCTGGTGGGTGGGGCAGCGGCTATGAGATCACAGGGCTCTGCTCTTTAGAAGCCCTTCAATTGGGTCTCTAAATCAGGCTCTTTATCGCAAAGAAACATTAACTTCTGAGTGTGATCACGAAGAACTGCACTATTGTGTTGTATTAACATAGGAGCTATTCCTTATACCTCTGTTTGGCGGTTTATGGTTCTCCAGACTTCTATGTCACTACCCAGTTATGGAATTCCTACCCCAATCCCATAATATTCACACCTTCACTCTCTGTCTGAAACCCATGTCCCTATTAGAGCTTACCCTGCATCCACCTACACTAATGCACACACGGGTGCCGGACGGTTCCCCGACAGTCGAGATTCCGACAGTCTTTCCTCCGACGTTGGAATCCCGACTGCTCCCTCGTGGGGGTCCACGACCCCCATAGAGGGAGAATACAATAGGTGGCGAGCGCAGCTCGCTACCGTGCCCGCAAGAGGCTTCCCCCGCTGTGCAGTCGGGATTCCGACATCTGAGTAATGACTGTCCGAATCCCGACTGTCGGTGATTTATACCACGCCCGCACACACACCTGTCTAAGGGTCTGATTCAGAGTTGATCGCAATTGAAAAATCTTTCTCAAATGGGCACAGGCCCTTATTCTGGTTTACTCGCAATGGCAAATTCCTTCTCAAATGGGCAAAACCATGTGCACTGCAGGGGGAGGGGGGCAGATGTAACATGTGCAAAGAGAATTAGATTTGGGTTGGGTTTTACTTTAATGCGAGATCTATTTTGCAGTGTAAAAATAAAGCAGTCAGTATTTTCCCTGCACAGAAACAAAATAACTCACCCAAACCTAACTCTCTCTGCACATGTTACATCTGCCCCATCTGCAGTGCAGCATGGTTTTGTCCATTTGGGAAGGAATTTGGCTTTGTGAGTGAACCAGAATAAGGGCCAAAACTATGTTGCACTGCTGGGGTTGGGATCATTTGGTCTATTGCATTATGGTCGAAAGTCATTAGGTCGAATTAATTAGGTCGACATGCTAAAAGGTCGACATGACTCTAGGTCGACATGATTCTAGATCGAAAGGTCATTAGTTCGACAGGTCATTAGTTCGACAAGGTCATTAGTTCGACATTGTCTATGTCGACATTTACAAGGTCGACATGGGGTTTTTCACTGTTTTTTTACCTGAATGTCAACACAGTCGACATGGACACAGTTTAAAGTGCACTGCATCCCCTTGCATCGCTCGCTGCGCTCGCTATGCGTCGGGCACGGTGCCTCGCTACGCTCGGCACACTATTTTATTCTCCCACCACGCCCTAGTGGATGGTAGGGCATGAAATACCGCCTGTCGGCACATGTTGGCTCAAAAAACAGTGAAAAACTCCATGTCGACCTTGTGAATGTCGACATAGACAATGTCGAACTAATGACCTTGTCGAACTAATGACCTTTCGAACTAGAATCATGTCGACCTTTTCCCATGTCGACCTTTTAGCATGTCGACCTAATGGATTCGACCTAATGACTGTCGACCATAATGCAGTAGACCAAATGACCGCATCCCCATAAGAACACCGCAAGAAGAAGGAAATCTTGATTGAGGAGTTATAGGTAACTGTGTTAAATGTTTTCCATGTTATTAGTTATGTAAAAGAACGTTTCTGGGGGCATATTTATCAAGCTAATTCTATTTAAAAAAAATATAGGAAAATGTTTCCCCACAGATGTAATTATCCCAACTGAGAAGGGATTTTGTGATCCTTTTCCAGGGGAACCGGAGTAACTTCGATGCCTATAGATCAGAGGTTCCCAAACTTTTTGTAATCACTGGAGTATCAGAAATTTTTTTGTGGCACCCCCAGGCCAAAAGTTTCTTATTGAATTTTTTAAACAAATATATATTAAATTAAATAAATTGTGTTTATTTGTGATCCTTAGGTCCAGTTATGTGGTGAGGGACAGGATTCACTTCGGTTTGTTCACATATTGTATGATTGGAAGCCACAAGCACTGATTTTCCCTATTACATTGACCATAAATAAAATGAAATGTTCCTGGACCACCATCCCAGGGCACCCCTGCAAGTGCTCTGCAGCACCTCAGGGTGCCACGGCACACAGTTGGGGAACCACTGCTATAGACAGATGGCTGTTACTGTATGGGATTTTACTAGAGACCCTGTACTTAGGACTACAGTCATAGGCGCCAAAACTGGGAGCTCCGGGGCCCGAGCACCCACGGAAAGTGAGGAGCACCCACGGCACGGGCCACAGCAGCGGGGTCCCAGCAGCAGATATGCTGTCAGCAGCGGGGGTCCCTGTGGCAGATGGGAACTAGTAGCGGTATTAATACCGCTGCTAGTTCCCATCTGCCAAAGGGACCCTGCTGCTGACGGCATATCCGCTGCTGGGACCCCGCTGCCGTGGCCCGTGCCGTGGGTGCTCCTCACTTTCCGTGGGAAATATTGTAAATCGGCACCCCTGACTACAGTAACATACACACCCTGGCAAAAATATTATTTACTGCTGCAATACGCGGAGATATGGAATGTTACATTTAGGGGTATACTGCGTTTTTTTATGTTTTTATTGAAAGAAGTATAGCATTGACAATAATGCAGATACAAGTGTGTCACATTGTTTGAGAATTAATACGATTGCACAATGCCATTTTGTGACAGTCTGAACCAAGGACATAAAGCAGTTTGTGTTTCACAAGTATGTCAATATGTATTTACAGAGGGATTTTCTATTGTTGCTAGAGCGTGACGCAAGTTGGCAGCATCCTTTCATGTTTATGAATGTAACCGTAATCTAGAGCTTGATGTTCTAATTCTCTCGCACCTCAATCAGCTTGTGCCGGCTATTGCAGCTTGTGCCTTTGCCCAGTGAGGTTCCCTCCACATCATGGGCCAAATGAAATGCAGCCCGAGTTTGCCGGCCGAAATTGGCAATTTTTTTTAAAGGGGCAATCTCTTACAAGGCAAAAAAGTACCTTGTAAGTGGTTGCCCTTAAAATAAAAATGACCCAATTTGTCCGGCAACCCAAACAGCCGCCAAACTGGGGCTATATTTCATTTGTCCCCTCTTTTTTTGTAGTTAATATGGGAAATATACACATGACCAGTGGTAAGGATCCCGGTGTTCAGAATACAGACGCTGGCACCCCCAAGGAGATAAGTATACTTGCCCCCCTAACCCAAAAGCCTATCCCCGGCAATCCCATTGCTAAAACTTATCCCACCCCGCAGTCTAACCCCCCTACTAATTGCCTAAACGCCCCCTCTCCGCAGCCTACCCTTCCCTTCCTTGCAGCCTATCTCTAAGTTTCTCCACTAGTGCCTAAACCTGACCCCCATCCCCTGCCTGACCAGAGCCCTCTCCTCATGCTCACAGACAGGTATGCCTGCTGTCAGTATTCCGACATTGACATCCTGATCTATTGGGGTCTTGTGACGGCAGTTGTGATGCGGTGTCAGTATACTGAACAAAGGCATCAGGACGGTCGGGATGCTGACTGGATCCCGTTATATATGACCACAGTAGAATCTATTTAACAATCAAGTTGACGGTTAGTTAATACGACAATATCACCTCTAATTTGCGACACCATCAAAGGGAGTTACTTTAGCAGAGAACAGAAAGTGTATTAACGTGTAATAATCCCGCTTGTTCAGTCAGACACAGGCTTGTATTAGACTGATCAGTTAATGCCTGATTGGTTGATGGTGGGTTACTGAACTTTAAGCATATTTGCATGTCATTAGTAAGTAGCTGCTGTCATTTTATGTCTAGTTACCTGTGTATTTTTTCATATAGCTTAAATAGCATGCAGACAATTATCTCTGCTCTGACTACAATGGGCCATCACGAAGGTGTTCTTTCAGCTAAATTCCTTTGTGCTTAGTGTACTCCAGATGGTTTAGTTTAGACCCTTGTTAGTAAATTGCCCTCGTAACGTTGACTGTCTGTAAATACCCTGAAGGAAATGTAATAGGATGAGAGAATCAGAAAGTGAGAGATTTGGTAAGAAATCTCCAGGTTTTTTTTAAAGCAGCAATCATTTACACGGCAAAATCAAACTGGTTTTGCGGTGTAAATAATTGCCTCTTTAAAAAAAAAACCTGGAGGTTTCTGACCAAATCTATCACTTTCTGATTCTCTCATCCTATTACATTTCACACCAAGTTTGTTGTATCACTGTCTCCTATTGTAAAGTGCAACGGAATCAGGTGCGCTATATAAGAAACTGTTAATAAATACAAATAATGTTCTCTTTCTTAGTCTCTCAAAAAATCGGGTGAAAAAATATTTTTATTGAATCACAGGTGTTTTAGAAACCCTAAAGCCCAGTACACACCGGGCGATTCTAGCCTATATCACCGGGGATATGATCGCTAAGCAACCATGTCCCCGTATGGTGACTGGAATGGAGACTGCAACCAGCTCTGAGTCGCCAGACAGCTGTTTCCCCTGCAGAGTCTCCTCAGCGACCATCTGTGGTCGCTGATGAAAATGGGACACTGAGCAATATATTGCTCCGTGTGTGCGGAGCGTTAGAAATCCAGTTCTATAAATTACTTCTAAGTATGGTACATTGTCCGATTATCACTAACAATATCGTTAATTAGATTTTCTTGCATAACTTGTAATGTGTACACACTATATTATTAACGCTGCACGCGGGTCGTTACGGACCGCCTAATGTGTACGCAGCTTTAAGCTTCAAATTACCAAAGCTCCCAAACATATTGCTTTGGGCCTGATTCAGACCTGGAGGTAAATGCCACCCCGCCAAAAGCATGCCCTCTCCCGCCGTCGGAATCCCCGCACTAACATGCTGCCGCCAGGAGGAGAAATCATTTGATGGTCGCTCACCATCTCCAGCCTTCGCTCTGAAAAGTCTATACTTATGCCCGCTATCTGCCGAATTTGGGGTGGACGCGGATGTCATGTGACGCCAGCCACCCGCCACGAAGATGTATGGGCACACATGCATTTGCAGGGTAACGCCCACTGTTTCCATGAGCTCGGCCACCGTTTTAGTGGACAAGCCCATAAAATGCACGGCGGTCCCCTGTGTCCTCTCCCACTTCCTGCCCATCCTCTTGCGAAGGCCCCCTGCGAGTGTGAAACTTACCAAAGAGGTTCACTCCTGGTGCATGCGCATATTCGCACGTGCGCAAACCCACAACATCGGCCGGGGTAGCGAATTCAGATCTGAGCGATCAAGACCGAATCGTCCCCTTTATTTCTTCTCCAAAACAATCAGTGGTACTTGTGTATTATCTGGGCGCCCGATTTAATGTAAATCGCATATGATATCACATACGATATATCGGCCGATTTTCGGTCGATTCGATAGGCAATGAGATTTAGCGTCCGATTTTCGGCCATCTCCTGCCGATTTGCATGCTTTTCCATCCTTGCACACCCCCAGGTACTTGTTTCCTAGCACGGCGCCCATCGCATACCATGGCATAACATATGCGATGGTATGTGATGCGATTTTCGGGAAAATGCCCCTGATTGTACAATTAAATATCGCATAGCATAGCATGACAGCAAGTGGCATGTGATGCAATGCGATTAGATTTTTAATTGTACAAGCTCGCTGATGGGTGCTTACAATGTTAAATGCACCTCCATTGTCAACCCCACCCCCACTATCAATGCCAACCCGAAGCATGGTGAGCGCAGCGAGACCGCGAGGGGCGGCGGTACGCGTCCTCTGACCTTTTCATACCCCTACTACCCACGTCGGCATGGAGTTCATTTTAGATAGTGTGGCGAGCCACCGAGCCTGGAGTGCAGTGAGCCCGTGAGGGGACGCGGATCACTTTACATGTATTCTGTGTCCCCTCGTGGGGCTTGCTGCGCTCGCCACGCTTTTTTTACAATGCTGGTGTTGTTCCCAGAAGTTACCTTCACTGGTGTGCAATATGGAGGTGAAATATTGGTCCCATTATAAATACAGCACAGGACTGGAAGACAGCTGGTCCTAAACTGTTGCAAAGTTCCAGATACCTTTTATTTATTTCCTGTAATCTCACAACATTAGGTACATCGGTACTATACCATATTTGAAAGGGAAACCTGTCTCAAGTTTAGATATCTTGTGTATTGACATTAGACAGAAGTAACTGGGCATCAGTCCCACTACCAGAGCACCTGGAGGAAACCATCCACATACAAGTGGAATACTTATAGTCACACACAGGTAAGGCCAGGATGGAATGGAAACCTTCACCCTAGACCCGTGAGGCTAGAATGCAGTGTCCAATCATATCATCAGTTATGAAAGAAACAGCTTGACATACAAGTGAAAATTTACTAAAGGAAATTTGTAAAAAATAGGTGTATTTGTATCCAGAAATACACTTATTTTTGACATTTACTATCCTGAAAATACGGCAATTCGTATTGATAGCACATCAATATGAATAGGAATTGCCGTATTTTCGGGATAGTAAATGTCAAAAATAAGTGTATTTCTGGATACAAATACACCTATTTTTTACAAATTTCCTTTAGTAAATTTCCCCCATAATGCCAGCTTCCTTGTTGCTTTACTCACGTTGCCTCCATATGTTTTATACTCTTTATGTTATATAATACCCAACGGTTTTCTCGCCTCAGTTTCTTCATTCCTGGAAAGTTGTTTTGCGCGGTCGGATGCAAGATGGACTCTTTCAGATCAGTGCAAAGAGCTGTTTTCCAAGTTCTTTGCGCAAAAGGCGGGCATGCTCCAGAAATGTATCACAGGATGATGGCGATGTCTTGCACAGTGTACCATATTCTGGTGGTGTCAGCGTTATGAGGTGGGACACGAAAGCATCAAGGACTTGTCAAATTGGATAACAGCTCTTTGCGCTGAACTGGGAGAATCCATCATGCATCCAACAAGAATGAAGAAACTGAGGTGAAGCCGTTCTCTACACAAGGGGGGGGGGGACATGAACCCACTGCGATTCGATACAACGCCGCTACAATATATAGAATGATAACTTTAGCCTATCTGACCAATGTATTTTTACACCTAAACCCAATATTTATTGAGCCATATAAGCACAAACCAGTGTATGATAGTTGAAGTATGGAACCACTGAAGCGTATTTGAAACTTTTTGCTATATGCTCAAGTCAACAATATGTAAGCATGGAGCTGTATAATAAGCAGGTACCACCATAGATATCATCAATATATTCTGCAGTCCAACTGTTTAGCAACATACATACAGTATATATACACATATTCAAAAATATAAAGCGATACATAGTTTAGCCACCTACATACAGTATATATGCATATTAGGATAGAGAGAGTGACACCTACATACACCCTTTGTACACTGTGCAGTGGAATTATAACACCTGTAAACATACTTTAATGTGTAGCGAACTTATAGACAGACACTTATTGACTGTTGACTCAAGGTGTAATGTAGTTACCAGCTGAACCGGTTAGACTTACTCTTACGATGGTAAAAGCAATGTAAGAAGAAAATAAAACTATTTAGATGTAAAATACCCACTGTGATAACCCCCAAAAAAACAGTATAACACAAATCGCAAAAATAGAATCACATGTGAATTGCTGAATATAGAAAAGTAAGATGGAAACATAAGTACTGTTATGGCAGATTATTCCTACGGTGTATTATTCATGGACAGTAAAGTAAGTAACACATATTTATACATCAGTTATACAAGCCGGCTGCTATAAGGTTATTGTAAAGCCCCAATATGATCTTGGTGACATTCTTACGACCTATTCTGAGAAAAGTCCATGCTCTGTTCTTGTCACAATTGAGCCTTGAATACTAACAAATTGCTCATAAGATCCAATCGCTTTTCATACTACTTGTAGTAAGTGATAGCTGTACATACATACTACCATCCCCTCTGTACTGAGACCCTTATTAATATATAACATAGGAACAAAAAAGGCTCACCCACCAGCACCATTCAGTGTCCTTTGCACTAGTAGAAGCCTGTTTCCTTGTCACTCCTGTCCCCTCAACCCTCTCACACAGAACTGGAAATTCAACTATATTGCAACCTAGAAGGATACCACACCCACGGTCACACAAAGACCATTGCAGTGACACTGAGGCACAGATATACACACAGACTGTCACAGCTAGGATATTCCACTGGTAGTTGGCAGCAAATCACAGCTAGAGACTGGCACCTTACCCTATTGTGTATAGAGACACGTTTCCAGGCATTACTATTGGAATGTGTAGGACATGCGTTCAGGCCATTAGATATTAAAGGACTGACTACAGTACATGATGATTAAATATAACAAACGTGTGTTCTATTGGTATGGGACCCTTCAGCTACTTTTGTGTCAGGATCGTTTGTTGGCTGTGCCTCTCTTTTTTGTGGTTAAGGACATAGGCGCCGATTCTGTGGGTGCTCAAGGGCCCGAGCACCCACAGGAATTAATGAGCACCCACGAATCCCAATGCCGTGCCACTGTATTTGCTTGTTGAGCCTTTCAACAGGCTTGAGCACCCACCAGCAAAAAACATAAATCGGCACCTCTGGTTAAGGGAGATGTTAATGCATGAGTTTCCTGAAATATAGTTTCATGATCATGGGGGTCAGTCCATTTGTGGGCATTATTTATGTCCCCGCGAGTGTTGCTGCACTTCACAGAAGCTCAGACTCAAGGTCCATACACACTGGGAGATTTTGCCCAGTGTGAATGGACAGCGATGATGGAGAAAATCGCTGGGATGAAAATTGCTCAGCGATTTTTGGCCATTTGAGTGATTTTCCCAGGGGTGGACGGCATTCCATAGCAGTACGCTATGGAAAGCCATCCACCCAGTCACTCATCTGCTGGTAATACCAATGGATGAGCGGCCAAGCTGCCCCACTGGGCGGCTTTCTTGCTGAAAGCAGCTCAAAAGACAAAATGATCGGCTTTCAGCTCAAAGTTGCCCAGTGTGTATGGGCCTTTAAACAATTTGGTTTGCAATACGGATTGCAAGGAGGTTGTGATGATGGTCGTCAGAAGGTCCACCAGCATCCTGATAGTCAGAATCCCAACAGGGGTTATCCAAATAGCATTTCTCTCTCCCTACTTGACACCTTGCCCTCACCGTTATTGTCTGACCCCTCCCCCCCCTTAGTAGCCTCAAACCTCCCCCCACTTACTGTCTAACACCTCCACCCCTGTTTTAGAACATATCCTTCCCTCCCTGTAACCTAGCACACTTGCCCCCCACCAGTTCTGACACACTTAAGATCGAGATGCCAGTGTCAGCATTTTCATTGATGTTGGAATTCCAGAGCGGGTGTTATGGCCACCAGGTGGTATTTTGACTGCCTGATGAACGCATTCCCCCTCCCCCATACAGCTTCATACAAAATTGTTTGAGTTTGGGGGTGATCAGGCAGCAAGATGCACTGCCGTTTATGGCATGCCCACAACGTGGCATCAGAAACATCCCATTCGCCGCAATTGAATTGGCCCGTTATAGTTCAATAATTCAAATATTTATCATGTAAAGTAATTGGGATCAATCCAATTAGGTGTGAGTTGGTTCCTGCCAATTAGGTGTGAGTTGGTTCCTGCCAATTAGATGTGAGTTGGTTCCTGCCAATTAGGTGTGAGTTGGTTCCTGCCAATTAGGTGTGAGTTGGTTCCTGCCAATTAGGTGTGAGTTGGTTCCTGCCAATTAGATGTGAGTTGGTTCCTGCCAGCTGTTGCACGCAGAGTTTTACATTTCTAATCCAGTTCCAAACTCACGTTGATTTTCTGGATTCAATTTGCATTTCCCTCTGAGCAAATAAAAAGGTATGGAAATATTTTATATTTTTAAAATGTCTGGACATAGAGCCTAATTCATGATTGTATTGAATTGCAAACTGGCTGTACAATTCCATGTAATTTAAATTCACATGTGATAGAAGATGTGTGTAGGAGACAGATACCTTCTGTCTGCATTTGCGAGATCCGAGTGCTGAGTCTGCAGAAAACGCAGCCGCAATGGTTTTAGGCAGCATTAAGTCCACATAAGCTGAAGCTCACTCAGGCTGGCTGTCAGATCCAAACACCCGGGTCCAGTAAGTCTGCATCCGGCAGCACATACTATGGACCCATCACGCCTTTAAAATGGGGGTAATATGCCCATTTTTTAAGAACGGTGGCAGTTTACCCCCAATGCAGCAGCATGTCAGTCATCTGCTGCTGACATGGGAGAGAGTGATACTGCAAGATCCCTTCAGCAAATGTGCGAAATGTATCATGCACCTGCACAGACACCTAAACATAGTATTTGTTCACTTCCGGCGGTGGCCGAGGATGGTCGCATGCATGTGGAGCTCCCATCCTCAGCCCTCGGAGAAGAGGCGTTCTGCCGTGCAGTGAGCATCCGACCCCCACCCCCGGTGACCTCAAGGTTGAGCTGGTGGCGGTGACCCGATGGCAGACGCGACCCCCTGCCTGGAGATGGGCAAGAGGCAGGATCCACTGCTGCGGCACCCGGTGGAAAGATGCAGGAGGAGAGAGTGCAGTCACTCACATGCCGGGGGAAGCAATCCAGCCAGCGAGTCCTGGCCGCAGGCACGACCCCCCTCCCACCCCAGCGGAAGACGGAGGACGCCCCACCAGCCTGGGGAGACCCCTGACTGAAACCCCAGGGGGGGGGGGGGGCATTCCAGCCTTCAGGATCCCTTGGAGTCCATCTATCCTACATCAGCCCTCACGGCGGAAAACCCCCAGAGGGGGAGGTAAAGCTCTTCCCTCAGGGGGGTAGCTGCGATGGGCCTGCATCCCAGCGAAGGCCCAGCTTCATCCCCTGGCCTCACCTCTCTCCCCACACTGGCTCACCCAACCTCAGCTTCCCAGAAGATCGGGACTCATAACATGCTGAATAAGAAAAATGGCCTTTCAGGCCCTGCTGCTTCCCTGGAAGTAGCTCTGACCAAGATGGCGCTGCTGATGGCTGCCTAGGAGCTGTGCAGCTCAGCCAAATATGTTCACTGTCTTATACATATCTATACTGTCACTGTTTATTGTTACCTGTCTTGCTGTTGCAATGACCAAGTGGCGCCGCTGATTTGGCTGGGTGCTGTGCTCAGCCAAAAATTGTTCCCCATGTCTCCCCTGTCCTTGTCCTCTACCCTCCTCAGGGTGCATCTAGTGTTTAACTGTATGTGCTATGTATATCTGTATGCCCAGCGTGTATGGACAACGATGATCGCTATCATCTCAGAGCATACACACCGAGCGACTTTCCCCCTGCCCGGAACCATCAGTGTAGGGAGGACGGCTTTCCTCAAAGATGAACGGCTTTCCCGGTGATGATGCGGGAGCGCGCAGCATCGCTCACTGCTCATCACCGAGGCCTTCCCCCTGGGCGGCTTTGAGCTGAAAGCTGCTCAAACATACTGTTTTGAGCGGCTTTCAGCTCAAAGTCGCCCGGTGTGTATGGGCCTTATATCACTTGTCACTTTTTTTTCACTTGTACTTCCATCAGGTCACATTTTGCAGAAAAGTCATACATTTCTCGGGTATGCACATTGGTGTTAAGGGGTGTACACACAGTGTCATGTACTTTCTATTCAATCCCAATTCAATTGAATTGCACAGCACTGTGCACACATGTGATTTAGACTATATAGTACAGATCTGAAATATATAGTCTTGCCTGCACAGTCTATTTCTCTATTTGATTTTGATGCCGCGGGGCCGCGCTTCGGGATCAAAATTTAAGGTGTTTCAATTTCCATTCGGTTTTGATTCTTGCTTTTATAAGCAAAATAAAACAGAAAAAATAGACAAAATAAAACCGTGTGTATGTCCTATTATTAGCTTTATCAGTCACACTCTGTTTCACAAGCTTGCACCTAATAGAAGCCCAGCAGAGGTAGGAGACGGTATACAGTATGTTGAATATGCTTCCGATAGGTGTGTATTTAGTAGACGAGAGAACAAGAATGATCCGTGACCGAGTTAGCCGCAATACTTGGTTAAATGGAATGTCGTTGATTCTATCATTTTTACAGAAGATAATGGGGATTATTCTGGTTCATTTGCTCCCACGGTGGAGCGTTGTTTTGCGACTGCGCAAGTGCACATTTCTGTGCAGGCGCACGGTGTGCGTGCGGCCACAGCGAACACGGTGTTCAGTGGGTCCATGCACCCAAGTGTGGGGCAGCGAGCCATTTGCATATGCCCAGCGTTTCATAGGCGTTCCCACGAGAACGCTGGGCGTTCTCATGCAAATGACGTGGGTGCAGGGGGTGGCCAGCTTACATCAGCACCAATGCAATGATATTTCCAGAACTGCTTCTTTGAATATCCTGCTTTCCAGATCATCCAAATATCCATCGTGCTGCACAGCCTGACTCCCTCCAGTGGCCATCACTGGTATCCTTCGGTTCCAGCAGATTCCCAGCATTGCTTCTAATATCTGTCCTGCTTATCTCCCCTTGTCCTGATGCCATCGAACGCCGTTGCCTTCCTGCAATCACTACTTATTATCAGCTGCTTGTCTGCTCATCACTACAGTGCCATCTCTCTACCAGTCACCACTCTGAAGGTTTTCATCGATATCTGTCACCATTGGTGAACTAACATCAGAAACCTTAATCCCAGCTTAACCTTCCGCAAGTGCCTGTGATATTGGTATCTGACCCGAGCTACATTTTACCTACCTGCAGTGTATTATTACCATCTCATCATCGATGGTCACCATCGAACATTCCTACTATGAAGCTCTTATCAGTTCCTACCGATTCCAGTCACCATTTTATTTCTACGGGTTCCATTCCGGCCCCAGCATTATCCAGTATTTGCTGTTTTACGGACTCTGTGCTTATCCCAAATAAATAACAATATATTTTACGTAACCTCTTCCGGACTCCGTCTTCTCAGGCATGACAAGTCTTGGTGCACTGAGCGTGATGACAAGTATCAAACCAAGCGCCGTTTCCGACAGCGTCTAAGGCAGTTTCCAATAAAACAGATCCAACTGTACAAAAAAAAGTTGGATCTGTTTTAATGGCAAAGGCTGTGAATTGTCGTATTCTCAGCCAATTTTTGACAATCCCAAGCCTTTTTTTTTGGGGGGGGGGGGGGGGGGGGGGCGCGCATTCCAACACTTGACAGTCGAAACATTCAATGCCAACTGTCAAGTTCCTGTCGTACGGAACAACAAGGTCCCGAGATTCCGATTGCCGAGACGTTCTGACAGAGTCCCAAGTGTGGATAAGCATGATAGCACATACATATGTACACACATATGTAATGTATAATGTTTCTATTCCTTGAATGGAATCCCAAACCTGGGCTATCAAGGTGGTGCAGCAGTGCCCACATGATGGCAGGACATTTCCCCTTCCCTTCCTCATACCCCAACATGATTGGCCGCACACTTTTAGTACAGGAGCCATATAGGTTCCTAGCAGCTCTGCCTAGACACAACTGTAGACCATTGTGTGCCACTTTGGGCTTTATTACTAAGATGGGAGTTCTATTTCAGATGGTAAGTTGCTATTGGCAACCTATCAGAAGTTATTTATTTAGCACCTTCTAGAAGATAATGGATATAATCAGATTGGTTACCCATAGCAACAGCCCATCTGAAATAGAACTTTCATCTTAGTAAATAAACCCCTTTGGGTGGAACCAGTGTGTACAAAGACAGAAACATGGATGAAGACTATTATCACCAAACATGAAGCCTAACATCTCCTATTGGGCCAGATTCTCTAAGCTTCAAAGGTGATCAAATGGAGAGTGATAAACAGCCAGCCAATCAGCTCCTGTCTGACATTTTTCAAACACAGTCTGTGACATGGCAGGTAGGAGCTGATTGGCTGGTTGTTTATCACTCTCCATTTTATCACTTTTGAAGCTTAGAGAATCTGGACCAAAATCTGTTTGGTTTTTTTCTGCATAAATAACTTGAAATTTTGCTCTCACAATGTATGAGGGACAGTGGCGTAAATTTGTTCCAGATGCCCGGAGGCAAGATATATATTGGTGCCCCCGCACACGCACACATATACACAACACAACACAATAAAACCTTATATAAAATATATATTTATGTTACAAATATAGATAGATAACACATATATTGGACAATATTGTTGGCTTTTAAATAACTGATTTATACTTGAATGGGGAGGAGAGGTGCCCCCTTGGGAGCAGGAGCCCGACGGCAGATGACTCCATTGCCTCCCAGAGTTCTGCCTCGAATGATGGGGGATAAATAATGTAATATATAAAAGTAAACAATCTTTACCTGCTTACACTACTACATCATTTATAGATCCAAATGTCATATTTGATTGTACAGCAGTCAGTGTAAGTGTTTGAGCACCTCCCTGTCATTTAAAATGAGACAAGTTGATGTGTCTTTGGGTAGGATCTGACGAGTACTTCAGGTTATCCCACTACTGTGCCAGTTAAGGGGAGGTGAGTTCCTCACATCCTGGATTACATAGAAGAATAGAATTGACCTTTTTTTTTTTCTGTGACTATACAGTAGATTACAGGTTAGATTACAAAGCTTTCCTCCCCAAAATCCAGTTTCACATACAACTAATAAAAGCATTGTGACCTTTACTACCAATAGTGTGATCAAGGTAGATTAATAGTTTTTACATATTAGAGCCAATCAACCGAATATACCAGAAATGAAAGACTCTAGGGGAGATGTATAAACTGTTGTGAGAAATGAAGTGATAATATTGTCTTCAGCAACCTATCAGCTTCTACTACTGAACTATCGAGCACAGTCTATAAAATTTACAGAAGCTGATTTCGCTTTATCCAGCTTGATGATTTGATATCTCTCCCCAGTATTGTAGGGAACAGATAAATCGAAACCAATTCAAACATTTTTTTTGCTAATTTAGGCAATAAGGGAGGTACAGGTTGAGGGACCACGAACATTTTGTATAAGGGATTTTTTAAATATTGAATAATTTTTTTTCCATACTTACCTGGTTCCCTGGTGGTGGTACCCCGATGGTCCCCCGACGTTCACGGTGTCCCGCTTCATCCACGGTGGCCTTCAGGATCCTCTTCAGCAGCTTCTCCGGCCCCAGGGGCGCATGGCGCAAGTGTGGATGAGGTAAGTATGAAAAAAGGGGGGTGGGGGGGAATACAAAAAAAAAAAATACAAAATATTCTGAAAAACCACAGTTTATTTCGGTTTTTGGAATACACGGATAAGAGAGACGCGACTTGTATTAAATAATCCTGGATGTTTTTGGCCTGTGCAGATTCTAATTTGTTTAAAGTCAAATCTGCATTGTCAACAACGGCCACTGGATTGTCGAATATCAATTTTAACAATCTTGATGGAAACAGGCAGGCGGAAATATCAGCCGGGATTGAATGCCCCCACCTAAGTTGGAAAGGGCTAGGGGAAGACAAGTAGTTTTACAATGTGGAGAAATAAGCGGGTATATCTGGTTCAAAATGAGAAAGAACTTTTAAAATAATAAAAAAAGAGGTCCATTAATAGTACAAAGATACACAAGGTCCTATACATAAGGAATAATACACAAGGTCCTTGAATAATGAGTCAGAAGCAGTTGCTCATAAAACTCCTATAACAATTGGAGAAATTCGCAATCCTCTAAAATTGCTTGAATCCTTCAAAGCACCAGGCTCAGATGGCCTAAGTGAAGGCTTTGTAGAAATGTCATCCAATAGTAATTGTGAAACCTTGCAAACATATTTAATGCCATAATGAAGGACAGCTTAAAGCTTATATTATATTAGTACAGCGACACATATTTTCCTACAGGCCAATTCCACTTGTGTATGTAGATTACTAAAAGTTTCCAAAAATGTTAGTAGAAGGGCTGAAAACGATGCTCCCTATCTTTATATATGGGGATCAGACCGGCTTTGCGCAGCAGACATTCTGTTATTTGTGGTCTTATTTGTCAACAAGCCCTGAAATGACCTATCTTCTATTGTCGCTGATTGCTATGCTCTGTTCCCTGGAGATACTGAGCAGCATCAGTACGTATACATCCGCTTGGGGTCCTTCTTGCTCATGTCTGATCCAGCGTTAAGAAGGCGATAACAAGACAGCAGTACATGCCAAAATTTTTCTAGACAGGGCTTGAAGTGGTCCTACAAAGAGGTGGTGAACTCATCCCAAACACCCACACATTAGGGCCCTTATTCTGGTTCACTCGCAAAGGCAAATTCCTTCTCAGATGGACAAAACGATGTGCAGGTGGGGCAGATGTAACATGTGCAGAGAGCATTAGATTTGGGTGGGGTTTTTACTTCAAATTGAGATCTATACTTCAGTGTAAAAATAAAGCAGTCAGTATTTTCCCTGCACAGAACAAAATGACTCTCCCAAATCGAACTCTGCACATGTTACATCTGCCCCACCTGCAGCGCACATGGTTTTGTCCATTTGACAAGGAATTTGCCTTTGTTAGTGAACACTAATAAGGGCCTAGGTACAGTATAGCCTCTCTGCCAATTCCAGAGGAGCAAATATAAAGATGGAGCGCCTCACAGCCAGCACCGGGGCTCGCCAGAATGCCCCCGCTGATGAGATGGTGCTCCATCTGACTGGGATGTGCGTCCCAGTTACCGTGTGCGCTGAGACGCGAACCCTGCCCGTCTCTGCTTCAGGGAGGCAGGCAGGGTTAGGGGGGAGCGGGGAGGTGGGGGAAGGCGTTGGGAACCGGTGGGGAGCTCCGGTTAAAGGGGATGCGCGTGCATCTCGTGCGTGTTCATCCACTTATGGGCGCTCCATCTGTACTTACATCAAATAAAATTAAAAAAAGACTGTGCTATAGAACACTGCTCCTTAACACTGTGGCTGTACACGGACATTGGTACTAACAGACACATTGGAAACACAATAAGGGAAGCACAAGACACGGGGTGATTCAGGCCTGCTCGCTATGCTGTGTATAGTCGCTGCCTAGCGAGCAGATAAACATTGTCCCGCCGAACACAAACGCTAATTCATTTAAGCCTTTAGTTAGGGGGTAGACGTAGACCCCCCCCCCCCCCCCCCAAGACAACTGCTCTCAGATCTCCCCGTGCAGCGGAATAATTTTGTTGCAGGATTTATCCAATTATTGCTGGACTTTCTTACTAAGGGCCCAATTCAGACCTGCTCACTATGCTGCGTATATTCGGAGCCTAGTGAGCAGGTTAATGCTGCCGGGGTGAACGCACTATCCCCCGCAGCCAGACTCCCTCGCTACGCTGAGCGGACATGTACACTTACACATCCGCGCACAAAGGAAAAATCGTCTGATGGTTTCTCACCATCAAATGATTTTTCCTCAGTTGGCGAAAGTAAGCCAGGATTTACTTTTAACTTTTGTACTTTTAAGTTGGACCATCTTCTGCGCACTGGGCCGGGCGCTGAAGGGCATGTGACGTCATCCGCCCTGCTCGACGAGCATGTCTGAATTAGCCCCTATGTCCAGGAGTGATCAGGAGCACAACGTAAGCGAATATTGTAGGCTTAAGTCAGAATTGACCTAGTACGACCAAACCCTTACTGTATATTTGAACAGCACAGTATGCTATAGAAATATGCAAGGAGCGTTCATTTACTTTCCCAAACACCAGAGGATTATACCTTCAGCGAGGATGAATTTCCCTCTGTGCTCGGCACAACTGTAGCTAGAAAGTGTTCTAAGCTGTTAATCATTTCCATAAAACAAGTTCTATTTCTGCGGCTTTGTGTAACAGTGCAATCTGTGCGCTGGGATGTTTTATTGGTACTTGTGTAATATCTGGGCGCCCGATTTTTTCATTGTATTGCATCGCATCGCATGCAATAGAGTGGCATACAATTCATGCGATGCGATTTTTCATTGTAAAGACCCGATTTTTAATTGTATAGTCACCCATGGGTGATTTCCTACCCCCACTATCCAACTACGCATGGAGTTGATTTTATATAGTGTGGCGAGCGCAGCGAGCCACCAAGCCTGAAGCGTGGCGATGCAGAATACATGTAAAGTAATCCGCGTCCCCTCGCAGGGCTCGCTGCGCTCGCCACTCTTCGGGCTCGGTGGCTCGCTGCGTTCGCCACACTATATAAAATCAACTCCATGCGTAGTTGGATAGTGGGGGTAGGAAATCACCCATGGGTGACTATACAATTAAAAATCGGGTCTTTACAATGAAAAATCGCATCGCCCAGATAATACACAAGTACCATTTTATTATTTTTCGTTTCGTTCTCTTTGGCCTGATTCTGAGATTCGCGCAGCAGCAGCAGCGACCATTGGTTGTTGCACACAAGCTACTTTATGCACACAAGCTACTTTAGACTTGGGACCTTATTCAGGTCCGTTCGCAAGTGCTGCTTGTTCGCACGGGACTGATGTTTCTTCTATGTGCATGGACATTTCTGCGCATGAGCATGCGCTTGTTGCGTGTGGCCACGGCTAACTGATTGTTCGGCGGGGGCACGCAAGCAACCTTGCGGGCGGGAGGTGGCCCCATTACCATATGGGAACTCCCAGCGGTTCATGGGTGTTTCCATGAGAACGCTGGGAACGATGGACTGGTGGGGGGTGGGCAGCTGACATCATCGGATGGCAGCTGCCCGCCTACTCCCCCCCCCCCCCCCCCCCCCCCCCCCGAGCAGACACACATCTATAAGGTTGCTCCGGGGCAGCCTTACATATGCGTGAGCTTTGCCCATCATTCGATGGTCGGCGACCATCGAATGATGGGGCGGATCTCCCCAGGCTGCGAATGGATGTTACTGTGTAACATGCCCTGCATGCCAATTTGCCTTGTGAATGGGTGGTGGCCAGAAACCATTTGCAAGGTGGGGTTTGGTGGACTTGCAAGGCTGCAAACTCACAGCCTTGTGAATCAACCAGAATAACCCCCTTGTTCCCTTGTGTTCATCCATTCACTGGAGTTTGCAATGGTTATGGATCTGCTCATGTACAGGAGCCGCATGCAGGGCCGGTGCAAGCCCCCGCCCCAAGCAAATCCCCCCCCCCCCCACCTGCTCCCCTCAGGGGGGGTGCTCAGCACAGGGAATGTTGGGGGGGGGGGTGTCGGGGGGGGGGTGGGTGCGTGCCACACGGGGATTGCAGGAGGGGGATTGCCGGGGTGCCGCATGGGTATTGTTGCCGATCGCTAGCTGGGGGGAGCGGGCTGCCACCTACCGATACTAATCCTTGTCGCCGATGAACACTGGGGCGGGGCACATATCACTCACCTGCTCCCCGCTCCCTGACCGTGCCGGGATGAGTTCCGGTGCTCTCCTTGGCGGCTCACTACCGCCCTCCAGTGGTCGGCACCCTAGGCAGATGCCTAAAGCTGCCTAGTGGTGGTGCCAGCCCTGGCCTCATGCTGTACCTGCAGATCTGGAGATGCGAGGTTGCTCACGGAGCAACTAAAGGTTCTTCCAGAATGACATGTCGCTCACGTTTGGGGGCTGGAGCGGGGAGCTTTCCGGAAGATGGGCGTGTCTGCATTATTTTTTGGGTGTGCTGAAGAAAGTGTCTGTATCCCAGTATGCAGCTTCACTGGCTCCAGCAGCATGATTTGGCGGAACGTCCTCATTTATCTAAGGGTTTTTGAGATATCCAAAGGTCACACTGTTGATCCGCTGCTGTGCCTTCAGGCGCAGCAGCAGGTCAGAGAAGCCGGCAGTGGGTGTCCTATGATCTGCTGTTATAACCTAATTTCTCCCAGCCACTGCAGCTGTGATGCCCACCTCTGAATCAGCCCCTTGGTGCGGTCGGTTTCCTGCTTGGTAAAATGAATCACAATGGCTCACTTGGCTGAATTTGAGGATCACCGTATATATGACCCATGTAATTATTTATTTGGATCTGATTTTTATGTTACTCTGTAGAATAACTGTGGGGGCAACATGTACTGTGCTCTGATCCCAAACTCTGTAAAGGTCTGAATCAATTGGGAGCTTACACTGCGATTTCATACTATTCCTATACTACACCCAAACAAGTGATAAACTAGCCTTCACCTTATACACAAACATTCTAATTCCTAAATCTGGAAGTGATATTATTCTGATAATCTCCTTACCTGCCCTCGTGATAAATCTAGCACGAGGGCAGGTGACCCTCCACAGACAAAATCCCCTTTCTCTGGATGAAGTGACTGTATTTCCCCTTCAAATCCCTTTTCATCCCTGTCACACAACTCTTAATGTAATCTGTAGTCCTTTACTGTAGGAGAATGAGAATATGCTGGGACTGTTGCAGGGTTGGATTTACGCCACTGCATTGGTTTCTCCACGTGTTTAGAATATGAGATCACACAAGTGTGAGAATGCATCCTGAAGATCTTACACTTAAGAGAAAGAGGCAAAAACCATGAAGAAGAGATGTTCTCACATAGGCAAAATACAGTGTACTGTAGCAGGGGCAAACGCAGGATTTCCAGAGGGGCGGAGCAAAGCACGGAGATGGACACTTAGGTGACCAAGTATATGCAGAGTCAGTTAAAGTATTATAGACAGACCATATGTATATAAATAATAATAAAAAAAAAAAAAATATATATATATATATATATATATATATATATATATATATATACGCGCTAGGAAGAACAGGCGTCACTCCGGGATTTCAGTGAAAGTAGTGAAAAAACTTTTTACTGCATGCCTTCGGCCAATGCCGTTTCGGGACCTCTCCCTTCGTCAGGACCAACATGTTGGTCCTGACAAAGGGAGAGATCCCGAAACGGCGTTGGCCGAAGGCATGCATTAAAAAGTTTTTTCACTACTTTCACTGAAATCCCAGGGTGACGCCTGTTCTTCCTAGCGCGCATATTGCAGATGAGATTCTCACCCAAGGAGGGCACCTGGGTCATCCACCATTGAAAGTGAGGAGTGCCGGACAGAACCTGGATACGTGTGATATATATATATATATATATATAAACTGTGAATGCGCCCGGTAAGCTCAGCTGATACGTGATTTATGCGGGGGGCGGGGTATTGTCTGCTTTTAAATTGAGTCTGTATCATTGTGCACTTTGTATGTCCTTGAAAACGGGTTAATTCCCGAAACGCCGTCGGATGAATAAAGGCTTTTTATTTCACCACTACCAAGTCTGATGAGTGCCGCCTGCTTCCATACACCTATACAGGAACACCAGTTGGTTCCAGAGGAAGGCACCCCAGCAGTAATCACCTGCAAACTGTGAGTGCCGGACCCCACCACCCTTGCAATATATGGGACACTTGTGGCTGCAAATTGCCTAGAGAGTGTCCTGTCAAGGCACCGCTTCCAGTATAAAGGAATATTCAGCATACCCGGATTGATCACTTGCCAGTGGCATCTGTATACCACAAACAGCACAGGTGAACTGTGTTTGTATGTTTTTATAAATCGACATAGCCACAATTGCGTCTGGTGTCAACTATGTCGACTGCAAGCCAGGCCTTGGAGGAGGCAGCTGAACTCTTGCAACTGGATGTAAGAGAGCATTTATCTTTCAGCTAATCTGAAGCTGATCAGATCCTGTCTAAGAAAAGACTGAATGAGGACGGTCTGGGGATTCCTCCTGAACACTTATACAAGCAGCTTATCAAATTAAAACAACGTGAATGTGATTTCACCTATTACAGTGTGACTCTTTTAGAGTATTATCGTTTGAAGCAGATTCCTCAGGGGTTCAGAGTCAAAAACTCGCCTACCATAGGAAAACATAACATCAATTTTTGTCGCCGTTGGATGGCAATCCTAAATAAGTGTTCTATGGACCTGATCCTATTGGTAGTGGAAGAGGCGACACGCGAACAAAAAATATACGAACAGCAGATCGTGGAGTTTGAGAGGTCACACAAGGATACCTTAAGTAAGGACATTGGTGCAGATTGGATGGAAAAAAATCCAGCAACAAATGGATAAATATAAAAGAGACCTCATCGCGTTTAAACGCGAAAAAATGCGCAAAGTCCAAGCCGACTATGACCAGAAGCAGGTCTACAATTGGATTTATTCCGGACAACAACAAAGAGACAGGCCAAGATTCCATCGGCGTAATCGGAGAGCACCAGGTCAACAGCAGGAGACGAGCACATCACAGAGTGAAAATGAATCACTCGCTTCTAGTATTGGTGAGCAAAGTGGCCCTTTAGGGGTGGGTATCCATTCAAAACCCACTTTACCCACGGGAAGAGGACGAGGCGCGCGGGGCAGAACCGCAGACAAAACAAGATATTGTCCTCCCCGCAAAGTAAAGAATTAGTATTCAATTTGTCTAAAACTCCACTTACTGCACTGGAAGAACAAGTACTATCTTTAGGTCTCACGTATGTACCAACGACAAAAATGGACCCTTTCAGATGGCAGATTGATACTTATAGATTTAACAGATCTCTTAAATTGAAGGAGCATTTTGGCAAACAGATAACAAAACCTAAAGGGACCAATACCGAAATAGAGGAACCAATACCACAACAATTGAAGAAAGTTATCCCAGCCTCTAAATTTGACCCAATATCATCCAGTCCTTCAATCAAGACCTATACCCGACTATTACAACAAATGGGCGAGACAACTTCAGAACAGGATTTCCATCACCACAATTTAACACACGCCCAACGCGAAGCTCTGGAAAACTTGTCCAAAAGAAGGGACATCATCGTGCGCAGCGCGGACAAGGAGGGGGGGGGGGGTCATTGTCCAGGATGTGGAGGATTATAAGATTGAATGTTATAATCAATTATCAGATACCAAAACCTACAGAGCTCTCCCTAAAGACCCGACAACTATTTTTAAGCAGGAGCTGGACATATTATTGTTAGAGGCTCACAGAGGGGGCTATGTAAGTAATGATTTATATAATGCACTGAGGGTAGAGTTTCCGGTAGTACCGTTATTCTATACTCTGCCGAAGGTGCACAAGGACCCCAAATGCCCACCTGGCTGTCCGATAATCTCGGCCCGGGGGTCCTTGTGTCACCCTATAGCCATATACCTAGACAGCATTCTTAATCCTTTGGTACAGAACATGCAAGGATACTTAAAAGACACCACTTCTCTGTTGAAGGATTTGGAAGAGATACAATCTAATGACAGCCTTGCATTGTACAGGTGTATTTGTACAGCTGATGTCATTAGTCTCTACACCTGCATCCCCCATGATGCAGGTGTAGCGGCAGTGGGTAGATTTATGTCATCAGTGCTTGAATATAAGGACCCCCCGTGAATTTGGTCCAACAGCTGCTCAGTTTCATCTTAACCCACAATTATTTCATTTTTTACAGTAAATATTTTTTACAGACATCGGGCTGCGCAATGGGGTCCCCAGTGGCCCCGGCGTATGCCAACATATTTATGCATCACATTGAGCAATCTTTGTTTTTTTATCAGTTTTCGTTAATTCCCGAGATTTTATTTTTTCGGAGATTTATCGACGATTTATTGATAATTTGGGGTGACGAACCTGAGCGGCTGATTGAGTTATTACTTAATCATAACTCATCTGACAGTGTGGTGAAACTGACACACACCCTTGACTTGAATACTGTACAGTTCCTTGATGTAAATATAGAGGTGCGTGACCAATTGATCCATACCTCTCTTTTTATAAAAAAAAACAGATCGTAATACAGTTTTACGCAATGAGAGTTTTCACCCTGTGGCAACACGGAAGGGGTTACCCTATTCCCAGTTATTATGGGTTAGAAGGATAACCTCTGATCAGTCATTAATTGAACCAGCTTTGGATGCTATGATTGAGAGGTTTATTGACAGGGGCTACTCCCGCCAGGAATTACTGATTTTGAAAAACAAGGTCCTTAAAATACCACGATCGGATCTTCTGACATATACAAAGAAGGATCCTAAATCCACCAGTAATATGATCCCTTGGGTCAATCAATACTCCGTAATGAGTAAAAGAAACACAACACGTGCCAAGCAATTTTGGCCTGCCATCTCTACGGATAGGGACCTTCCCCTTTAATCTAACACCAGATTACTCCCTAGTTATACTAGGGGTAAGAACATTAAAGATCAAGTAGTAAAGCTGGACATTTCTGGTTGGGACAAACCACAGGGGCCTAAATTTTTGGGAAGAAAGAATGGATGCTATCGCTGCCTGGGGTGTATAACCTGTAGATCCATGTCAGTAGGGCCCTTTTTCAACCATCCACATTCAGGGAAACGTATCCCCATTAAGTTCCCTCTATCATGTCATTCCACTTATGTGGTATATTTGTTAACTTGTCCCTGCGGCCTGACCTATGTGGGGAAAACTCAACGCACCTTTAAGGAGCGTATGGCCCTACATAGGTCAGGTATACATCAGGGTTTATCAAGTGGCCACAGTGATCAACCGGTGGCTCGCCACTGTATCAAATTTGGACACAGTGTGGCAAGTACAGTATAAGATCTATGGTGATAGATCAGGTGCCAATTTCGCTGAGAGGCGGTAATAGAAATAAGAAATTGCTGCAGATTGAAAGTAAATGGATTTTTAAATTGCAAACTCTGGCACCGAAGGGCCTTAATGAGAATTTGGGGTTACAGTGTTTCCTGTAAGCATTGAGGGATTCATATTTTATTCATTTCGACATCAAATGTATTTACACCTCGATCCACTCTCTAATCCACTCTTTAATCCCTAATTTAAATACAAGGGGGTAGTAGAGCCTGGCCCTCGATTTAATTTCCCTCCGCTGAGATAATCAGGTTTTTATGCCTAAATTATTTCTATACACTAAAATAAATGTAGTGTATAAAGCAGTCACATTCACTCTAAGTTTAAACAAGTTATTTCTTTTTTTGTAGAGTAATGTATTTGTTTAATAATTATTACATTGTTTATCGATTATTGAAACATCGGTCAAGATTTGTGGATATTAACCCCTTCCTGACATTTGACGTATATATACGTCATGGCTGGGATGTACTTCCCGACACATGACGTATATATACGTCATGACTTTAAACTGTCACCGCGTCTATAGACCAATCTGTCGTGATATACTGACCTGATCCTTGCCTGATACTTACCTGATCACCGCTGGTAGCGTGCTGCCAGCAGCTGGATGCTTCCTGGATCTTGTGACTTCCTGTGTGCTGCTGCTGCAGTGTCATAGAGTGACAGATAGTGAGAGATAGTGAGAGATAGTGAGAGATAGTGACAGAGAGTGATAGAGAGTGCTATATTTTGTGTCTGCTGCCCCCCCTTTTGTGCTGATCAGTATATCTGTGCTGATCAGCAACTTTTTGGGGGTGCAGGGTTGTTTTTTTTTATATATATATATACCTGTCAGTTGCACCAAAGGTTGTGCTGCCTGTGCAACTGACTGCTGCCCCCCCCTGCTGCCCCCCCTTTTGTGCTGATCAGTATAAATTAACTGATCAGCAACTTTTTGGGGGTGCAGGTTTTTTTTTATATATATACCCTGTCAGGTTGCACCCACAGTTGTGTGCCTGCTGCCCCTCACTGCTAATCAGTGTTGCATCACTGCATCACTGATCTGCAGTTTTTTTTTTTTGGAGAGTGCAGTGGGGTTTTGTTTTTACACCCAAGTTGCTTTTGTGGGTGTCCTGTGGCCGCTGAGCGCTGATCAGTGACGTACATCACTGAACAGCATTTTTGGCACAGGGTTGATATAATTTTTTTTCTGCAGTTTTTTTAAATTGTTTTTTTTTTGGAGAGTGCTGTGGTTTATTTTTTTTAAATTGTTTTTACACCCACGTTGCTTTTGTGGGTGTCCTGTGGCCGCTGAGCGCTGATCAGTGACGTACATCACTGAACAGCATTTTTGGCACAGGGTTGATATAATTTTTTTTCTGCAGTTTTTTTAAATTGTTTTTTTTGGAGAGTGCTGTGGTTTATTTTTTTTAACTTGTTTTTACACCCACGTTGCTTTTGTGGGTGTCCTGTGGCCGCTGAGCGCTGATCAGTGACGTACATCACTGATCAGCATTTTCGGCACAGGGTTGATCTATTTTTTTGGGGGGGGGATCAAATTCCTGTTGCCTTTGAGCGCTGTTCAGTGACGGACGTTACTGACCAACATCTGTGCTCAATTTTTGGCGCAGGACCTTTTTTTTTTTTTTTTAACCCCTTCAAGGTTGTACCAAAAGCTGCCTTGAAGTTGCTGAGTGACGTACATCACAGATCAGCATTTTTGCCACAGGGTTGATCTAATTTTTTTTTATTGGGATCAAATTCCTGTATAAAGTATTTTTTTTTCTGCACTACATACACACTACACACTACATACCCCCCGTGTTGAAATAAAGGTTGTACCCCCCCCTACACTATACACATGTTGAAACATTACACTTACAGAAACACAAAAATAAAAATGGCATCCCAAATGTCATCCCAAATGTCATCCCAGTCATCCAGAAGAATGTATTCAGCGGAGGAGGCATATGCCATGCTTGCCTCTGACTCTGACACAGCCAGTGATGCAAGCGGGGAATTTGAAGGATTCGTCTTAACCTCATCTTCCTCCTCTAGTGATGAGGGACCCCTCAAAGACGCCCCCGTAGAGCAGCTGAGACCCCCCCCCCAAATGATTGATCCCGTATGGACCCCACCACCAGACAATTTTGAGCCCCAGGTTCCTGAGTTTTTGGCCATCCCAGGAATCCAATTTGATTCAACAGGTCTCAGAGAAATTGACTTTTTCAAATTATTTTTCTCTGATGATTTTATAAATTTAATGGTGGACCAAAGTAATTTATATGCCCAGCAGTTTATTGCTCAAAACCCCACGTCATCATTTGCTAGGTGGACCCCTGTAGATGCAGTAGAGATGATGACGTTTTGGGGTCTGGTGTTACATATGGGCATAGTAAAAAAGCCAGAAATTAGGCAATATTGGAGTACAGATGTTCTGTACAGCACCCCACTTTACCGTATGGCCATGGCTCGGACTCGTTTTGAGACAATCCTTAAATTTTTACATTACACCGATAATGCACAGTGCCCACCCAGAGATGATCCCACCTTTGACCGGCTATTCAAAGTCAGGCCGGTCATTGATCATTTCAGTGCCAAATTTGCAGAGATGTACCTCCCTGAAAAATTTATTTGAATTGACGAGTCCCTTATACATTTTAAAGGAAGGGTTAAATTCCGCCAGTACCTTCCCAGTAAGAGGGCAAGGTATGGCATAAAAATGTATAAACTGTGTGAAAGCACCTCAGGGTACACCCACAGGTTTAGGGTATATGAAGGGAAGGATTCAAGAATTGAACCGCCAGAATGCCCCCCCTCCCTCGTAGGTGTTAGTGGAAAAATTGTCTGGGATTTAGTGCACCCCTTCCTGGATAAAGGTTATCACCTCTATGTGGATAACTTTTACACTAGCATCCCCCTGTTTAAGGCCCTTGGTTCAAGAGGTACAGCAGCTTGCGGTACTGTGCGCAAGAACCAAAGAGGCCTCCCAAAAACGCACATTGCCCAAGTACTGAGAAGGGGTGAAAGCAGGGCACAATCCACCGAAAATATGTTGTTGGTCAAATATAAGGACAAGAGGGATGTCCTTATACTGACAACAATACATGGAGACAGTACCACCTCCGTCCCTGTACGAGGTACCAGTACCCACACCTCAAAACCTAATTGTATCCTAGATTACAATAAGTACATGGGCGGAGTGGATCTTTCAGATCAGGTACTGAAGCCGTACAGTGCCCTGCGGAAAACAAAAATCTGGTACAAGAAGCTGGCCGTGTATATCATCCAGATGGCACTGTATAACGCTTACAAGCTATTCCGTTCTACCAGCCAGAGGGGGACATTTATGCACTTTCAAGAGGAAGTCATAAAGGGCCTAATATTTGGGAACCAGCAGGCAGAGGGCCCCAGTACTTCTAGTACTGGCCCCCGTATTGTACCAGGGCAGCATTTTCCTAACGAAATCCCCTCCACTGCAAAAAAGGGCAGGACACAAAAAAGGTGCAAAGTTTGCTATAAAAAGGGAATAAGAAAGGATACTATTTTCCACTGTGAAACTTGCCCCGACAAACCCGGCCTATGTATAAAGGAGTGTTTTAAAATATACCACACATCTATGGATTATTAGGTTCATCATTTCACCGTGCTTCGGGGGTCTTGCTAATGCCACATAGCACCCACCATTCATTCCACCAGAATCTGAGCTGCAAAATCCAAAAATCACTCCTTCCCTTCTGAGTCCTGCCATGCACCCAACTGGTATTTTTTGGTCACATATGAGGCATTGCCATACTCGGGAAAAATTGGGGCACAGATTTTGGGGTGCTTTTTCTCCTTCATACCTTATGAAAATGAAAAATTTTGAGCCAGAACTGCATTTTTGTGTAAAAAAAATGTAATTTTTCATTTGCACAGCCCAGTTGTATCAAAATTGGTGAAACCCCTGGGGGTTTGAAATGTACACTATACCCCTAGATGAATTCCCTGAGGGGTGTAGTTTGCAAAATGGGGTCACTTGTGGGGGGGTTCCACTGTATTGGTGCTTTGGGGGTCTTGCTAATGCGACATAGCACCCACCAACATTCCACCAGAATCTGTGCTGCAAAATCCAAATATCACTCCTTCCCTTCTGAGTCCTGCCATTTTTTGGTCACACATGAGGCATTGCCGTACTCGGGAGAAATTGGGGCACAGATTTTGGGGTGCTTTGTCTCCTTCATTCCTTGTGAAAATGAAAAATTTTGAGCCAGAACTGCATTTTTGTGTAAAAAATTTTATTTTTCATTTTCACTGCCCAGTTGTACCACAATTGGTGAAACCCCTGGGGGTTTGAAATGTACACTATACCCCTAGTTGAATTCCCTGAGGGGTGTAGTTTGCAAAATGGGGTCACTTGTGGGGGGGTTCCACTGTATTGGTGCTTCGGGGGTCTTGCTAATGCGACATAGCACCCACCAACATTCCACCAGAATCTGTGCTGCAAAATCCAAATATCACTCCTTCCCTTCTGAGTCCTGCCATGCACCCAAATGGTATTTTTTGGTCACATGTGAGGCATTGCCTTACTCGGGAGAAATTGGGGCACAGATTTTGGGGTGCTTTGTCTCCTTCATTCCTTGTTAAAATGAAAAATTTTGAGCCAGAACTGCATTTTTGTGTAAAAAATTTAATTTTTCATTTTCACTGCCCAGTTGTACCACAATTGGTGAAACCCCTGGGGGTTTGAAATGTACACTATATGCCTAGTTGAATTCCCTGAGGGGTGTAGTTTGCAAAATGGGGTCACTTGTGGGGGGGTTCCACTGTATTGGTGCTTCGGGGGTCTTGCTAATGCGACATAGCACCCACCAACATTCCACCAGAATCTGTGCTGCAAAATCCAAATATCACTCCTTCCCTTCTGAGTCTTGCCATGCACCCAAATGGTATTTTTTGGTCACATGTGAGGCATTGCCGTACTCGGGAGAAATTGGGGCACAGATTTTGGGGTGCTTTGTCTCCTTCATTCCTTGTGAAAATGAAAAATTTTGAGCCAGAACTGCATTTTTGTGTAAAAAATTTAATTTTTCATTTTCACTGCCCAGTTGTACCACAATTGGTGAAACCCCTGGGGGTTTGAAATGTACACTATACCCCTAGTTGAATTCCCTGAGGGGTGTAGTTTGCAAAATGGGGTCACTTGTGGGGGGGTTCCACTGTATTGGTGCTTCGGGGGTCTTGCTAATGCGACATAGCACCCACCAACATTCCACCAGAATCTGTGCTGCAAAATCCAAATATCACTCCTTCCCTTCTGAGTCCTGCCATGCACCCAAATGGTATTTTTTGGTCACATGTGAGGCATTGCTGTACTCGGGAGAAATTGGGGCACAGATTTTGGGGTGCTTTGTCTCCTTCATTCCTTGTGAAAATGAAAGATTTTGAGCCAGAACTGCATTTTTGTGTAAAAAATTTAATTGTTCATTTTCACTGCCCAGTTGTACCACAATTGGTGAAACCCCTGGGGGTTTGAAATGTACACTATACCCCTAGTTGAATTCCCTGAGGGGTGTAGTTTGCAAAATGGGGTCACTTGTGGGGGGGTTCCACTGTATTGGTGCTTCGGGGGTCTTGCTAATGCGACATAGCACCCACCAACATTCCACCAGAATCTGTGCTGCAAAATCCAAATATCACTCCTTCCCTTCTGAGTCCTGCCATGCACCCAAATGGTATTTTTTGGTCACATGTGAGGCATTGCCGTACTCGGGAGAAATTGGGGCACAGATTTTGGGGTGCTTTGTCTCCTTCATTCCTTGTCAAAATGAAAAATTTTGAGCCAGAACTGCATTTTTGTGTAAAAAATTTAATTTTTCATTTTCACTGCCCAGTTGTACCACAATTGGTGAAACCCCTGGGGGTTTGAAATGTACACTATACCCCTAGATGAATTCCCTGAGGGGTGTAGTTTGCAAAATGGGGTCACTTGTGGGGGGGTTCCACTGTATTGGTGCTTCGGGGGTCTTGCTAATGCGACAAAGCACCCACCAACATTCCACCAGAATCTGTGCTGCAAAATCCAAATATCACTCCTTCCCTTCTGAGTCCTGCCATGCACCCAAATGGTATTTTTTGGTCACATGTGAGGCATTGCCGTACTCGGGAGAAATTGGGGCACAGATTTTGGGGTGCTTTGTCTCCTTCATTCCTTGTGAAAATGAAAAATTTTGAGCCAGAACTGCATTTTTGTGTAAAAAATTTCATTTTTCATTTTCACTGCCCAGTTGTACCACAATTGGTGAAACCCCTGGGGGTTTGAAATGTACACTATACCCCTAGTTGAATTCCCTGAGGGGTGTAGTTTGCAAAATGGGGTCACTTGTGGGGGGGTTCCACTGTATTGGTACTTCGGGGGTCTTGCTAATGCGACATAGCACCCACCAACATTCCACCAGAATCTGTGCTGCAAAATCCAAATATCACTCCTTCCCTTCTGAGTCCAGCCATGCACCCAAATGGTATTTTTTGGTCACATGTGAGGCATTGCCATAATCGGGAGAAATTGGGGCACAGATTTTGGGGTGCTTTGTCTCCTTCATTCCTTGTGAAAATGAAAAAGTTTGAGCCAGAACTGCATTTTTGTGTAAACAATTTAATTTTTCATTTTCACTGCCCAGTTGTACCACAATTGGTGAAACCCCTGGGGGTTTGAAATGTACACTATACCCCTAGTTGAATTCCCTGAGGGGTGTAGTTTGCAAAATGGGGTCACTTGTGGGGGGGTTCCACTGTATTGGTGCTTCGGGGGTCTTGCTAATGCGACTTATCACCCACCAACATTCCACCAGAATCTGTGCTGCAAAATCCAAATATCACTCCTTCTCTTCTGAGTCCTGCCATGCACCCAAATGGTATTTTTTGGTCACATGTGAGGCATTGCCGTACTCGGGAGAAATTGGGGCACAGATTTTGGGGTGCTTTGTCTCCTTCATTCCTTGTGAAAATGAAAAATTTTGAGCCAGAACTGCATTTTTGTGTAAAAAATTTAATTTTTCATTTTCACTGCCCAGTTGTACCACAATTGGTGAAACCCCTGGGGGTTTGAAATGTACACTATACCCCTAGTTGAATTCCCTGAGGGGTGTAGTTTGCAAAATGGGGTCACTTGTGGGGGGGGGGTTCCACTGTATTGGTGCTTCGGGGGTCTTGCTAATGCGACATAGCTACCACCAACATTCCACCAGAATCTGTGCTGCAAAATCCAAATATCACTCCTTCCCTTTTGAGTCCTGCCATGCACCCAAATGGTATTTTTTGGTCACATGTGAGGCATTGCCGTACTCGGGAGAAATTGGGGCACAGATTTTGGGGTGCTTTGTCTCCTTCATTCCTTGTGAAAATGAAAAATTTTGAGCCAGAACTGCATTTTTGTGTAAAAAATTTAATTTTTCATTTTCACTGCCCAGTTGTACCACAATTGGTGAAACCCCTGGGGGTTTGAAATGTACACTATACCCCTAGTTGAATTCCCTGAGGGGTGTAGTTTGCAAAATGGGGTCACTTGTGGGGGGGTTCCACTGTATTGGTGCTTCGGGGGTCTTGCTAATGCGACATAGCACCCACCAACATTCCACCAGAATCTGTGCTGCAAAATCCAAATATCACTCCTTCCCTTCTGAGTCCTGCCATGCACCCAAATGGTATTTTTTGGTCACATGTGAGGCATTGCCGTACTCGGGAGAAATTGGGGCACAGATTTTGGGGTGCTTTGTCTCCTTCATTCCTTGTGAAAATGAAAAATTTTGAGCCAGAACTGCATTTTTGTGTAAAAAATTTAATTTTTCATTTTCACTGCCCAGTTGTACCACAATTGGTGAAACCCCTGGGGGTTTGAAATGTACACTATACCCCTAGTTGAATTCCCTAAGGGGTGTAGTTTGCAAAATGGGGTCACTTGTGGGGGGGTTCCACTGTATTGGTACTTTGGGGGTCTTGCTAATGCGACATAGCACCCACCAACATTCCACCAGAATCTGTGCTGCAAAATCCAAATATCACTCCTTCCCTTCTGAGTCCTGCCATGCACCCAAATGGTATTTTTTGGTCACATGTGAGGCATTGCCGTACTCGGGAGAAATTGGGGCACAGATTTTGGTGGTGCTTTGTCTCCTTCATTCCTTGTGAAAATGAAAAAGTTTGAGCCAGAACTGCATTTTTGTGTAAAAAATTTAATTTTTCATTTTCACTGCCCAGTTGTACCACAATTGGTGAAACCCCTGGGGGTTTGAAATGTACACTATACCCCTAGTTGAATTCCCTGAGGGGTGTAGTTTGCAAAATGGGGTCACTTGTGGGGGGGTTCCACTGTATTGGTGCTTCGGGGGTCTTGCTAATGCGACTTATCACCCACCAACATTCCACCAGAATTTGTGCTGCAAAATCCAAATATCACTCCTTCTCTTCTGAGTCCTGCCATGCACCCAAATGGTATTTTTTGGTCACATGTGAGGCATTGCCGTACTCAGGAGAAATTGGGGCACAGATTTTGGGGTGCTTTGTCTCCTTCATTCCTTGTGAAAATGAAAAATTTTGAGCCAGAACTGCATTTTTGTGTAAAAAATTTAATTTTTCATTTTCACTGCCCAGTTGTACCACAATTGGTGAAACCCCTGGGGGTTTGAAATGTACACTATACCCCTAGTTGAATTCCCTGAGGGGTGTAGTTTGCAAAATGGGGTCACTTGTGGGGGGGTTCCACTGTATTGGTGCTTCGGGGGTCTTGCTAATGCGACATAGCACCCACCAACATTCCACCAGAATCTGTGCTGCAAAATCCAAATATCACTCCTTCCCTTCTGAGTCCTGCCATGCACCCAAATGGTATTTTTTGGTCACATGTGAGGCATTGCCGTACTCGGGAGAAATTGGGGCACAGATTTTGGGGTGCTTTGTCTCCTTCATTCCTTGTGAAAATGAAAAATTTTGAGCCAGAACTGCATTTTTGTGTAAAAAATGTAATTTTTCATTTTCACAGCCCAGTTGTACCACAATTGGTGAAACCCCTGGGGGTTTGAAATGTACACTATACCCCTAGATGAATTCCCTGAGGGGTGTAGTTTGCAAAATGGGGTCACTTGTGGGGGGGTTCCTAACTTTTAGCATCTTATGGTGCCTAGAAACCTACATGGTGCCTAAAAAATAATCTCATAAAAAGGAGGCTCCAAAATCAAGTAGGTGCTCCTTCTATTATGAAGCCTGTGGTTTGGTCAACGTGCACACTAGGGCCACATATAGGATATTTATGAAAACAAAAGAATTGGGGGAATCAATTTTTAGTCACATTTCTCTAGTAAAATCTACTGTGTTCCTTAGAAAAATGTATTAAAATTGAAAATCTGCAAAAAAAATGAAATTTTGAAATTTCACCTACACTTTGTTTTAATTCCTGTGAAACACCTAAAGGGTTAACAAACTTCCAAAATGCTGTTTTGAATACTGTGAGGGGTGCAGTTTTTGAAATGGCATCATTTATGGGGGTGTCTCACATACAAGTCCCTCAAAGTCACATCAGATCTGAACTGGTCCCTAAAAAAAATCAGTGTTTGAAATTTTCTTGAAAATTTGAGAATTTGCTATTCATATTTTAAGCCTCCTAGTGTCCAAAAAAATTAAAAGGAGGTTGAAATAATGATGGAAACATAAAGTATACATATGGTCTATGTTAGTTATTAACTATTTTGAGTGGTATGATTATTTGTCTCACAAGCAGAAAATTTAACATTTTGAAAATTGCTAAATTTTCAATTTTTTTACGACATTTTGGTATTTTTCACAAAAAACCACAGACTGTATCGACCAAAATTTACCACTAACTTGAAGTGTCACCAGAAAACAATCTCAAAATCACTGGGATAAGTAAAAGCAAAAAAAAGTTATCCCCACTTAAGTGATACATGTCAGATTTGAAAAAAAGGGCTCTGTCAGGAAGGCAAAAACAGGCTGCGGCGGGAAGGGGTTAATATTTCTTATATATTTTTTATATATAATGTTTTTAATTATGTTTTTAATGTCTCTTCTTGTTTAAGGCTTTTGTATATGTTGGTTGCTAAGCAATGACGCTGATAGCGCCGGGACGCTGCAGGGTGAAGCGTGAGTATGTCAGATGACCGGAATTGGAGATCACTGGTCCGACGCTGCTTCCGGGTAAACAATGCCACGCTAGCTTAGCGTGTGCTGTTACCACGGTGCGGAGGGAGAAGGAAACCAGCTTCCGGAACACTGACTTCAGCTGTAAACTGTGAATGCGCCCGGTAAGCTCAGCTGATACGTGATTAATGCGGGGGGCGGAGTATTGTCTGCTTTTAAATTGAGTCTGTATCATTGTGCACTTTGTATGTCCTTGAAAACGGGTTAATTCCCGAAACGCCGTCGGATGAATAAAGGCTTTTTATTTCACCACTACCAAGTCTGATGAGTGCCGCCTGCTTCCATACACCTATATATATATATATATATATATATATATATATATATACACACACACATATATATATATATATATATATATATATACATACCAACAGCAGTGTAGACCCCTGGGCATAGCAATGTATTGGGGCCCCTACCGATCCTCCAGCGGTAGGGGTGGGGGAAGCTTTGATGTCCTGCGGGTGAATGGGCACACCTTAGGGTGGTTTCCTGTTGACCATTAACCCTCCTCAGCTCCGTGTATTGAGAAGCTGCTGTTAGGAATCAGTAATACATCTGTGACCATGCCCAATGCTCCACATGTAACTGCCCACAGCTCCACGTGGAACTGCCCACAGCTCCACGTGGAACTGCCCACAGCTCCACGTGGAACTGCAGCAATAGCAGCAATCTCCCTCTCTCCCTCATTAGTCTAGCAATCGCCCTCGTTTCACCTAGCCCACATTACACTGTTACATTTTTGGAGAAAAAAGGAATGAGAGACAGATACATTTACATTAAATCATCATCAGCATTTCACAACACTTTACCAAGTATAGTATTTCTTACTAACTGCTCTGGGGCTCATCTACATTTGGATCTAAGTAATTTTAAAAGATTCCCCTCAGATGTAGCAGTACACACCCACGCGTCTAGGTGCCACATTCACAATCTCTTTTCACAATGTCTCCATATATGGAACTAGACACGCCCTTTAGGCCGGATTTGTGCCTAGGCCCGTGAGGCACCGGCCTCAGGGCGCCACCTATCAAGGGCGGCACAGCAGGCTGACTTCTTTTAAATAGCAGCATGGCAGAGCGGGTGGGCAGCGGCAAGTGACAAGCGGCGCCGCCACCGACATGATTCATCATATACAGTTTTGGACAGGAAGAAATGTCACTATGTGGTGCACCAAAAAATAAAGAGTCAAATAAAATGTAACTTTTATTGTTATGGGTTTAAAAGTATAGCGAAATATAAAAGACACAGAACAAAGATGACATACATATAATTTTAAAAAAAGGATATAAATTATCCTTACAACGTGGGGTCCCACACTCCTAATATTCAATTCCCACTAATGTTGGGGTACGTGGTCCGTCTATTGGGTGTCTTGTATTTTTATATATACACGGCGGGCATTGAACATGTATCATAAATTACCCCATTTGTAGGGGAAAGGTGGTACAAGCTTGGGGTTGGCTGTTCGAAGATAGGTTTGGTATTACCGCGATAATTATGCCAGATATGAATAATTAGGCAGAGTTATGCCAAAAATAATTAGGCAAAATTAAGCAAGATTTGCAATTAGCAATACCAATAATCGCTCAGTATGTAGTATTAGTATGTCTACAAGAGCGTGTCGGTAACGACCAATCTAGCACAAATCGTATATGCACATAATAGGGATGCCCATTATAGAGTAGCCGTACACGTCAGTGGTGGTCTTAATACAGTTCCTGGAGTACAATGTGTCTGACTATAGGACACTTTGTCTCACGATGTAATGGGACTGTATAGTCAGGTATATTAGTACTGATATGATCCCTGGAGTACAGCGTATCTATCTTGGGACACGCTGGCTCACGATTTAACAGGATTAAATATCATTAATTCCTCAGTAATTAATGCTTAATATGCCTGCCGTTATTTCACAAATAAATTGTCACGGTACTTGTGCCATTGGTTTTTAGTATAAACAAAGTAGTGTCTGGTACGCTTTTTTATAAAAAAGCGTACCAGACACTACTTTGTTTATACTAAAAACCAATGGCACAAGTACCGTGACAATTTATTTGTGAAATAACGGCAGGCATATTAAGCATTAATTACTGAGGAATTAATGATATTTAATCCTGTTAAATCGTGAGCCAGCGTGTCCCAAGATAGATACGCTGTACTCCAGGGATCATATCAGTACTAATATACCTGACTATACAGTCCCATTACATCGTGAGACAAAGTGTCCTATAGTCAGACACATTGTACTCCAGGAACTGTATTAAGACCACCACTGACGTGTACGGCTACTCTATAATGGGCATCCCTATTATGTGCATATACGATTTGTGCTAGATTGGTCGTTACCGACACGCTCTTGTAGACATACTAATACTACATACTGAGCGATTATTGGTATTGCTAATTGCAAATCTTGCTTAATTTTGCCTAATTATTTTTGGCATAACTCTGCCTAATTATTCATATCTGGCATAATTATCGCGGTAATACCAAACCTATCTTCGAACAGCCAACCCCAAGCTTGTACCACCTTTCCCCTACAAATGGGGTAATTTATGATACATGTTCAATGCCCGCCGTGTATATATAAAAATACAAGACACCCAATAGACGGACCACGTACCCCAACATTAGTGGGAATTGAATATTAGGAGTGTGGGACCCCACGTTGTAAGGATAATTTATATCCTTTTTTTAAAATTATATGTATGTCATCTTTGTTCTGTGTCTTTTATATTTCGCTATACTTTTAAACCCATAACAATAAAAGTTACATTTTATTTGACTCTTTATTTTTTGGTGCACCACATAGTGACATTTCTTCCTGTCCAAAACTGTACATGCAACTTTTTGATGTCCTGTGGTAGCACACCCTCACATGTCACACGAATTTAACTATCGAGACACCTATTGAGGGGCCAATCTCCTTGATCCATATTTACCCTTTCCTGTGCGATTACCAGCCCTCTCCTCTAAATATATGATTCATCATATGTCAGCGGCAGTGCCGCTCGTCACCCACCGCTGTCCACCCGCTCTGCCATGCAGAGTACATCACCGGCTATCTCCGACGGTCCCCCTGAGCGTCCGGCTCCGCCGCTAGGTGAGCTGAGCTGAATTGCTCTGGCTCACTGCCGCAGGCGGGGAAAGCAGCTAGGCTGAGCAGCGCGAACCTCCCTGCAGTCAGTCAGTGTGAGAGAGACTGAAACTGCAAATAAAGTTAATTCACCCTCCCTCCGTGTCCTCCATACAGTTAGCAGTCCAGGCTGATAGATAGACTTATACCTTAATAATGATTATATTAAAATAGGGGGGGGGGGGGGGGCGGCCAAAAATGTTGTGCCTAGGGGCGGCCTGACCTCTAAATTCGCCCCTGCCTTTAGGTGGAGCATGACACGCCCCCTGAATGGGGCGCCATGCACAATTCTACAACCAACTATAATCTCCCTGAAACTAGTATTCAAAAGTAGGCAATAATGGTCCACATGCATGTAACTGTCCACTGCTCCACATGTAACTGCCCACAGCTCCTTATGTAACTGCCCACAGCTCCACATGTAACTGCCCACAGCTCCACATGTAACTGCCCACAGCTCCACATGTAACTGCCCACAGCTCCACATGTAACTGCCCCAAACGCGAACCCTCACCTCAGTTGTCGAATCTAGCACTATATTTGCTCCTTTTTGTCCTGACCGATGTGCCAAAAACGATGAATGTGTTTCCACTGTGCATACTGTCTCATGTCTTATGTAACTATATCCTGATGTATATTATTGTCAAACAAATTGTGAGGCAACAGATCTTTTCAAATCATGAGCAAATAGCCGCTAGGTCAGAAAACCACCAATAAGGGTCCCTCTTCCCTTAACCACAGCGAATAGTCATCGATATATTTGTGTGCAACATATGTGTTTTAATTATTAAACTGTCCTTCACTATATTGTTCTTTCTCCCATTATTTTGGGTGTTTTGTTGCACAAGGAAGTTGTCACTCCGAAGAGGAAGACAATCACTAACATTTGACTACAGCGCTGGTTAAGTTAACTACCATTACCTATTTCACTACACACAGAAATGTCAATGGCAGCTTTTAGAATTCAAAACTTAAAATGCATAGTCATCCTGGAAAAGCACTGTCGTCAGACATCTGTGTGTTGTAATAGAAACTGGACGATTCATCAAATGTGGAATAAAGATCTGAGAAGAGCAGTTTTTTATACAAAATAACTTATTGTTAGTATTTCATATTAATACTAGTAACTTGATGCAATAGACAGAAAAGCAGGAAAGTGAGCAGGGTGCTCACCATCCTGATGGGCTGTACTGCACAATCTCCATGCATTGTGCAGAGAAAGTCACATAACATGGAAGCTGGCTGCTTCCGAACATTATTACCCTTCGCTTTATTACAAAGCACAGAACAAATAAGATCCAGAGTAGCCAGCTGGCGGTCAATCCTCCCTCCCAGCCATGGGCAGCCCCACAAAGTACACTGCTTTTCCCAGTTTGGTGCCACATTTACAGGTACAGAGAGCCGCAGGAAGCTTGAGAGTTGTGAGTTGGCCACTACTAGTGTAGAGGTTGGACTGATTTTGTTTTAGTGAGCAGATATATTCATGCATAAAGTGAATTCATTGGGTTTTTTTTTTCGTGGCCATGATTGCAAAAACACAAGGATCTGGGATAAGTTGAATAACGTAATGTCTGCAATAGGCATGGAGTGGGTTAAACATCCAAGACTGTTGTGTGACCTAGGGAAGCATGTGACTCGGTGGTCCAATAAGGACTTAGGGAAGAGCAGTGTTAGCTGGGATATCAGGGCAGGAAAGGGAGGAGTATTTCTCTCTTTCCTGAAAGTTTTCTGGTGAGTGGATCTGTGCCCCTGAGCTCCCCAGTTAGTGTATAACTGTATTCAGTTGAGTGCTGATACATTGCTTTGCTGTCTCAGTAGTGCTTTCCCTGACTATTACCATGCCATGCATACCTCCCAATTTCTGAAGATTGCTAATAGGGACTCTCACAGCGCCCGCAAGGGGCATGGCCTATGCTAATTAGGTCGCGATGTATGCTAATTAGGTCGCAGCATATGCTAATTAGGCCGCAGTATATGCTAATTAGGTCGCGGCATATGCTAATTAGGTCGCGGTATATGCTAATTAGGTCGCGTTATATGCTAATTAGGTCGTGGTATATGCTAATTAGCCGCGATTTGGCCCCCCCCCCACCCCTCTGCAATGCTGAGTAGATGCTGTGCGAAGTCAAGGAGGCCTGAACAGACGCTGTGGCATCATCCCTGTCTCTGGTCCCCGTTCACGGATGGGCTTGTGGTAGACGCCCGGCTGCAGGTGAAGCCTTGGAGGCTCCTGCGCTGCGGCCTGCTTCCGGACCCGGGGCGGCTAGAGCCAAGGGGTGGGACACCGTGGGGCAGCAAGGCCCGGTGTTGTAGGTGAGCGCTACAGTAGCTGCGAACATTAGGGGTCGGGCAGCGTGGGCCAGGTTAGTGCGGGCAGCATTTACATGTCCTCATCGGCCAACTGTGAGGCGCTGCCACCTAGGGGACATACTACTGCACGGGCTTCTGGGGGGTGGAGTCAGGGGAATTGGCAGGCTTCCACCGGTGGGGTGCTCTGGATCCAAGGCAGGGTCTGGGGGTGCAACCACGGCTAGAGTCTCCACTACCTCCTGTGACCCCTCTCTGCTGTCCGCAGCAGTGTCCTCAGTTGCTGTGGCTCTGGTGCCCATTGTTAATACTCTGCCCCGGGAGACGGTGGGGTCCCAGACAGTTAGAGGATTGGTCTCAGGGGGCACAAAGGAGGCCCATTCCAGGGTGCTCAGAATTCTTGCAGGCTTTCAGGGATATGGGGTCAGCTGTTGCCATGATGGAGAGGGAGACACTCTGAGGTGATGGTTCTGCACAGAGCCGCATGCGTGACCGAGGCCTACAGTCCTCGGGGTCCCCCCCTCCTTTTTGCATGTTCCCACAGATGTTGAGGCACAGCTGGACTACAGCGAAGAGGATTCGTTCACTGCTGGCGAAGTCGGGGAGGACGATGCAGATGATGACACATGGGCTGCTCAGCCTGAATCTTCAGACGTCAAGTCCCCACGGATTTTCGGGCAGTGAAGTCGGCTATGGAAGCGGGCATGGATAGTGATGCTGATGTTGGTACATGTACGGCGCGGCCTGGATTTTCAGGTGAGGGGGCTGAGCCTGTGTCGGGCGGCTTATCTGGCATTTCTCACTCGTCCCTCCCCCCCATGGGGTTGACATTGGTTGGGCGCTGCGAATGCACAGCAGTCCTTCAGGTATCGAGGCATTAAGTGAGAGCCGTAGGGGGTAAATTTAGAAGGATGACTTTATGTACTTGTTCAGCCTAACCGACGAGTCCAAGTAAGCCTCCCAGGCTCGGTGTTCCTATGTCTCAATTAGATCAGCCTCAACCCCTAGATCAGTGGTTCCCAAACTATGGGCCTAGGCTCCCTGGGGTGCCTCAGGATACTGGCAGGGGTGCCTCGGGTTGGTGGTCCGGGACCAATTCAAACTATTTACGTTCAATTATTTCTGGACAAAACCAGTGCTGGTGGCTGCCAATCATAAAATGTGTACAATCGGAAGCAAATCCTGCCCTTTACCACATAACTGACCCTAAGAGAAATATATCAACATCTACTTGATTTGATATATTTTTGGGGCCTGGGGGTGCCTTGGAAAAATTCTGATACTCTAGGGTGTCGCAATTAGAAAAAGATTGGGAATCCCTGCCCCAGATACAGCGTTCCTAATAAAGTAGTTCAGCTCAGGGACCATCCTTCTCCAGGGCATTTCTCCAGAAGGGTGTGATTATTACTGCAGAATAAATAGATTACATAACATGGCGGTGGAAACGCAGTACCAGCGAATGAGTTATTTAGGAGCATCAGCCTCTAAAGCTTGGATTAGCTGTATTCTAAGGTACAAGACCTGTCATTTGCTTTGCAATGCTAAAATTACGATGAGTGAGGGAAAGGTGACATGATTGGCGGTAGAACACATCAGGTAAGCGCATGGGCAACGCTGTGTTCTCGCACAGTAATATTCCCTTCTAAAAATTTCCAGCGCTCCAGGCTATGCTACGGACGCATATCTGGATTAGGGGTCGTTCAAATCAAAATATTTGCTTCTCGAATGTGTGACGAGCAGCAAAATAAAAAAAAAAAAAGGCAAAATCTCTAGCATTGCAGTAATAATTATTATTTTCGATAATAATATTCCACAATAATACTTCTAAAATGTATTGGATGCCAAGAACGAAATGAGTTTTGGTGGGCATACGTGTCCAGGTGAATTAAAATATAGACTTTAAGTTCAAGGCAGCAATCTATGGGTGCATAGATCCCCTGTAACACACTACGTAGTATGGGAACAATGTACATCACCACTACCAATTAAATAGCAGCAATGCCATGAATAAATAAATCAGGATTATAACACCTTTAGCCTGTTATTCACTAGCCTTAGCGAACGGATCTGCTGTGTAGAGGCGAGGAATACTTCATCGTCAAGTGTTGCCGATGGGGTGTTCCAATTCTCATGCATAATTTAAGGGGTTACACACCTTTACACTGGGGCGTTGAAGTGTCCCCGTGTCAGGGCTGTATCTCTCACTACCTTTAGGAATTGCTTTTTGTTGGCCCTGCTTATTCTGAACGCTGCGCTAGGCTCCTGGGTGGTTTCCGTTCGCTATTCGGACATTTTGGTGTGCTAATCGCTGAGGTTGGAATGGAGGAGCGGTTACTTACCTGTCCTTTCTGGGAATCCAGATTGCCGCTGTGTATGACCTCTGTTACCTGAAGTCATTTGTACCCATGGGTCACTTGTCTGCCACTCACTAATAAGGGCCGCTGCGGGCGTGGCCAGATCCCATCATCTGGTTCGCTTGTCTACCATAATTGGGCAGGATGGTATCCAGCTGGCTCTAGTAGTTGTCAATGCAGGGCTGCAGCCATCTACCCAGTAGGCCGGGTCTTCTTGGTTGCGTGGGCTAGGGGCAGCTCGACCTGCAATGTTTTCACTTTCCAATTCTATTTAGGGAACGTATGTTCCGGGCGATGGGTTGGCTGATCTGCGCAGTCAGGTTGGCGGGGGTTGGGGTTAATATTGTCTATTCTAGGAGATGTTTAGTGCCGGGAACTTCAGGGTGGTACTGGCGCATTACCTAATGGGTATTTTCTTTTTTCTTTTGATTTTTCCAAAAAATGCCCTCCCCTCCCCACCACCCCATCACCTTTTGCTTGCTGCTGGTTTAGGGTTGCGCAGACACTGCTTACGATACGCTATTGTCCGGGAGGAGTCTATCCTTGCTGTTTTGCTACAGCTGCATGGTGCCCCTCGGGTGCCTTATCTGGTAGTGCTTTCTAGGACCCGCGCTGCGTTTTTTGCTGGCATAAGATATCCGACTAGTCCCCGGGGTTCGGGGGTTTAAGATTAGGCGGCCGAGATGGATCTGACGGCTGGGGGCGGAAGTGTGTCCTTGGTTCCTGTGGTGCCCTAGGTCATCCTCCCAGTGGCCTTGGCAAACATTTATACACTGGTCAGGCTTTCCTTTGCAGGCTCTGGCTCCTGCAGTTTGGTGGCTCTCTGATGACCTGATGTCAGTTTGCTGGGTCGAGGTGGCGTTGTCCAGCGAGTTTCCATTGGGAATTTGGAATCCATTCCCACTGCCTTGGGGCTGCCACATCGGCTATAGCCGCTCAATTGGCCTTGTCGAGCTTTAAATCGCTAGGAAGATGGCGCTCCGCAATTTAAATAGTACATTAGGCCTCACCTACTGCGCTGTAGGTCCTTGCGCTTTGTATGTATGTGTTTGATTTAGGTCATTTGTTTATTCCCCCATCCTTGTCTATCCTACTCGGGGATTAGCTACGCTCTGCTGTTGGGCCAGCGTCCGGAGTTTTCTCGCTTTTTGCCTGAACTGACGGACTGAATTTGATCACTCTGATTCGGCTATAGTCTCAATTAAGAGTCCCTCAGCAGGTCCAGTCGTTTTTTCTCCGGCCGAGTACACCCGTTTTTTCCTTATACCCTTCCATTACCTTGCCCTCCCCCTGTTTGTCTCTTTCCATCTTTGTTTCCTGGTATGGCTTCAATTGGTATTGGAGCATGTCTTAAGCACCTAAAATTGTGCTTCAACAGAACAAATTTATTTTCTTTTTGGCAGATCCTCCTATTATACTTAGGTCAACCCTTTAATATAAATACTACTAGTCTCCTCTTATAGCTTCTCCTTTAGAGGTATGAAGGATAGGCTCAGAGTGTGCATAGTTGAACATTCGATTGTGTATTGGGCAGCCGGCTGGGCCTCATCTGGGGGTAGGCCGGTTGCGAATTCTCTGTTAGTCTGGTGGCTTGGAGTTCGAGGGCTGTACTGGCTTGAGTTTAGAAGCGTTCCTTGAGGTGAACGTCCGCCAGTGTCTGAGGTCTTTGGTACTTCAGCTGGAGGCAACAATTTGGGAAAATGTCCCGATTGAAGCTGTCGGCCTTGATCTTGAGTGATCTTGCAGCCATTAATACAGCTTGGTTTTTCTGCACCTTGGTTGGTCTCCAATTGTTTCCCCGACTCCGTTTTGAGAGATGTTAGAAATGGTAAGGCTTCAAATGAGGCTCGGAAGCAGCTATATCGGCGGTGGCACAGTGGGTTCTAGCTGCCAGAGGTGCTGTTGACCCACAGGAGAGGATTAGGTTTTGGTGCCATCAGGTCTTCCTGCCTAACGGGGTGCATTTGGTTAGGGATGGTTCATTAATTTTGGAGGATCTATCTGTGGTTGTAGCTCAGTGCTTTAGGTTGGTGGCCGGGCGGGGATTCTGGGCTCAGAGTCCCCGCTTTGGCGGGAAAGAACGGCAGGTGAATAGAATTAGTTCTTATTCAAATGATGATGCTACGTATATGTTTGCTTTTCGGTGCGCTCGCCTCTCATTGGCTTAGGCCTTCGCTCGATCTCCCGCTCGGGGGGCAGCGAACCCATCAGATGGGTGGGTAGTCAATGCAGTAGGTCGAGCGGATACCGCTTGTTAGGGTAGGCTTGATTACGTATGCAGATTGTGTGGGTGGAGCTTAGTTAATTAGCCGTTCTTTCTGGGCCACCATTAATTAATTAATTATTAATAAATTAATCTAGCTTAAAAGTGCTAAAATAAATCAGCTAACAAATTCTGCCAAACCTAAGTCTCCGAGTCTTTATTTCAGGTTTAGTTTGTAAGTTTTGAAATGTGATGTATATACATGCTAGAGGTCACACACATCAGATGCTAGGATGTTTATCAGGATATCGGGTAAAAATGAATTTAAGTGAACTTTTTTTGCAGTGAAATTTACTACGATCGATTGAATCACCCCTTAAACTTCTTGAGGATGACATAACACGCAGATTTGGTTGATTGTTATTTTATTTATTTTTTTCAATTAGATGAGATTGAAATTTTTGAAAGTTAATGTAAATGCAGTTTAAAGTGAACTATTTATGAAATCGGTGTAGGCATTTTCTCCAGTCTTTTGGAGTCAAGTAATATTGCTTCTCTACACTGATCCGGTAATAAACAGCTGAAAAATCAATGATATCTAGACAGTATTTTTTTATTCAATAATTTTTATTGGTATTTATAACTTTTTAGTCACATTAACAATACACAAAAAAAGGGGTCAATAAAATAAAAGCTAAAGTGAAAAGAAATAACATAGCATGAAGTACATTAACAGAATCACCGTGTAAATATAGTTAACTGAACAATAAATACTCTTATCAGTGCACCAATCATGAATGTAGTTATTTGATACCGTTGAAGGATGTACATATGTTCAATAAACAGGCTATTCTCACAAACTCTTACGGTGTAGCTTTTTTTTATAATGTTTTAGTAGCACGTCATATGTACGTAGTGACTTGCTGTGGTACACCAGATAATTATTTGTTTGGTGTGCGTCCGCTCCAATCCCCAACCCAACACAAAAGTGCAGTATGGGCATGAGTGGCAAGTGCAGAGCACTGCATCCATCTCGAGAACCAAAAAATATCAAGATTAGAAAAAGTGTTTTTGGGGATAATGGACATAACATCAAAACTCAACCTTGGTCAGTATTGTGTAGAGTCAATCCATCTGTTCCAAATGTCATCATATTTTTTTCCTCTACTCCTTGAAAGGTATAGAAACCTTTCGTGTCTGACCACCTTATTTGTTAAAAACATCCACTCTCTCAACGTGGGCCCACTGGAGGCCAGCCATGTTCTGGCAATGCAGACCTTTACCAAGGTACAATGGTTAATAATATACAGTTGAGTAGGTTTGTCTACCACATCCCCATCAATAACTGCTAGTATACATAACAAAGGGTTGAAGATTTCTTGGGGAGAGCCTGTGCTCACTATAGTGTGGGTGTCTTCCCTCCAGAAGGCCAACACCTTTGTGCAGTTCCACAACAGGTGCCAAATTGAGCCCTCAGAGGACCCGCACTTGGGGCATTTAGAGTCTGCCCTGCCGCCCATCCTAAGCAATCTAATCGGTGTTAAGTATACTCTATGTAATACATACAACTGGATTTGTTGAAACCTCCTCACACAGCGGGCCAATATCCGACTCCCACGTCTCCTCAAGGAGGGGCAGGTCTGACTCATGTTGTGAGGACAGTAGGTTAGCGTAAAATATAGAAGTAGCTCTAGAGGTGCCACACGGGGATAGTAATGTCTTAGCTGGTGAGGTATTCTATACCGGGGGGCCTGCTGGGAATTGTGTTTGGTAAACATGTCTAAGTTGAAGATACCGGGAAAAATTAATGTTAGGTATGGGACAATCAGTCTGTATTGGCTGAAATCTCTTAAACACCCCATCAGAGTATACCTGACCAATTGAAGTGATGCCCCACTGACATCCATACATATATTGCTCCCATGGTCTGGTCTGAAATCAGGACTGGCCTCTGCATACATTTGTAAAGCAGCAAAACACCATCTCAGGATGACATTATATTTACCCCCTGGCATTGTATAGCAAGTTCAGGTGATTCGGGTGCATGTGCGGCCTTGTTGTATTCGCAGTTAGAAGATACCATATTTCTCTTTTGCCAAATATATCTGTTTGTCTGCATATCCATATTTGAATCAGAGTAATTGTATGTATGTCCTAAAAAAAGCTTAACCCACTATTGGGTGGCATTATAAAATGACATTTGAAACACCTTGATAGGGACCTAGGTTCAAGTTTAAAGTTCATATAAATGGGCATGCAATCACTATGTTCATGATGTGACTGGCATACAGTATATCCGTTAAAAGTGTGTATTTTATACAACTCTTCAGTACTCTTAAGCCCCTTACACACTATTCGATTAGCGGGACAGCCATTGTAATTAACTATATTGACAGTGCCACTGGGTAACAGATACAGCGTATACAAACTGTATGATATTTTTCAGTGATGTCACTGGGTCTCCCGCGGTGCATGCAGGTAAGAGCATCATTCATTATATTGAGTATACACACCAAACGAGTCAGTGTTTAAACAATATAGTTGAGAAGGGCCCTTTGTAGCGAATCTAATGTGTACGGAGCTTGCGTTGCATATGCATGGTTCCAGAACCGATACAAGGTGAGTGCGCAACTGTACTCTCAGACAGGTACACCATTCACTCTGAATCGATCTCATCGTGTCTGTCAATAATGGTGCCAATTTTGGGGAAAAAAAATATAATGGCAAGAAAACTGCATTGGTTTAGAACGAAGCACTCACATGGTTACTTCTATATAATGTCAGTTATTGTCATTTACGTACTGAACTTTTTCTAGTTTGCAATTGTGGTACTCTCTCAAATTAAAAAAAAAAAGCAGAAAACCAAAGTGCTAATAAATTTGGCCTGATTACCCAATGGTCAGCACAGCAAAATTGGCGAACACAACAGTATGATGGATGCACTATAATTGGAATTTATACTCTTCATATATTTTAATTTGAAATATTCTTCTAAATGAATATAAAATTACTTTAAAGTCCTGATACATTAACTGCAACATGCAGTTTATTGTGACGTTAAGGAGTGAAAACAAAGAATAACAGCGCTCAAATGATATATGACAAGTGAATAATAACGATTAAAAACAATTTAATATTACACCAAAAAAATGGGTACACAGAATATAATTGTGATGCTGTTAAAATCAGAAACTTGGGAGCCTAGCGGGGTATATATAGTGGTATAACCTGCACTGGATGGATGAATTGTTTTCCAGCAGATGGAGTCCAATATGGTAATTCCACTTGGTACCGTTTGGAGGCAGGAGTCCCAGTGAAGGGGGGCTGGTCAGCATCCAACGAGTCCTCACTATTATCCAGCTGTAGTCCAATGGTATAAAGGGGGCTCCAGAGAAGTGAAGAGAGTCAAATGTCCAGATAATTGAGAAGATGAATATCCCAGCAAGTGATGAGTGGGTCCCAAGGTGAAACACCAACGCGTTTCATTACTACTAGGGTAACTTTATCAAGGTCCTGTAACATGTAGTTTATTGTGACAATCAGTATTGAAAAATTGACACACTTCCATGAACAGAAATTTATAGAGTAGAAAAAAATCTTTAAAAACTTTGAACGAACCGTGAAATAAGGAACCATGCAAAGGTTCCCTCCATGTTGTTCAGCTAGAGGGAAAAGGGAGTGGGGCCTGATTTTAAATAATTTTTTGTGTTTCTCTCCCCCCAAATTTGTTTAGACCATTCTTGAGCAATCATCCATTTTTTTATTCCCTTTTTTTAACTGATGACTGATCACAAGTCCGCAAGTTCTTCCGCTCTTAAAGCATGTGAATGTGTATAGTAAATTGTCACCATTTCACCCAAAAGCTTATTTCAAAATTAGCCTCCTGAAAAAGGAAGTTCTGTAGAATTACACAAGCAACGGTAATTGTGTCAGCATATTAGCAGAAAATGCTTTACTTGGCGAAAAGTTCATTAAACCTAAAACAGAAAATGTTCCAATGTTGAATTTACCAGATCCACAAGCCGCAATACATTGACATAATTGAAGATATTTAAAATATGTTTATTCATTTTTTGACAATGCAAATAATAAATGAATTGTTCAGATATCAATTAGAAATTCATTTATACACTTTATAACCTAGTAACTATGAAATAAACAAAGACTACGTGTCCTATACACATCTGTGGACAATGTACCATCTAGACACATCACTAAGTACTCAGAGGGTTGTGTTCTTTCCACACACACACACACTCAGAGTTATTCCTCTATTGTAAATTAGTGGTCCCTTAATTCCCTTCTGAAAAACACTAAAAATTCTAGAACTATAAAAAAAAATTTGAGGAGGCAAATAGCATGTACACTGCTATCTGTGCCAAGTGTATTCCTCTAGATCACAGGTTCTCAAAGTTGGTCCTCAGGACCCCACACAGTGCATGTTTTGCAGGTCTCCTCACGGAATCAAAAGAAATAACTAGCTCCACCTTTTCAAATGTGTCAGTCAGTAATGAGCGCACTTGTTGGGTGACAAGCTGTTTTCTCAAGCCTTGTGGCCAGGGTGCTTCTTGCAGGGATTAAGTGGCGTAAGTTTGTCCCAGTTACTCGGAGGAAAGATAAATATTGGTGTCGTTACTGTGGTACACATAAAAACGGTCTAACGAAGGACGCAATGATCATAGATTATTCATTAGCATACATCTAGCAACGCCAGCTGGGTGACATCGCGCACACATTTGTTTATTTTGTTGTTATGCTTCGGCCGGAAATAATATTGGGCCATTATAGTTGCCGTTTGTACCCAGCTTTACGGTGCTGGTTCTGTCCCATAGGTCATACTATGAGAACCAGGAGGGAGAGGAAAGACAAGAATGGATCTCTCATCACCCTCCAAGAGCATACCTCCCAACTTAGAAAGAGACGGAGGAGGGACAGATGATGTGCGCTGTAGCCGCGCCAAAAATTTCGAGGGCGTGGCCTAATCAAGGGGTGTGGTCTATACTTGCCCCCATTTTGACGCTAAGGGGTCATGACCCAGAGGCTCTGTGAGCCTCTAGCTATGCCCCTAGCCCCCTGGGTGCGGGAATAGACGCTGTGCGCATGCACACAGCGTTTATTCCCTGCTGCTCAGCAGCCGACGGGGGGACTCCCAGCAGCCCTCACTGTGGGACACTGCCGGCTGCGGGAGGGATGCGGGAATGTCCCCGAAAACCGGGACATTCCCACGGTAATCGTGACTATTGAGAGGTATGCAAAAGCTCTTTCCATAGGACAGTGGCAGATGAGTGTAATGCTTGCAGTCTATATTTCAGGCCCCGTTTCCCTGTAATATCGCACCTGTATTGGTACAGTTTTTTTTTTCTGCCCAGAGCCAATACAAGAGAATGTTATTTCACCTTACCACTGAATTAGGTCCTCCTTATTTGCACTCGCAGCAGTACTGGCCATGCCCCCGCTTTCACTCCCAGTAAGTCCAGCTGTATCTCTCCCAAAATAAATGGGCACCCAAGTCCCTACACTATCATTTATGCTTCATATAACAATAGATTGTAGTTAAGTTGTACTCACCTGTCAGATACAGAGGGAAGCATCTGGACAAAGGCCAGCATGTGACCCACACCCAATTAGTGGGGTTATTCAGAGTTGATTGTTGAATTGTGTATGGACTTGTAGGCGAATAGCGATATTTCCACAATTCATTCGAGATTTGCATGGGGCACGTTTTCTTTCTGTCTTTCCTGTCTGGGCGGCAAACTACTCGCAGTCATCTGCAACTTTGCAGGTCAGTGATCAAGTCTGAATCAGGCCCCAGGTCCAAGCACCAGTGGTGGAACTTGTGAGTGGTAGGCTCAGGTGCAAAAATATAACCACCCCCCCCCTCCTCCACTCCAACCCAATTTGACATTATTCCACACAGCAGTGCGTGGTAGCAGTGGGCCCCTCCACCCTCAGGGGAACCGGTGTATTGCACTTACTACTACACTTTGTACTGCACCAATGGTAGTTCCGCCACGCCATTCGATCTGAGCTGAGATCTCCAACCATGGTAGACAGCCAGAGTAGGCTACTGGTGCTGTTCAGGAGGAGGGGGGGGGGGGGGGGGGCTCTCTGGGTCCAGTGATTGCTCTCTGGACCGCTTTGGGGCAGCACCATTTAACATTACATCATTCTTTGTTTGTTTTTTTATATATAAACATTGTCACTTACCTATCCTTTCACTTTTAGAAATACACACCAAGCAGCCATATTTTCACTTTCCTAACACTGATACTGCACTTCACTTTTTTATACTAACACTCTGATACCTCACTATTATACTATCACTCTGATACCTCACTATTATACTAACACTCTGATACCTCACTATTATACTAACACTCTGATACCTCACTATTATACTATCACTCTGATACCTCACTATTATACTAACACTCTGATACCTCACTATTATACTAACACTCTGAAACCTCACTATTATACTAACACTCTGATACCTCACTATTATACTATCACTCTGATACCTCATTATTATACTATCACTCTGATACCTCTCTGGGCCTTATTCTGCTTGGAGCGTCCGGGCCGTACGCGTACGTCCCGGGGTTTTTTACAATCTGCGCATGTGCAGATACGCTAATGCGCCGGCGCGAACACTCCACAACGCTTACGGCCGGGGTCTCAACGTGCGAAAAAACCTGTACGCGAGCGTACGGGTAATGGGGCGGCATAGGGGCGTGTTGATGGGAGCGGCCGAAATAATGAGGGAAAATGGGCGTAAATATGGGCGTATACGGGGGTGTGCACCCAAAATGAGCGGTGCTACTACCGCACGATCGACTAAGGCACCGTTCGTTTCGGACGCCAAACTGGCGGCCGCCAACCGCCAGCTAAAACCACCCCTACAGATACCGCATGCCAGCGTGCGCCTGAGTTGGCTAATTAACGCTGATTACTACTCAAACACATACACCTGAATGTAATAAGCAATGCTGCAGTCTATTAACTACAAACCATGATTTCACTGCCTGCAAGCCACACATGCAGCACGCAAACACATTGGAAGCTTATGTTTCTATACTTCTCCACATTTAAAGGTTTGTTTAATTTAAGGTAAGAATCTTTTTATACGCTAAGGTAGGTGTTTGCTAAACAGACACATTCACTACCTGCTTTCATAGACTTTACGCAGTAGCACACTCAATCTACACAAGTCGACATGTGTCAACGTGTTCACTCTAATACTAACATAGGTTTTGTATTTAGGATACAATAACATAAACCACATCTAACACCTACAAACGATGTTTCAGCAATGTTTGAAGCCCATGACCACTATTTTCCACACAATCTTTGTATAGTACCCAAAATTATGACCTGTACCACTATCTCATCTGCTATGATTTGGATTTCACTACACTCTGGATGTAAGATGCCACCAATCACATTATTGCACTCTCATCTCTCTAACAAAGGATTCCTACATCTGATTATGACACTGTCAAATCATATATATTTTAAAAGTTATGCATGTTTGTTCACAAGCTAATTTATCATGTTTGGCCCATTCACACATCTTTTTTTAGGGAGGACACATCTGAATTCCTACACAAATGTACCTTTTCACCCTTGTTTGTCTGCCTCACCCACTCCATGAGGAAAGCATTGTTCTGGACCTGCTTTTACCTACTACTGTAGGAGCTACCTCACCTGCACACAAACTGCTTTCTCACCTATTAAGTTGCTCTGCACATGTGCTGACACAAACTAATTAGCAGGGAAAAGTTGGATAGGAACATGGGAATGGCCATGGAGAGGGTTACACATGGGAAACTTCCACCACACTTCAACAAATGTTCAAAAATACCCTGGTCAGTAAGTACACATAAATCTAGTATTTGTTTCACACAAGAAATGACACATACCACAATTTTGATTTAATTTGTAAAATAAATTTATTTGCTGTTCAGCATCACAGCTTGACACTTTAATGTGAGAAATCAAAAAAACAAATAAAATAGACACACAAATAATAAAACAGCCAGAACAAGAGGTTGCATATCTCCAAACATGTGTTACCCTGCAAATGCAATGGTGAAAGAAATGGGGACACCAGAATACGTACTGCAACAACCAGGGTGAATACTAAGCAAGATACACACCACCAAAAAAAAATATCCTGCATTTGTAGAGGTCAAAATACGAACTTTCATGGCCATGGCACGCAAATGGATCGATGGGCAACTCAGGAAGCGGATGTCCAGTGCAATTTAAACCTTTGGCCTCCAACCACAGAGGAAGTGAACCAGGTCTCATTTGGGCCCTTTTTTGCCCCTTTTAGATGGGGCCTTGGGGACAGGGGCCTTTGGGTCAGCTGGCTTTCGGCGTCTTCCCCTAGTCGCCACAGGAGGGTCAGCCGAGGTGGAAGGTTGGGGAGCAGCTTGGGGTGGGGCAGCAGATGGGGGATTGTCCCTTAGGGACCTGGCGGTGGACAGCTGCTCCGCAATAAGTTCATTCTGGCGGCTGAGGTGTTGGCCAATGCTTAGCATGCCAGCCGCCAGAGTTTCATTAATGCGGTTCAAGGCCTCAACCTGCAGCTGGTTTGTGGCCTTCCACTCCGCCAGAAAATCCGCCACCTGCTGCTGACGGATCGCAGCATCCACCCCTTGCTGCTCGATCCTGTCCAGCGTCACCAACAGGCTCTCACTCAATGTCTCCTGGGGCTGGGGGCGACGTCTTGCTGGAGGCTGGACCACCTGCTCCACCTGTGGCTCTGCAGAGGCCGATGCTGCCGGTACATCCTGACTTTCTGCTTCTGCTAGGATAAGAATTGAAAACAATGTCACCATCACATACGCAATAAAAAATATCTTTCTAAATACAATGCATTACTGTGACTTACCATCAAAAGCAGCAGCAAAGACCTCCACCGGGAGCTCACTGTCCATATTGGAGATCCCCCTGATCTCCCCCACATCGATGACGTCACAGGAGTCCAGCTCCAGGGGGGTAAACTCCAAATGGTCAGGCATAGGACCGCTCCCGGTGGACATGCTGTGGTTGTACCGGTCAGTCATCTTCCTCTTCAGGGCACTTTTGAAGTCAGTCCACCTACAAGTTTAAAAATACAAATATCACCATGAGATATGTGCACCACTGTGCTACGTGTAGGGTTACCACCTAGTCCCTTTAATTCCGGACACATGTTACTTACACAGGTTCTGTGGCAGTTTAAAATTAGGTGAAGTGGAGTCTTGAAGTCAGCCAGCCACAGAACCTGTGTAATTAATATGTGTCCGGAATTAAAGGGACTAGGTGGTACCCCTAGCTACGTGACATTTCCTAGTGTGGGTGATCTTTTGTGCCATGTGTGGCCAAATATTTCTTTGATGGACAAAACCATGTGCACTGCAGGTGAGGCAGGTGTAAAACCCCACCCAAATCTGATTATCTCTGCACAAGTAACACCTGCCTCACCTGCAGTGCACATGGTTTTGTCCATCTAAGAAATATTTGGCCAGAAAGAGTGAACTAGAATAAGGGCCTCAGTTCCTGCTGGAGACTGCTGAAAAATTGACCTGACAAACACACTAACCTTTTCTTCACCGCGTCCCAAGTTCTGACCACTGGTGCCACCTGGTTCACTTCCTCTGTGATCTTGTCCCAAAGGTTTCTCCTTGCACTGGCACCCGGCTTCCTGGTTGCCAATTCAATCCATTCGCGTGCCCTGGGCACGAGAATTCGCATTTCGGCCTCTACAAATGCAGGGTTTCTCCTTCTGGTGGTGGTATCCTGCTCAGTCATCACCCTAGATGTTGCAGCACGTTTTCTGGTGGCCCCAGCTCTCTCACCATGCACCTGCTGGGTCACACCTGTTTGGAGAGATGCAACCTCTTGTTCTGGCTGGTTGCTTGGCCCTTGTGGAGCTGGTGGAGGTTCACCAGGGCCTGTTACTGAGGGGCCCGCTTGATCTTGCAGGCGACTCCTCTCTTGGGCCCTCCTTCTCCGCTCCTCTTCCCTCTTCTGTAATGCTTGAAGCAGGGATTCGGCTTGTGCTCTCTGCAGAGCGTCCTCTGCTGCTGAATCGTCAGAGTCAGACATGTTTGCAGCAATTGTGGGCTGCATCTGACTGAATATTTATATGTTAATCTCCCGCCACGAACAAGGGGGCGTATATATTTTCCCGCAAGGTAGATGCAAATTTACGCCGATATTTCCCGCCGATAATTGCCGCTTAAATTACGCAGGTCTCAATGCACCTGATCAATCACCCGTATATGTATATACACAGGTTGTGGAGCATTGTGGGCTACATCGTGAAATGTGTGCACCTGTCATTCCAATGATGAGTGTTGTCAGCTGGTATCTGTTGGAGTTCGTGTATGCTTTGTGAGTCACATTTCAAAACATCACGTTATCATGCTTGCCTTGCATATGTAATGTGTATGAAATTGTCATACAGCAACATGTTGCATTGTGGCCCTTTAGGCAGCGTAGTTATAAGTAGAGGGTTGCGTGTATTATTTTCCGCCTACTGTATATACAGTACTCCTCCCCATGCATATCGGTGTATCGTGCCCCCTTTAAGCAGCGTAGTTATAAGTAGAGGGTTGCGTTTATTATTTTCCGCACACTGTAAATACAGTACTTCTCTCTTCATTGAATGCATGCTGTTGGTTGTGGTGTGTGTATATCGGAACGGTCCGCGTAAGTTTCTATTCGCATCCAGTTTGTTAATGTAAGAGGGATTAATAAAGTTAATACCAAACAAACAATTTTTTCGACCAATCAGCAAGCACCAAAAGTGATATATGTACCTGCAATTAATAACTGCGCCATTGCCAATATGACTTGTACAAGAGCTAGGCCCTTTTCGACATCAGAGCTTTTGGCCCTGGTGGAAGTGATGGATCGTCACCTGGGGCCCAGGGGCCCATATGTTTCTAATGCGGACAAGCGGCGGGCGTATAATGCTGCCCGCCGCCTGATATTTTCCACAACCGGCGTCCGCAGAAGCCTGGGGCAGGTTGAGCGGCGCTGGTCCGACCTGCGCCGGCGGCAGCCGGTTCTACTCAGCAGCCTTCGCCGCCATATTGCCCGATGTAAGTTTTGATTACTAGTATGTCAGCGTTTTTTAGCAATGTTTTGTGTACTTTTTATAAATATGTTCCTGAGTATGGGGGTGTATATGGGTGTATAGGGGGTATATATGGGGGTATATGGGGGGTATATGGGGTGTATATGGGGGTATATGGGGTGTATATGGGGGTATATGGGTGTATATGGGGGGTATATGGGGGGTATAAAGGGGGGGTATATGGGTGTATAGGGGGTGTATAGGGGGGGGTTTAAGTAGTTGATCAGTTTTTGGGTGTAGGATATCAAATAGTTTGCATGATAAATGTCTGAAATTTCACAGCAATGATAATTTTGAAGGTTATGAGCATGACTAATGTGAATTTTTCTTTCCCCCTTTTTTATGAAACCCAATCTTCGATTTCTATGCCATCAACATGAACATTTCAGCACGGGCAAGGGCACGCATTCAAGCCCGGGAGCAGGCAGCCCGGGACCAGGCAGCCGAGGAGGAGGAGGAAGAGGAGGAGGAAGAAGAGGAAGAGGAGGAGGAGGAGGAGGAGGAAGAGGAGGAGGAGGAAGAGGAGGAGGAGGAAGAAGAGGAGGAGGAACAAGAGGAGACCCAGGGTGCAGTTTGGACCCACACCATTTCCCCATCCCCTTCCCCCTCCACAACCCCCACCCCCTCCACAACCCCCACCCCCTCCACAACCCCCCCCCTCCCCAACCCCCACCCCCTCCACAACCCCCCCCCTCCACAACCCCCCCCCCCCCCCCCCTCCACAACCCCCACCCCCTCCACAACCCCCACCCCCCCCCTCCCCACCCCATTTCCAACCCCCCTACACCTCTCCACCACCCACCCCCAAACCTCTCCACTCCCCAGTTACACCCACTACCTCGGTCCAAACACCAGGACCATCCTCCTTGCTCCTGCCCCCCCCAACCACTCCACAGCCAACCAGCGGCGCCCAGGATAGCTCAAGTAGCCGTAAGTAAATAATGTGTCTAATGTTGACCTACACATTTCTACACATAAACAATCACAACAACCACATATGTGTATCCAACATCAACATTAGTTGCAACATATCACTGCAGGCCGACCATGAGGTGTGTCCTGTCCTTCTCCAGGAACAAGGCTCCCCTTGGTGGTTTTTTTGAGTGTGGCCATGCCTCACCCCTTGAATAATTGACATAACAGTACATCCAATGAGATATCCGACATTAGTGGTGTGGTAGTTATGTGGCTCCAGGTGTTGGGTAACTCCAGTTCCCAGCATGATGTGCAACACAGGGCCAGGTTATAATGGAGGCGCAAGGGGTCAGTGCCCCTGGGACCCCCTCTAGCTAGGGGCCCCCTGTGGTTGTCATTTTTTTTTTTTTAAAGAAAATGTTTAAGTTATGTTTTTTTTTTTTAGCTAAATGTTTTGTGCATGGGTGGGGTAGTGCTGCAGCTTCACCTATCTGCCAATGTGACAATGATTTATGGTGCTGAGCATCGGGAGGCAAGGCACACTGATTGCACAAGTGTGCAGTGCATTTCTGGGAGTTGACTAAGTCCCATGACACTTTGCACCAGAGGACAGAGGCTGAGAAGTTTGTGCTGAGCTCTGATTGGTGGAGCTCATTACATACTTCTCAGGTCCATGGAGAACAGCAGCAGCAGCTTAGTCATAGGAGGGTTTTTAATCAGAGGCAGCACTAGGACTGTGAGGTCTCCTCCAGAGTAAGGGGCAGAGGGACAAACACAGGCTTTTCATGTGGTGTGTGTATATATATATATATGGTGTCTATTATTATTCCGAGTGCCGCCAACCCCCTGTCTATATATATATATATATCCTCTGCAGGTAACCATTGACCAAGTTTATTCTGCCTTTACTCTATGTTTTGACAGTATAATATTCGCCCATGCAGTGTGCGGCCAGTAATGACAAGTGCAAGGGGGCCCCCCCGCTCTAAAGTACCCCGGGCCCCCCAAAGGCTTAATCTGCCACTGGTGCAACTTAAATGTAGAGATTGTTTTGGTAATAGTGTGTGAGGCCATGCGGATGCATGCTTTACAAACATAGCTGTAGGCCTATAATTTGTACAGCAATGTCCTAAATTTAAAATAGTAAGGAGTGCTTAAGCCACAACAATGTCATAACCCTTAAATAGCACAGGCTAATTGTGAGGTTAGAGGAGAGTCCCCCAAAACCAAAGTACCAATTGGGATACAGCATACATTCATTGATGAAGGAGTAATTGAATTAATGTTATTTACTATGTACAGTATGTGCGTGTTAACATATTTTTTTTTAGTACTGTGTTTACAGCAGACCCATCTTCAATGTAGTTTCTAAATGTATGTGGCCTTCACACATAACTCTGAACTTTTTATTATGTACAAATACAACAAACATTTGTGTATATTAATTTTTTGTTTTATCCCTTCATTACAGACACTGAACAGCAGCAGGAGGAGGTGGCAGCCCTCATGCGGGAAATAATGGTCACCCTGGTCTACCTGCAGCTCCTTTTTGGCCTTCTGGAGGCCCGCCTTTAATTTTTTATTTATCCCCCCCCCCTTTTTATTTTTGTATCCAATAAAAGTTTGATGACAGTTCGAAATTGCCTGTGTTTTTAATAATAAATATGTTAGAGGGCGTGTAAGGGTAGGTACATACAGATGTGTACTGTAAGTTATACTTGTAATTTGAGGTGAGGGGTAATGATTGATGTGTGAATGTGTGTGTTTTGGAGTAAAATAACACATAGTGAAAATGCATGAATGTTTAATGTTGTTCGATTAAAACATCACACATAACATCAGGGTAGGTATACATGTTACACATTTTGGAAAAAGTAATTACGTACATAATTTAATACATATACAGAAACACCAACATAACTTGATTTAAAAGTAACAGCAATATGGGGACACATAGATAGTGATTAAAATGCCACATTAGAACACAACAAATATACATGTAATGTGGGTTAAAATGTAGTTTTATTAGGTCTTTATTAAGGTAGACAATTGAGTTAATAGAAAACAATAATTGAATAACAAATAGATTAATTAATCAATTGTCAGATTAGTAGTTGAGAGGCAAGATTTGCAGGTCCATATATGTGAAGGGTATGCCAGCGTGCACGGACGTACGCTCACTCTCACGAGCGGTGACATAAGCTGAGTTTTCCATTGAAAACAATAGGGACCCGTCCGTGCAAACTGGCGTACGCTCAGATCTCCGCAAGAAGTCGGTGGGGAGACGGAGGAGAGACGGCCGTAGACGGCGCCGTACGCTCAGTCGTACGCCAGTTGTCGGAGTGTAAGGGCTGGGCCGGCCGCGTACGTTGCCGTACGCTCATTTGTACACCACTCCCCTTCTACGTTATTTCTGCCCGTACGTAAGCGGCTGATTTGTGGGTGGACTTAACCCTAACGGCCGCGTACGGCTAGCGTGCGGTAATTGTGAACGTACGCACGTTTGGCCGCTCCGATCAGAATAAGGCCCTATTATACTAACACTCTGATACCTCACTATTATACTATCACTCTGATACCTCACTATTATACTCACACTCTGATATCTCACTATTATACTCACACTCTGATACCTCACTATTATACTAACACTCTGTTACCTAACTATTATACTAACACTCTGTTACCTAACTATTATACTAACACTCTGATATATCACTATTATACTATCACTCTGATACCTCACTATTATACTCACACTCTGATATCTCACTATTATACTAACACTCTGATACCTCACTATTATACTATCACTCTGATACCTCACTATTATACTATCACTCTGATACCTCACTATTATACTCACACTCTGATATCTCACTATTATACTCACACTCTGATACCTCACTATTATACTAACACTCTGTTACCTAACTATTATACTAACACTCTGATATATCACTATTATACTATCACTCTGATACCTCACTATTATACTATCACTCTGATACCTCACTATTATACTCACACTCTGATATCTCACTATTATACTCACACTCTGATACCTCACTATTATACTAACACTCTGTTACCTAACTATTATAATATCACTCTGATACCTCACTATTATACTAACACTCTGATATCTCACTATTATACTCACACTCTGATATCTCACTCCTTTGTTTATTTTGACACACTCTGATACGCCACTTTATCTTTTTATTTTTGTGGTGCCCTGGTGTTGTCTGAATGGGGGCGGTTTGAGGGTGCCCTGGACCCCAGGGGTGAACCCCCACAATGTTAGGGACCTGCCCGGCGAGGTCACTTTGACGAGTGGTGGGCAGGCTCATACTATTGGCCAATACTATGCCAAGAACCTCATATATTATATATAAAAATGTAAATGGTGTATATGGTGCAGCTTCCACTCTGTTCCTATGTTGCATAGACTACTGGTGCTGTTCACCTGTCGGGTGCCCAGAAACTGCCTCTACGTATTGTCATACTGTGCTGTCCCTAGGCTTGGAATGCATGCCCCTAGGCCCCTATTAATATGGTTTATATATATTTTTTAAGCACACTATCTGGCACGTCTCTCAGATTGAGCAGAACACGCATACTGTAGGTGTAACTTTCCCAATTTCACAAAAATGCCTTTCCACTAATAAGGAAAGTATGTACAGTATATATTTTAAATCAATTCAGTGAAATACAAAAATACACTGTATGCGATATTCATAATAGAAGAAATATGAATTACAGTGGATAATGCATATGCAAATGAATGTCTTCCTGATTCCTGCAGAGAATTGCATTAGAATCCTGTGTTGTTTGCTCCACACTGCTGGCAGGATTAGTGTGCCCAGTGCCCCCCCTCCTGCTGGTCACATGACGGCTGGGTCAGCTGACGCATCTCATGAGATGACTGAAAGTGCTGGGTCACTGATGACAAGTGCAGAGGTAGCGGACACACACATATATACAGAACAAAGCTGCAAATACACCCTGTCACCATGGATCTGCCAATAGCATGGGCTCTGCTTTTTTGTGCTTTGGTCCAGCAAGGATCAGCACTGATCAGGTGAGAGATAACCACAGGCACAGAATCCTTATAGATTATAGATGTTTGTGTATAAGGACATTGTAACAACTCAGTATATTCTATATTATATGTATCAGGATTAGCAGCTGCAAACAGCTCAGGGTATGTGCTGTTGTTATTCTGATGAAAACAATATTCTCTTCTGCCTTTGCAGCTGTACTATGTGTGGGTCTGTGTAACAAAGTGTACAGATATATAGAGGGATTTGTTATAGTATATAGATACTTATTTGCATTATTTTAGCGGGATAATTAAACTATGTGCACGTTTATAGCTGACAACTGCCCCTAATTTGCTGGGACAGTCCCAGGCTATTTATCTTGCTACATACATACATACATACATACATACATACATACAAACATACATGCATGGAGAGACAACTGCGCTACACTGGGGAACTCAGGGGAAGGAGAAGATGTTGGGAGGTGTTTTGTATACTAGATGCAGTTCTCACTATTAATTCTTATTCCCTGGTATTTCCAACAAAATATTTGTTCAACGGTAACTTTAGGGGTAATTCAGACCATATCGCACAACGAGCAGCGATCGGTTAGACACTGCCCTTCCAGAGAGAAATCCTGCCTTGGAAATGTATGCATTCACTGCCCGAATAGATAAGTACAGCTGCAGATCTATTCACAGCCGTGGGAATATGTTCAAAACCATCCGTAAACTGTGTGAATTTGTGGCCGTGTGATCAGGTTTGAATTATGCATATGAGTAACATGTTTACACCAGAGCAGTATTACATCTCATATGAAAAAATCATTCTAGTCCCAAACATGTGTATGTATAAATGTGTGTGTGTGTGTGTGTAAAATTATGTGTATATGTATTCTAGAAAAATACTGTAGGTTCAGTAGGTTCAGGGGGGTGAAGGTATATATATATATATATATATATATATATATATATATATATATATATATATATATATATATATATATATATATATATATATATATATATATATATATATATATATATACAGGTTGAGTATCCCGTATCCAAAATGCTCGGGACCAGGAGAATTTTGGATAACGGATTATTCCGTATTTCGGAATATTTTAATATTTCAATGATGTATTTTGAAGTATCTTGCATTTATGCTGTATAAACACATAATATACACACAAATATATTTTATTACCACATAAAATACACACAAACATATTTTAATTGTTCAAAAAACAAGGTTTCAAAACGTGAAACAAAATGTGTGTACTATCTCAGCACTGAATTTGAATGCCAAGCAATCATTGTCTTGCACATATATAGTGCCAGTTACATATCATGTCCCCAGTGATGCTGTTACATATGTCCCCAGTGAGTTTTTAGCAAAAAAAAATTTTTTTTTTCACTTTCTGGAATGTCCGTATTTCGGAATAATTCGGATAACGGATATTCGGATACGGGATACTCGACCTGTATATATATATATATGTGTGTGTGTGTGTGTGCTGCAGTAAGTTCAGTGAACAATGCATTACACTCTGTTATTTACATACAGTATTTTAAACACTTCTGTTTATTGTCTTTACTTGTGGCAGTTTATTTTAAACATTAATTATTTTGAAAAACTGTTTTGCATCCCCTTTGCTGGGACATGATAGGGCTGCATTAGAGCATATAATTAAGCAAAAGATTAGAAAATATATTAACAGTTAAATACGTTAAAGTGCATTATGCTGTAATAAGCAAATAAATCTAATGGGTAATCCAAAAGCGTCCCAGTTTAAAGGGAAGGTAGGGTAAGCCTACCTCATAGGTACTCAGAATGTAGAGCCCCAATACAGTGTAAGTAAAGGTATACAACAAGCAGGGGGGTTCATCAATGTTCTGATGATATTCCATCAGCATGATTGCACATGCATTATATACATACATGTTGATATATTAAATACATATCATGCTGTCACAAACTGAATGTGTTTTTTAGATTGAAGTAAGTACAGTAATGGTGTGTACACTACACATGGGCCAATGTGTGCTGCACAGGATACTTCTACTGTACACACCTTAACATTCAAAATCTTAGCTGTACTTATATGGAGGGGGGGGGGGGGGGCAGTGGTACAGGAGCTCCTGCTTCGTTCCGACTGTTCTTACTAACAATAAAGTTGTCGGAAACTCTAAAAATAAATTAAAAAATTGCAGGAAATTATCTCCACTGCTGAATAAATGGCTACAGACTGAAAGGAAGGTCTTTAACTGGGATATCACTGAAGTACAGATGACAGTTTGCATTTTAACTTGTCTTATTTAACTCCAGCCAAATTAGGAGAACTAGGGGAATTACATGAAAATAGTTCATGTTAACACATACGTGTAAAACTATGAACCTGTAAAAGATATGTGTACAGTACAATGCCTATTGTAAACTGCGGTGTAGGCAGTAACTTAGCGCAAAATACCAAAATGTTAATTATCATTGCTTTATTTAATCTCTACACCATGTCCAAACTGTAGCACACCAGCTGTTGTGAAACTACACCTCCCAGCATGCTTTGTCATAGTTTTAGCATTCCCTAATAGCAAAACTGTGGCAATGCATGATGGGACTTGTAGTTTCACAACAGCTGGAGGGCCATAGTTTGGACATGCCTGCTCTACAGTATATGTAGCAGTAACTTTAGCATGCCACCTGGAAGGTTATACGGCGATTGTCGGATCAGCATGTAATGTGCCACAAGTCTAAGGAGACCGTTTTATTTTTAGCCGCAAGTGTCTCCAATTTCTCTAGTGACTGATCTTGGCTAATGCTTTTGGTTGGGAGGTTCTTATCATCCACCCACCAGATAACCATGCCACAGATTTTTCCTATGGTAACCTTCTCCTGGATACACCACTGCAAATATTCACACAGCGCTGCACATTGCATCACAGTGCAGAGGGGGAGAAGCTAGTAAGTAGGAATATGTAGTAACCAGGTGATATGTGAAGCATAACTGCCGAGGGGTATGGATCATTGGGGAGACAAGCATTAGGTCTACAAGCATTAGGTCGACATGCATTAAGGTCGACATGGCTGAAGTTCAACATGGATTAGGTCAACAGGGTCATTAGGTCGACAGGGTCGATGGTAGGGCATGAAATACCGCCTGTCGGCACACGTCGGCTCAAAAAAAACAGTGAAAAACCCCATGTCGACCTTATGACCTTGTCGACCGAATGACCCTGTCGACCTAACCCATGTCGGCCTTAATGCATGTCGACTTAGTGGTGTCAACCTAATGCTTGTAGACCTAATGCTTGGTGATCCAGTGACCGTATCCCCTATTCGAGGATGTCTGGTAGTGTCACAATTTTCGGGAGCTGTACAGTGAAGGGGGCATACTGGGGCTTCATGGCAAGAGTTGCAGTGCATGTGATCAGCATGGGTGTCTTCTAGTTCTCAAATACCGTGATACCGTTGTTACACCAGAATCCCAGGTCTGAACTGGAATTCGGAATACAGTTCCAATATAGGTCAGACCTAGGACATACACCTTTACAACGCAGCTTATTCCCAGGTTGGTACCTTTCACACTGTTTATGGGTGCAGTGGTGTCCTGTGGAGATTACATCTTCTCCAAGTGCCAGGAAATACAGTTCTCCATGTGTGTTAAACTGGTCCCAAGTCACTTGACCAGGATTATCTATTTACACTGCAGCGCACTTGGATCCTCCCCAGGTAAAACCCTGCTAGCTACACCCAGGAAGTACTCCCAGTGCACTAGACCCAGGTGCTTTTTTAGGGACCCCTTTTCACTGACAAGAATCTCGGGTGGTAGAATGTTCATATGCCAAAACGTGGGTTTTTCTTGTAAGTGGAAAGGGGGTATAACAGTATAGGCTTTAAGAATAGCACTATGAAATATTTTCCTACTACGTACTATTATAGTTTCTAGCACTTTATGTAATGCTTTTGTAACACTTTTTAACTTCTCGCTTTTGGTTCTTTCTTAATAACTCACTTAAGGCCCCCATACACTATGCGATTTTGGGACGATTTCATCCGATTTCGGCACTTTGTGCCGATAATCGGGTGTAATCGGCCAAAAATCGTAGGTGTGTGATATCTGATCCGATCCGATGCGCGGTCCCGTGCGCATCGGACCGGATCAGGGAGGTCGGACGGTCTGTACATACGATCACGTCCGACCTCCCTGTATGCATATGCCTGCCACCTGACAGGCATATGCATGCAGACACCAGGGGAGCAGTGGGGCGGGCAGCGGGTCCCTGAGCGCCGGCGAGTGACCTGGCCGGGCAGTGTACTTACACATAGCAGCAGCGGGGACGGGCAGCGCAGTGGCGGCTATTATATTTTTAAAATACTTGTCAAATGACCGGCCGCTCTCTGATTGGCTGAGAGCTCTCCGGCCAATCAGAGAGCGGCCGGTCATTTGACAAATATTTTAAAAATCTAATAGCCGCCACTACGCGTCCCGTCCCCGCTGCTGCTATGTGTAAGTACACTGCCCGGCCAGGTCAGCAGCGATCACCGCACCCGCCGCCCGCCCCCACCACCGCTGGCCGCCGCTGCCCGCCCCCACCACCGCCGCTGCTGCCCACCCCCACTACTCCTCACCGCCCTGCAGCTCCCCGTTTTTTTTTTTACATGGGATAAATCGCATGCGATTTATCCCATGTAAAAAATGGCACATCAAGTGCCAAATTGTATGTGAGCCTCCCGGGGAGCTGCCGGGCGGCTCGCAGGTAAATTGGGTCCGACTTGTCCCTAGGACAAGTCGGCCTAATGTATGGGGGCCTTAACACTTTAACTTCCCACTAGTGTGCCGCCTGCCCTGAGTTGACTGGTTTTCAACAACTTTTTGCAAGTTTTGCAACCTCAGTTCAAACTTTTTGTTAGGGACCCACCAGAGAGACGCTTGCTACACACTCAGCAGCTCCTGCAAAGCAGGGAGACGCCATGCTGAAAAGGCGCTGTCTCTCTCCCTGATCTGCTAAAGCTGCCTCAGCCCCCACTGTCACTGCCTCCTGCACACCGCCCGCAGTGCCTGTCTGACAGTGGGCGGCAGTATGGAGAGGCTGAGCAGCTCCCTGCACCACGCACACACTGTCCTCCTCCTGCGACCTGCCCCCTCTTCCTCACAGACACTTGCGCTGAGGCATGTAGTGCTGTCTGTGAATGCCTGGATGACATGTCATGTCCGGATCCGCCCCCCTTCCCATTGCTCCCTGCGCCTGACAGCTGTCAATCAAATGACAAACAAGCAGCAGTGCCGCCTCCCCTTCCTTCCCTCTTCTCAGTGTGCTGTGCCAGTGCCACTGCCAGTCCTCAACACTCCGCCCCCTCTATCTCCTCCCCTCTTCTTCCATCTCCTCCTTCTCTCCCCTCCTTTCCCCCTCAGTCACGAGTGCTGCACATACTTTTTTTCTGCTTTCGGATCGCAACGCACACACATTGCATGCATACCGTGCGATGCGATCTAGCCCATAACGTATGCGATTCTCGCAGCGTGTATGGGCACCTTTAGTGCCTGCAACATTTTGCGGACACAGCACTGAGATGGTGTATGCATACCTGTACATGCACCCGAGATCTTCCATAGGATCGCATGTTGCATACACTCCCACACTCGGGCTGCAGCTTGTTGCAATGGCAATGTGAAAGGGCGCAAAATGTATGGTTTGCAGGAGGGCGCCGGACACCCTAGTACCGGCCCTGGACGAGGTCATCTAGACGCTGGTTGGTGGGCTAGTATCTCTTGTCCAAAAAATATACCTTGTTCTTTATGTTAGATAACAGAGTTCATTGTCACATCAGCACTGTATCATTCTTTCTTTGTGAAACTACAAGTCCTAGCACCTGATAGCACCTTACTGTATGTGTCATTAGGGTGTGCAGTCCAAGATCCCCTTCCCCCATTTAAGAATATCCATGCTTGAGCACAGGTGACTTAATTATTTTGATCTACTATCTGTGCTCAAGCATGGATATAACTAAAACCTAAACTATTATATGTGCCTTGAGCATACCTCCCAACTTCTGTGTAGGGGAAATAGAGCGCCCGAAAAGGGTGGCGGGGCGTATGCAAATGAGGGCGCGGCTTATGCGTCTATTCTATTAGATTGGGGGGTCTCCCAACTGCCACCCCCACAGCGGGACAATGCCTGCCGCAGATGGGACAGCGGGACAGGACCCGAAAATCGGGACTGTCCCGCTGTAATCGTGACAGTTGGGAGGTATGCTTGAGGACTGAGGTTGGGAAACTTCAACAGATTATGGGGGTTATTCTGGTTCACTCCTTCTGGCACATTCCTTCTCAAATGGACAAAACCATGTGCACTGCAGGTGGGGCAGATGTAACGTGCAGAGAGAATTAGATTTGGGTGGGGATTTACTTCAAAGTGAGATCTATATTGCAGTGTAAAAATAAGGCAGTCAGTATTTTCCCTGCACAGAAACAAAATAACTCACCCAAATCTAACTCTCTCTGCACATTTTACATCTGCCCCCCTGCAGTGCACATGGTTTTGTCCATTTAAGAAGGAATTTGCCAGAAGGAGTGAACCAGAATAACCCATATGCATATCCGGCCTGGGACTGATGAGCGAGATAAGAGAGCTGGGAGAACAGGGGGTAGAGGGCCCTGCTCCCAGGAGCTTGCAGTCTAGTCTACAGTCTAAAATAAACCAGATCATTTTTTTGTTCACTGCACTCCTGAAATATCCAAAGCTTTTCAGAGAATGGATGTAGATGGTAGTGTTACACTACTGCTGTGACGTTATGTAGCAGTATGAAAGCTCCTGCAGGTTGTGATCATTGCTTTGTTCTGCCTCTCCCCAGAATACCACTAACAAAGTTCCCCTCCATCCGTCGCACGTTTTCTGAAACATCTGGGGATGTGCGAAACCTGATTGCACCGGAAGGCTACAAAAAGTATTACAGTGGATTCCCACCAAATGGAGGACCCACACCAGAGATCCTGAAAAATTATCTAGATGTAAGTAACAGAGGTAGAGTATGGTGATATAGACATGAGTCTGTGTAAAGTAAGTACACACCTATACAATCGTCAGACCATTTTCCTGATATTGAGTGTATGGCCGTTGATTGTATAGGTGTGTATGCAGTGCCAATGCAGGACCCCTAGACGATAAACAGCTTCTAATACTCCTGCTATGGTCGGGTGTGGGGGGTCATGTGACCACCCGATCCCCATAAAGGAGCTGCTACTGCCCCCAAAAGGGGGTCACAACTGGATACATACGGCTCAAATGTTTTTGAATGTTTAACCCCATCAGCTGGGGATCAAATGTACAGAGCTTAAGGTTATGGCTGATTCTTGTGATACAGTGTAGTAGACACAGAATACATGTTGAACGTATTTCTGCTTGTGTATTTGTCTCTACTGCAATTGCAGATCTAGATTTACCATGTCACCTATCCCCGCTACCTTTAGGCGCAGTACTATGGAGAGATTGGCATCGGAACCCCTCCACAGACATTCACTGTAGTGTTTGACACAGGATCTTCTAACCTCTGGGTACCATCAATACACTGCTCCCTGCTGGACATTGCCTGCAGTGAGTACTCTGTCATGTCAGTGCATGTACAAGAATTGTCAATGCTACTTGTAAATATTCCCATTGGATGAATGGTGGAGGCTTCGGCTTTGTGGGTAGGGGCGTGGACTAAGCTAATTAGCTTAGTGGTGTGGACTTGCTGCATAAACTACAGGGGGCTACCGGAGATGTGGGCAGCCTCCATAGACCAGTGCAGTGCCCGCTCATACACTGTGACAATGCAACACTTGGCTCCTGTCACTGAGGAGAAGTGTGCACTTTGGTGTAACCCCTCGGCGGGTGACACGTGTGTGCGTCCTCACCTTCCTATTGACACCACTGGAACGTGGAAGCTAACCTTTAACATCTAAGAAGATCTCTCATTTATGCCACTTGTCCTAAACACATGTGCATGCATATGATAGGGTTACGTTTTGTTGGGAGCCAATTAACCTGCCAGTATATTTTTGGGGCATGGGAGGACATCAGAGTACCCCTATGCAAATACGGGATAGGACCGTGGTGGGAATCGAACCTATGACCTCAGTGCTGTGAGGCAGTAATGCTAACCACTACACCATCCGTGCTGCCACAGAGACAGCATTGGGTTCTGACTGTGGATCAATTGACAATGGGCCGGATTCAGACCGGCTCGCTAGGCAGCGTATATTTGCGAACGGAGGGCAGGGGTGGCTCATTAGCATATGGGAACGCCCAGCATTTCATGGGGGTTCCCATGAGAACACTGGGCGTTCTCATGCTAATGAGTCCGCGACGGACATGCGGGGGGCGGGCAGCTGACATCACCACTTCCCCCCGAGCGTACACGCATATGTAAGGTTGCTCAAAGCAACTTTACATATGCGTGCACCTTCCACGTCATTCGATGGTTGGCGACCATCGAATGATGTGGGAGGTTCCCGCTGACATGCGAATGGATATTAATGTAAAACATCCATTCGCAGCCATTGCGAATGTATGCGCCTTGCAAATGGTGGGCTGGTGTACCACCATTTGCAAGGTGGGATCTGGTTCACTCACAACGAATGAAAGTGTTGAGGTTGCCCATAGCAACCAATAAATTTTAGCTATTATTTGCCTAGCACAGACAAAAGCTGATTGGTTGGTATGGGCAGCGTCTCCTCTTTATCTTTCCCAAAGGTTTGACCAATCTCCCCCTTAGTGACAATACATTTTAATGATCTTTCAGTAAACTGATTGCAGGTTGGAGAGTCCATTTTTGGGTTCTAGGTTTGTAAAGTGTTAAACATTTGCTAAAAGCGCTGAGTGTCCTCTCTTGTTGCAGTGATTCACCACAAGTACGATTCTTCCAAATCATCCACCTATGTGAAGAACGGCACAGCCTTCTCTATACAGTACGGCAGTGGGAGCCTGTCTGGGTACCTCAGCAAGGACACTGTGACGGTAAGTTCTGTAGGGGAAGATGTATTATGCCTTAATAGAGATCATTGTGAGGGTGATAAACAGTGATAAAACCCAGCCAATTAGCTACTAACTGGCATTTTTGAAACACATCTGTAGCATGGTAGTTAGGGGCTGATTGGCTGGGTGTTTATCTCTCTTTATCACACTTGCGTTTATCTCTTTTTAAGGCATAATACATCTGCCCCATAATATCTTCTGTATGGCCCATGGTCGCGCCTATGAATGCCACTTTGTAGCATGGTGTCACGATGAGCCACAATAATTCAGGCACCCAATATAAAAGTATAAAATAAATGAGGAAATATTCTTCTGTTAGTTATATATAAATCAGTCGTCTTCAGTACTTCGTTGGACGTCATTATTCTTGAACGGTGTCCGCAAATAAACTTCACAAAAGGCACCGCTTAACCTCTGAAGTGCCTGGTGACCTTTTCATGACTAAGTAAATAGAAATCATACGTGCTGATGGCGCCAAGACACACAAAGCTTCAAAAGATCAACAACAGATGTCAAATACTGTAAGAGCAATCTGTATTTATTACTGTGCTAACCACAAATGAGAAAACTGGATGATAACTTAAGCAAGACACCCCATTTCCTCTCCCCAGCTATAGGGAGCAAAGGCGCCAACATGGTAGTGACACAGCATAAAGGGGGAGAGGTCGCTCATCTGGCTCATGGTCCGAGCAGCATGAGAGGGTGTGCGGGCTCGTATCCCGCCCCCCCTTTTCACACTTGGGGAGCAGGGCAGCCAGTAGCCTGGTTGGGGGATGGCGCGGCTGTTGCAAGCGCTTCACTATGTAGCAATAATGATGCAAATGTTTGTGTTTGCATGGCAAGGCGGGACCCGGCATGCGTGGCAGACTTCCTGTGCTGGGCGACCACCCACAGCCTACTGCAGTGGAATGTAGTTTTGCGGCTCCACGCAAAACCACAAATCATACTGAACCAGGCCCTATGAGTCTTTAGAAGTTTTGTAAATGCGCCGTTGCAAACAAACCACATTTATCTACAGTATATGAAGATGGGCATGATGCCCGATTGCTTGCGGCACTGAATCAGACCCTGTGTGTGGCATGGAGACATAAGTTGGCAGAAGTGCGTAATGTGATAAACAGTCCACTTATAGGTTATATAAAGTCCATGATATCAAATGTCAAGGAGCAACGTTCTATCTGGGGGCTTCCTCAACTCATCATCCTCATGTTGGACCACCCGTTATTGCCAGGGCCGGCGCCACCATTTGCCTAGGGCACCGGCCACTGGAGGGCGGTAGTGAGCTGGAAAGCTCTACCACTGCAGGAGCAGCGGAGCAGGAGAGCCGGAGGAAGGAGCAGGTGTTCGGTGAGTGAACACCCCCCTCCCCCCCAGCAGTTGAGCGCCAGGGCACCCCTCCCGCCTGGGGCGCTCCGGCGCCTAGCACCAGCCCTGGTTATAGCTATAGTTTTTTCTCTTAAAACCTTAACGTCATGTGATGTCAGCCGTTCACCCCAGGCACACTGCGTCATGGCCGCATTTGCTAAATTTTGCTCATGAAATGCTGGGCGTTCCCATTACTGAGCACCGCCCCCACCCCCTCCCCCTCTGCGAGCACCATGCCGACAGTGCAGGTCGGCGAAGGTGCTCATACAGAAGCCCTGCACATGGGCATAACCGATTATGTGCAGGGCCCAAACATCGGTCCCCCATGCGAACATATGAGGGGATGAACACATTAGAATCAGGGCCCGTACAAGTAACATGCTTGTAAAGTGTTCTAATTGGGTTGGTGTAGAGAGAAGATGGACTGTGTGTAACCAGATAGAACATAAGTCTAACATTGCCATGACTCTGCCTTGCTCTCCCATAATCCTCTCCTCAGATTGGTAACCTGGCTGTGAAAGGGCAGATCTTTGGGGAGGCTATCAAGCAGCCTGGTGTCACCTTTATAGCAGCTAAGTTTGATGGCATCTTGGGAATGGCGTACCCTCGTATCTCTGTGGATGGAGTCCCCCCTGTTTTTGACAGCATCATGCAGCAGGAGTTGTTAGAGAAGAATATATTCTCCTTCTACCTGAACAGGTGAGAAATGTGCCCGCAGCTGCCCTATTGCCGACTGCAAATTGAATGGAGGTCTGTGAATGACGTTGGCTTCCCTAAGCACAGGGGTCAAAGGAAGACATTAAATTGATAGAAAGGTACTGAGGGTCACCGGAAATAATGCCTATTAATTAGCAGGGCTATTTTTGTGCAGGCTCCAGCAGGAACTGTGGCCCTTATTCTAGGTTACTCTTTCTGACAAAATATTTCTTAGATGGACAAAACCATGTGCACTGCAAGTGAGACAGGTGTTACTTGTGCAGAGATAATTAGATTTGGGTGGGGTTTTACACCTGCCTCACCTGCAGTGCACATGGTTTTGTCCATCTAAGAAATATTTTGTCAGAAAGAGTGAACTAGAATAAGGGCCACAGTTCCTGCTGGAGCCTGCACAAAAATAGCCCTGCCTATTAGCAAAAAAAGGGAAAATAACTATCAAATCATAGTATCCGCATGTAGGTAGGAAGAACTGCGTAGGAGACAGACACAGCTTCACCAAACACCATGCGTTACAAGCTGAATTTGCCTTTCATCAGGACCATTCATGCTCTTCCAAAGTAGTCACAGTACTTCTGTATAAAGGCCGTGTTACATGTCTGTGTGGCGTAGTCACAGTACTTCTGTATAAAGGCCGTGTTACATGTCTGTATGGCGTAGTCACAGTACTTCTGTATAAAGGCCATGTTACATGTCTGTATGGCGTAGTCACAGTACTTCTGTATAAAGGCCATGTTACATGTCTGTATGGTGTAGTCACAGTACTTCTGTATAAAGGCCGTGTTACATGTCTGTATGGCGTAGTCACAGTACTTCTGTATAAAGGCCGTGTTACATGTCTGTATGGCGTAGTCACAGTACTTCTGTATAAAGGCCGTGTTACATGTCTGTATGGCGTAGTCACAGTACTTCTGTATAAAGGCCGTGTTACATGTCTGTATGGCGTAGTCACAGTACTTCTGTATAAAGGCTGTGTTACATGTCTGTATGGCGTAGTCACAGTACTTCTGTATAAAGGCCGCGTTACATGTCTGTATGGTGTAGTCACAGTACTTCTGTATAAAGGCAGTGTTACATGTCTGTATGGCGTAGTCACAGTACTTCTGTATAAAGGCCGTGTTACATGTCTGTATGGCGTAGTCACAGTACTTCTGTATAAAGGCAGTGTTACATGTCTGTATGGCGTAGTCACAGTACTTCTGTATAAAGGCCGTGTTACATGTCTGTATGGCGTAGTCACAGTACTTCTGTATAAAGGCCGTGTTACATGTCTGTATGGTGTAGTCACAGTACTTCTGTATAAAGGCCGTGTTACATGTCTGTATGGCGTAGTCACAGTACTTCTGTATAAAGGCCGTGTTACAAGTCTGTATGGCGTAGTCACAGTACTTCTGTATAAAGGCCGTGTTACAGGTCTGTATGGCGTAGTCACAGTACTTCTGTATAAAGGCCGTGTTACATGTCTGTATGGCGTAGTCACAGTACTTCTGTATAAAGGCCGTGTTACATGTCTGTATGGCGTAGTCACAGTACTTCTGTATAAAGGCCGTGTTACATGTCTGTATGGCGTAGTCACAGTACTTCTGTATAAAGGCCGTGTTACGTCTCTGTATGGCGTAGTCACAGTACTTCTGTATAAAGGCCGTGTTACGTGTCTGTATGGCGTAGTCACAGTACTTCTGTATAAAGGCCGTGTTACGTGTCTGTATTGCGTAGTCACAGTATTTCTGTATAAAGGCTGTGTTACATGTCTGTATGGCGTAGTCACAGTACTTCTGTATAAAGGCTGTGTTACAAGTCTGTATGGCGTAGTCACAGTACTTCTGTATAAAGGCCGTGTTACATGTCTGTATGGCGTAGTCACAGTATTTCTGTATAAAGGCCGTGTTACATGTCTGTATGGCGTAGTCACAGTACTTCTGTATAAAGGCCGTGTTACAAGTCTGTATGGTGTAGTCACAGTACTTCTGTATAAAGGCCGTGTTACATGTCTGTATTGCGTAGTCACAGTACTTCTGTATAAAGGCCTTGTTACATGTCTGTATGGCGTAGTCACAGTACTTCTGTATAAAGGCCTTGTTACATGTCTGTATGGCGTAGTCACAGTACTTCTGTATAAAGGCCGTGTTACGTGTCTGTATGGCGTAGTCACAGTACTTCTGTATAAAGGCCGTGTTACGTGTCTGTATGGCGTAGTCACAGTACTTCTGTATAAAGGCCGTGTTACGTGTCTGTATGGCGTAGTCACAGTACTTCTGTATAAAGGCCGTGTTACAAGTCTGTATGGTGTAGTCACAGTACTTCTGTATAAAGGCCGTGTTACATGTCTGTATGGCGTAGTCACAGTACTTCTGTATAAAGGCCGTGTTACATGTCTGTATGGCGTAGTCACAGTACTTCTGTATAAAGGCCGTGTTACAAGTCTGTATGGCGTAGTCACAGTACTTCTGTATAAAGGCCGTGTTACATGTCTGTATGGCGTAGTCACAGTACTTCTGTATAAAGGCCGTGTTACATGTCTGTATGGCGTAGTCACAGTACTTCTGTATAAAGGCCGTGTTACAAGTCTGTATGGCGTAGTCACAGTACTTCTGTATAAAGGCCGTGTTACATGTCTGTATGGCGTAGTCACAGTACTTCTGTATAAAGGCCGTGTTACATGTCTGTATGGCGTAGTCACAGTACTTCTGTATAAAGGCCGTGTTACATGTCTGTATGGCGTAGTCACAGTACTTCTGTATAAAGGCCGTGTTACATGTCTGTATGGCGTAGTCACAGTACTTCTGTATAAAGGTCGTGTTACATGTCTGTATGGCGTAGTCACAGTACTTCTGTATAAAGGCCGTGTTACATGTCTGTATGGCGTAGTCACAGTACTTCTGTATAAAGGCCGTGTTACATGTCTGTATGGCGTAGTCACAGTACTTCTGTATAAAGGCCGTGTTACATGTCTGTATGGCGTAGTCACAGTACTTCTGTATAAAGGCAGTGTTACATGTCTGTATGGCGTAGTCACAGTACTTCTGTATAAAGGCCGTGTTACATGTCTGTATGGCGTAGTCACAGTACTTCTGTATAAAGACCGTGTTACATGTCTGTATGGCGTAGTCACAGTACTTCTGTATAAAGGCCGTGTTACATGTCTGTATGGTGTAGTCACAGTACTTCTGTATAAAGGCTGTGTTACATGTCTGTATGGCGTAGTCACAGTACTTCTGTATAAAGGCCGTGTTACATGTCTGTATGGCGTAGTCACAGTACTTCTGTATAAAGGCCGTGTTACATGTCTGTATGGTGTAGTCACAGTACTTCTGTATAAAGGCTGTGTTACATGTCTGTATGGCGTAGTCACAGTACTTCTGTATAAAGGCCGTGTTACATGTCTGTATGGCGTAGTCACAGTACTTCTGTATAAAGGCCGTGTTACATGTCTGTATGGCGTAGTCACAGTACTTCTGTATAAAGGCCGTGTTACATGTCTGTATGGCGTAGTCACAGTACTTCTGTATAAAGGCCGTGTTACATGTCTGTATGGCGTAGTCACAGTACTTCTGTATAAAGGCCGTGTTACATGTCTGTATGGCGTAGTCACAGTACTTCTGTATAAAGGCCGTGTTACATGTCTGTATGGTGTAGTCACAGTACTTCTGTATAAAGGCCGTGTTACATGTCTGTATGGTGTAGTCACTTTGATTCAGGATCTATAGCTCTTCATCCACTATATGCAGTGGCGTAACTATAGTCACGCAGACCCCGCGACAGCGGGGGTGCGCTGAGTAGGTGAGGGCACAGGGGGTCTGCGGGGTTATTGCTGCGCAGCACTGCCAGTGGGACCTGTTTACCTCCCATCCCGCCCGGGACCTGGAGATCTATTTTTCTGAGCCATCCCGGCGCTGCTAGGGGCCTCTTCTGCTCTGCCTTAATGAAAAATGACCTTCACAAAATGTCCGCCCCCTTACAGCAGACACTTTATGGTCTGCTATTAGGGGCAGCCATTTTTATGAAGGTCATTTTTTCATTAGGAGAATCGCCGGGACCGCAGTCATGTAGATCTGCGGGTCCCGGCCACAGCCCGGGAGCGGGGCCAGGTGGAGGGGTAAGGCAGGGCTGGGGGGGCTGCCTGCTGGTCGAAATTCCAAGGGGAGAGACATTTGGGGGAGGTCATGGATAGTGGCGACAAAAATGCAGGTGCTTCATGGTAGGTTTCGGGTTGTTTATCTACCTTCATATAATTGTATTTATTTCTCTAGGAACCCAGAATCACAGCCCGGTGGTGAGCTTTTACTGGGGGGAACCGATCCCAAATATTACACAGGGGACTTCAACTATGTCAATATCACCCGCAAAGCATACTGGGAAGTCCGCATGGACCAGTAAGTAGTGCGGAGAGGAGGCAATTCTATATACTCCGCTGCTTTTCTTCTTGTGTATATTAATGTATTTTTACATTTCCTGTAAGATATTTTTTTTTTTGAGTTAGGGTGTAAGATCTTACCTCCATCTCTTGAAGCTGTCCCCCCATTAAAATCTAGATGAGTTCTCATTATAGTAGAGGGATTGTCTTCTGAAACGGAATCAAGACCTCTAACCCTTTGGGAATATGTGGAATGATTGGAAATCTATTATTTTCCAGCCTGAAACTCAGGCAACATCACAAAGAATGGATTAAACACGCTTTCAGAAATTATCAGAACCACTGCGATAATGTCAGATAAACAACCGTCCGAGTATTTAAAACAGATGGTGGTGACAAGCATTCATTTTTTTTAATTTATGAATTCCTTTTATTTTAAAACAGGGTTGCCTACCCTCCCGGAATGACCTCCCCTGTTCCCGGCTATCTCACACCTGAACGTGCTGTTTAAATAACCAGATTGGCCGATCTCCGATGAGGGGACGGGGCTAAAGTGGCAGAATCGTGGCATTTTAGCCCCGCCCCCTCGGTGGTGATCAGCAAATTGGGTCATTTTCCATCATAGGGGCGGCGTTTAATCACCTCACGCTCAAGGCCCCCCCCCCCCCCCCCCCCCCCGAACGCCTGCTGAGAGGAGATTTAAAAAGTCAGCAACCCTGTTTTAAAACTTTATTGTTTATTTCTTTGTAACAAAAGTGTCAGTGTGGTAAGACTTCCAGAATAGAAGGGCGAATACTCATTGTAGCCACTTTATATAAAATATGATATAGAGAATTCCTGCACCGATTCCGGTCTGCGATTACAGGCAGGGAACATACATGCGTGATCTCCAACACTTCTTATTCTTTACAGGCCCATGACTAGTCCGTTGGTTCCCAAACCTTTTTGGATAACAGGACCCCTGAGTATCAGAATTTTTTTTTTATGGCATCCATAGGCCATAAACCTGAAAAAAACATGAAGTTAAATAAATGATGTTTCTATGATCCTATAATCCTATTCTATGATCCTTAGGGTCAGTTATGCAGTAATAGACAGGATTCACGGTACTTATGTAGTATCTGGGCGTCCGATTTAGAAATCGGGTCGGATCGGGCACATCGCATCGCATCGCATGCGACCATCGGATGCGATGCGATGCGATGACCCGATTTTTCCATAGGAATCAATGTTAAAATGGACTGAGTCCATTTTAACATGGAATTCAATGGGAAAAAGGGGTCCTTTTCATACCCCTACTATCCAAGTGGGCATGGAGTTGGATATAAACCTGTGGCGAGCGTAGCTCGCCACGAGCCCGAAGCGTGGCGAGCGGATTGGACGGTATTCTGTGTCCGCTCGCCACGCTTCGGGCTCAGTGGCTCGCTACGCTCGCCACAGGTTTATATCCAACTCCATGCCCACTTGGATAGTAGGGGCATGAAAAGGACCCCTTTTTCCCATTGAATTCCATGTTAAAATGGACTCAGTCCATTTTAACATTGATTCCTATGGAAAAATCGGGTCATCGCATCGCATCCGATGGTCGCATGCGATGCGATGCGATATCGCATCGCATCTGATTGTATGCCTTAACTTAAGGCATACAATCAAAAAATCGGGCGCCCAGATACTACATAAGTACCGGATTCACTTGTCCACAATGTGCCTATTACATTGGTAATAAATATATTTGAATTGGTCATGGATCACCAATCCAGGGCACTCCTGCAAGTCCTTTAAGGCACCACTCAGTTTGGGAACCAATGCTCTAATCTTTTAAAGTCAGTCTTGCTGTTCTACCTCCCCCTGCAGCATGGGCGTGGGAGACCAACTCACACTGTGTAAAGGCGGCTGTGCAGTCATCGTAGATACCGGAACCTCACTGATCACCGGCCCACTGGAAGAAGTGACTGCGTTGCAGAAAGCTATTGGAGCCATCCCACTAACTCAAGGAGAGGTGAGATTATTATATAGCCTAGACAGCAGAAGCTTATTTCACAATAATTTCACAATTTCTGCAACGGACCATTCATTATGATAGAATGTCACCTTACGCCCCAAGCTTTTCTCCGTTTGCCTGAATTCCTACAGGTAATTTATATTTTGGACCTGTCTATCCACAACTATAATAATCCCGACAGCCGGTGCTCCGATAGGGGGGATCCCCACTGGTGGGCTATTCTCCCTTGTGGGGGTCCACGACCCCCATAGAGGGAGAATAGAACCAGTGGCGAGTGAAGCGAGCCACTGAGCCCACAGCGTGGCATCCTCAGCTAACCCACAAGTGGCTTCTTTGCGCTCGCCCCCCTGTCGGAGCACCGTCTGACCATCGGGATCCCCCCTGTCGGTCCGCCATACCACACCCCGCTTCAGTGGCTGTGCAGCAGCTGTACGACGTATGCATCCGAGGATGCAGAATCTGACCTGCGGGAGCGTCTGACACCCACAGCTTACTCAGACTGTCCGGTGACATCACACTGCTGGGGCCAGTAAAGCTGTATTCGAGGACACAGCCACTGGTTTTGACAAGCCCCCGTTCTTTGGAATGCTACTAGCCCCTGCTCCTAAATGGCAGCAACATGTCAGTCCCAGATTAGCAGAAATTTGCATTAATAGTGAATGAACATATATCTCTGGGCCAAATGTAATAGAGTCCGAGTTTGGTGGCCCTGCGGAATGCGAAACTTGAACATTTTTTTAAAGGGGCAATCATTTACAAGTCGAAACCATGCCTTATACATGATTGCCCCTTAAAAATAAAAACGTCAGAGTTCGGACAGCTGCCACACGGCCACCAAACTCTGACTCTAGTACAAGCATGTCCAAACTGTGGCCCTCCAGCTGTTGTGAAACTACACATCCCAGCATGCCTTGCCATAGTTTTAGCATTCCCTAATAGCAAAACTGCAGCAAGGCATGATGGGACATGAAGTTTCACAACAGCTGAAGGGCCATAGTTTGGACATGCCTGCTCTAGTACATTTGGCCCCATATTTATAAAGAATAACAACATTATCATAGGCAGGGTACTCGGTCGGCAAACATTGTAACAACCTCTAACATGTCTGTAGCTATTTTATGTCTTCTTATGGTGTTTTTGTTTTGTTTTGCAGTACATGGTACCATGCGAGAAAGTCCCCTCATTGCCCGTCATCACCTTGACGCTTGGAGGACGAGCGTATACCTTGACTGGGGAGCAGTACATACTGAAGGTAAGGAAGTGAGCCTGGAATATTTAGCATTATAACTGGGTGTCTGATATCTGAATGGGGGTAGGAACAGTGATGATTGCTGCATGATTGGAAAATATGTGCAACAGAGGCAGATGCTGCATAAAAACATTCTCTGGTCGTGGTCTGAAGGAGTCTTGGCCTAAAACAAAAGTTGACCTACTGTATATGACAGGGCTACTACAGACTTGGCTTTGGACCTCTTGGTATTCAAAATAGCTTTTAACATGGAACTTAAGGTCCGTACACACTGGGCAATTTTGCCCAGCGTGTATGGACAGCGATGATCGCTATCATCGCTGGGGGGAAAGCCGATCAGTGCATACACACCGAGCCGCTTTCCCCCTGCCCGGTGCTGTCAGCGGGGGAGAATGGCTTTGCATAGCGCAGCACTATGCAAAGCTGTCCACAAAGCCGCTCATCTGCTGGTAATACCAGCACATGAGTGGCTTCCCAGCGATGATTCGGGAGCGCGCAGCACCGCTCATCGCCGGGCCGTACACACTGGGATTCTTTGAGCTGAAAGCCGCTCAATACACCAAGTTTGAGCTGCTTTCAGCTCAAAATTGCCTAGTGTGTATGGGCCTTAACCCTTGCAGGTGGTTATGGCAATCATCTCAAGTCCTCTTGATGTATGCAAATGTGACAGGATCAGAGGTGTAAGTTCAACCAAGTAGCCCTGAGGCAAGTTAGAGATTGGTGCCCTCCTTTAAAAAATCAAAAGCAATTTTGGTGTGTGTGTGTGTGTGTGTGTATGCATACCTCCCAACTTCTGTCCATATGAAATTGGGACACTCGCGCGGCGAAGCCCGAAAAGGGGGCGGGGCATATGCAAATGAGGGTGCGGCTTATGCTAATTAGCCGCGACCTCATTTTCATACGAGAATAGACGCTGTGCGCATGCGCACAGCGTCTATTCTACTAGATTGGGGGTCTCCCAACTGCCACCCCCCCGCAGCGGGACAATGCCTGCCGCGGGTGGGACAGCGGGACAGGACCCGAAAATCGGGACTGTCCCTCTAAAATCGTGACAGTTGGGAGGTATGTGTATGTATGTGTGTGTGTGTGTGTGTGTGTTATATACACACACGTATAAACACACAAGACTAACATAATTTATAGATAACACTCTCAGCTTGTCTACTAGGACCAGAACCTGCAGTGAATTGGCAGGGCTCCAGTTCCGCTGTGTGACCACAGCCGCTGCGTCAGAGTCAGCATACAGTTTCAGTGTTTACCGGATGGTCTCATGTCACAGTCCAGCTGCAGCGGTGGGGGTGCAGCACTGCAACTGACATTGTGCCTGGGATAAAGCCAATTATTTAAGCAATAGAAGCAGAAGTGCCGCAGAGCTCTGTTGGAAGAGCAGTGGTCACACTTTGATCCCGCTGTAAACCATAACTGTGCCGCTGTACATGCTGGTGCCCCTTCAGAGCTTGGAACCCGGAGGCTCAAGTATATTTTATATATGTTGGCACTTTGGGGGTGAAGTTGTCATCATTTTTCTTGTTATTGTTGCCAAGAGTAGAGCATGCACTGTACCACAGACTGCAAGTTAATTTCTGTCATTTACCCACAGGTGACACAGGGAAGCCAAAAAATCTGTGTAAGTGGCTTCATGGGTCTTGACATCCCTCCTCCGGCCGGACCTCTCTGGATATTGGGCGACGTCTTCATCGGACAATATTATACCGTCTTTGACCGGGCTAACGATCGCGTGGGATTTGCCAAAGCCAAGTGATGAGACATTCATGTACAATCACTGTCTGATCTTCCCAGGAACTTGATGCAACTATATCCCTTGCAAATTAACATGTAATCAGTGAGCACTGTGCCAGTGGCATCAACCATATAATGCCATCGGTACCAAATGGTCATCTTTCTTATTCTCCAGTCTTAGCTGCTAGGCGCTGAACAGTGGAAGCCGTTCAATGCCTGTGATTAGTTATTTATTTTATCGCATGGTAACGTAAATAATGATTGATAAATGACGACAATATGCTGCAATCTCGAGTGTGGCCGCGGAGTAGAACAGTTTGAAGTACCGTGGGTCATGTTTGTTCTTCAGGTACTTGTTCTGCTTAGGTTTACATTCCAATGTGAGTCTAGCAGTATCCAGGTCCAACCACTAAATGACAGATGAGCACTGAGGAATAGATTGCAGCACTTTCCAAGGCGCGACAGACGTGTATGAGCTGAGCTGCGATCACAGTAGGGTTATTTAAGGACGTCAGGTATAAGGTCGATATTATTAAGTTCAACATACATTGTGTCGACCACTAAAGGTCAACATGCCTTAGGTTGACAGGGTCAAAAGCTCAACACAAGCATTACAGTAGGTCGACATTGGGAAGGTCAACAGTCAGAAGGTGGCCTTTTGACTGTTAACCTTCTCAATGTCGACCTAATGCTTGTGTTGACCTTTTAACACTGTCGACCTTAGGCATGTTGACCTTTTTCATGTGTCAAGCTTCAGTGGTCGACCCAATGTATGTCAACCTTAATTTGGTCGACCCGGGCCTGGGACCTCATGTAACCCATGTACAGATCGGTCTATATGTGGCCAGTTTGTTTGCTATTATACAATTATACAGAATAATGTACATTATTAGTTTTAAGCTGTTTTCAATATTGGACGATACAGAATCTCGAACATCCTGACTATTGGCGTAAACCCCAAACTACTCTGACAAGTATGAGAGACAAGTAGGTTTTGTTCTGCGGTAAACAATGATGTTATTTTCCTGAGCTGTATGTTCCCATCCACCTTATAACATGACTTATTTCCCCTGACACGCAGCGTTTCAAGGACTGTCACACAACTATACAATAATGCTCCTTTGTATCTACCACAGAACACTGCTAAATAGGCCAGGACCTAGGATTGTATATTTCATGTGACCTCAGCCTTTTATTTATATAGGTATATAGAGCAGGTAAGCTCACGTGGGACTGAATCAAGTACAGATGGCAATGATCGGGTATATGGTTATTGTTTTGTGATTTTAGGGACACAGGAGTCACTACCAGCCAGGGGCGTAGCTAAGGGTTCATGGGCCCTGGTGCGAATGGTCAGCTTGGGACCCCCCTACATACAACAAAATTAAAATCTCTGTCTGTTTATATTTTAATACTCTATTTGTAATCTCCCATATGTATTTCGCTTCAAAATATGGCTGATTCCTCATACCTGTAAATCAATTCTGTCTCCATACCCCTATACCCACCACACACACTACTCCCCCTGTCCACTCACATACGCCCCATATCCTTACATAACCTATTTCCCATGTGTTCCCAAATACACCCATACCCTCTACCCCCAACATACCCTACTCACCCTAATCTCCTACAAACACTCCATATACCACTACCCCAAACACATCCTGCACTTCAGCTCTCGTCCCCCAACAATCCCCCCAATAACCCTCAATCCCCACCACACACACCCCATTCTACCCACATACAGCACAGGAGCCATGCGGAAGCAAGTTCTCACCTGTGAGCTGTAATGGCATCACACTGCTGTCTCCCCAGGTACAGCTGCTCCTCATCTTCTATAATTGCACCATGTGCTTTTCCACCCCAGCTCCCGTGCATCCCGTTACTGCCGCTGGCTGGTTGGTGAAGACGGGGAGGGTCGGCAGTCGGCACCATACTGTTTCCTGTTACTGTGCAGGGGGTTGTAGGCTGGGCTCACGGACCCCCAAAGCTCATGGATCCCAAGCGCACTACCAGGGGTCGGATGGGAGCCAGTGAGAGGGGCGGGCTCGCCTCCCAGCGGCACAGCTCCTCTGCATGCTGCTGTGGCTGCGGCGCTGCCAGTAACTGCGCTGAACGGCGGAGGTGATTAATAGCCCCCTTCTGTTCCTATCCATTACGGCAGCAGCGCTCTCCTCTCTCTCCCTGCTGCCGCCGCTAGCACAGAGCGGCAGCAGGTCCACTAACTTCTGCCGCTGCTCTCCCCAGGCTCAGAGCGGAGTTAAGGCGTACGGCACACAGGGAGGGCAGGGATGCCATTGCGGTGCACGGCTCCGCCGTCCCTACGCCTCTGACAGTGGCGGGGGTTGGGCCCCCTGGCTCAGGGGCCCGGTCGCAGGTGCGACCGCTGCGACCCCTGTAGCTACGCCACTGCTACCAGCGAGTTGCTGAGCTGAGAACACTGGCCCTGACGCCTGACCCCGGTGATTAACTAGATTTATACAGCACGTCAAGGCGATAGTGACATGCGGGGCAACACATTGCTATCACTATGCACAAACTGTAGGTAGGGGCATTTTCTAATCAATCTAGTATATATATACATACATATACAAAATGAGAAGGTGTGGCACTCAGAATGATAACTGTACAAGACGTAATATGACAACGTTTCAGTTCTTTAATGAACTGTTTTCAAGTCCATTGAAAGTTCACCGGTCATATATACATGAAAGAACTTTTTTGATTTTACCATATCCCCACTGTTAGGTACGAGTAATATTAATCCCCTCCCGACAATTAGTTCCTAAACTACTACACTAGAGGGCGCTGTTCGCACTCTCTTTTTTCAGTAATTATCCAACCAGACTGCACAACAACAGTCTATATAAGCTGCCACCCTTTAAAATGGGGAGTGTTATTAGAGACATTGAAGGACATACAGACTGCAAAACCGTGACATTGCTCTAGGACCTTGATGGATAACCTTGACACTCCAGATGTGGTTGAACTACACATTTGAAGCATGCTCTGCTTCAGTTTTGCTATTTGGCCATGCTAAATCTGAGGCAGAGCATGCTGGGATGTGTAGTTCAACAACATCTGGAGTGTCAAGGTTAGCCATCAAGGCTCTTCAACTACTCTTTTGGAAGCACCATAACAGTACTTTTTTGTATGTATATATGTATATGTGTGTGTGTGTATATATGTATATATATATATATATATATATATATATATATATATATATATATATATATATATATATATATATAGCATGCAGGAATCCCAAAAGTAAAAGGTAATTTTCTTTATTGCATCATCAGCCTCAACGGCTCGTTTCGGGGTCACTACCCCTTTCTCAAAAAACTATCCCTCTTGAGAAACTATCCCTCTTGAGAAAGGGGTAGTGACCCCGAAACGAGCCGTTGAGGCTGATGATGCAATAAAGAAAATTACCTTTTACCACAGTGCCGTGTTGTCTCCTGGTTCCTGGGATTCCTGCATGCTGTTTATATTTACAAAGGCACGTGGACTATTTGTTATGTTTTGGTGAGTGCCGATCCGATACAAATATATATATATATATATATATATATATATATTGAAACGTATAGAAACCGGCACTCAGCTCCTTGCTGACTGTATGATGCCCCGTGCCTTCGCTGTGAGGTGTCTGAACGGCACCACTGTATATAGTCCTTGGGGTGCGCGGCACTGGGGTCTTAAGCAAAAAAAAGCAACACTTAAAAAGGCTACGTGTTGCTTTATTTTGCTTAAGACCCCAGTGCCGTACACCCCAAGCACTATATATATATATATATATATATATATATATATATATCCAAGTGCTTCCAATAATTATACTACCTTTGTTGTCAATATAAATTATTTTACACTGGATTATTAAAGGTGAACAAACCAGAACTATTAGCCTACAAGTTGTAAATGTGGCTTCCTTACAGCGGAGACAATATTCATTGCGTAAGAACTAGTGACATCACTGAGGCGTGGATGATGTCACTAGTTCCTAGTAAAGTGATAGGCTACAATTTTCTGAATACTTAAAGGCATAGGATTACATATAATTAAATTGCCTTATAAACTATTATCTGCATTTCCTGTAAAATAAAAGTGAATGTATTATTCTTTGCCACTCTGGTAAAATCTAGGTTAGAAATAAGCTAAGGGAGGCCCAGGATGTATATTATGTCACGAATATTTCAGTCTGAAGGACATTTAGAGATGACATAATGTAGTGTTGACCAGTAATAACACAGTTTGCAATACAAGTGTATGTAAGGAGCACTGATTTGAATAACCATTCTCTGCTGTGTACTCATGGGGCGAAATGTAATAGGGTGCGATTTTTGGACGAGTTCCAAACTCGCCAGAAATCGCACCTTTAAAAATCGCATTTTTAGACGCTAATTCGCATATGTAATGAGATGCGAATTAGCGGCAAAAAATGCGATTTGCCGCGATTTAGGTCGATTTTTAGTCATGAAAATGTGCGCATTTTCAGTCCTGAAAATGTGCGCATTTTCATATATGCGATTTTGGTTGTCAAAAAAAAAAGAAAAAAAACGGCGTGCGGTCCCCCCCCTAAGCATAACCAGCCCCGGGCTCAAAAAGCCGGTGCTGGTATCATAAAATCAAAGGAACAATCAAGTTGGGGTTCCCTGGATTTTATAAAACCAGCACCAGGCTCAAGGTCCGGCGCTGGTTCCCAAAATACGGGGGACAAAATGACTAGGGGTCCCCCGTATTTTAAGAACCAGCACCGGACACAACCAGCCAGCAGGGTAATGCCACAGCCGGGGGGAGACTTTTTATACAAGTCCCCCCGGCCAAAGCATTAACCCCCTGGCTGGTCAGCATGGGCAGGGGTCCTGGGGAAGTGGGGACCCCCCCAATGAAGGGGTCCCCCCCCTCCAGGACTTACCAGCCCATGCTGATAGTCCGGGGCTGTCCCCGATGCCCCTGGGCGGTGGGCATCGGGCTGATATTTGGTGTAAAAGAATAGATAAACTATTGTTTTTTACTGTGGCACTACAAGTGCCAGCAAGCCTCCCCAGCAAGCTGGGACTTGGAGAACCACAAGTCCCAGCCTGCTGGGCATTAAAGGGCCCGCTGGCACTTGTAGTTCCACAGTTAAAAAAATAGTGCACAAAACACACTGACACACATTTTAAATAAAACTTTAATACACACATTACACACATACTAATACTTACCTATCTTCTTCCCGTAGGTAGCCCTGGTCCTGATGTCCTCCGGTCCTGTGTCGGCGTTCCTCTTCATGTCGACGTCCTTCTTGAAGTCGACGTCCCTGTCGGCGATGGCGTCCGGTGTCCGGGTCCGACGAAATCCATGGAGGAAGCTGTGGAAGGAAACCATACTCACCTGTCCCAGCGCGACGTAGTCCAGGTAAGGGTCTTGGAAAAAAAACAAACCGACACCCGAATCCAAGCGGACACGACGGAGACGCACGTGTGTTTGTTTACATCGTGCGGCTCCGCCTCCCGAATGCCGCTATTGGCCGCCTTGCGGCCTAGCGGCTCCTGATTGGCCGCTAGGCCGCAAGGCGGCCAATAGCGGCATTCGGGAGGCGGAGCCGCACGATGTAAACACCGTTGCGTCTCCGTCGTGTCCGCTTGGATTCGGGTGTCGGTTTGTTTTTTTTCCAAGACCCTTACCTGGACTACGTCGCGCTGGGACAGGTGAGTATGGTTTCCTTCCACAGCTTCCTCCATGGATTTCGTCGGACCCGGACACCGGACGCCATCGCCGACAGGGACGTCGACTTCAAGAAGGACGTCGACATGAAGAGGAACGCGGACATCAGGACCAGGGCTACCTACGGGAAGAAGATAGGTAAGTATTAGTATGTGTGTAATGTGTGTATTAAAGTTTTATTTAAAATGTGTGTCAGTGTGTTTTGTGCACTATTTTTTTAACTGTGGAACTACAAGTGCCAGCGGGCCCTTTAATGCCCAGCAGGCTGGGACTTGTGGTTCTCCAAGTCCCAGCTTGCTGGGGAGGCTTGCTGGCACTTGTAGTGCCACAGTAAAAAACAATAGTTTATCTATTCTTTTACACCAAATATCAGCCCGATGCCCACCGCCCAGGGGCATCGGGGACAGCCCCGGACTATCAGCATGGGCTGGTAAGTCCTGGAGGGGGGGGACCCCTTCATTGGGGGGGTCCCCACTTCCCCAGGACCCCTGCCCATGCTGACCAGCCAGGGGGTTAATGCTTTGGCCGGGGGGACTTGTATAAAAAGTCTCCCCCCGGCTGTGGCATTACCCTGCTGGCTGGTTGTGTCCGGTGCTGGTTCTTAAAATACGGGGGACCCCTAGTCATTTTGTCCCCCGTATTTTGGGAACCAGCGCCGGACCTTGAGCCTGGTGCTGGTTTTATAAAATCCAGGGAACCCCAACTTGATTGTTCCTTTGATTTTATGATACCAGCACCGGCTTTTTGAGCCCGGGGCTGGTTATGCTTAGGGGGGGGACCGCACGCCGTTTTTTTTCTTTTTTTTTTGACAACCAAAATCGCATATATGAAAATGCGCACATTTTCAGGACTGAAAATGCGCACATTTTCATGACTAAAAATCGACCTAAATCGCGGCAAATCGCATTTTTTGCCGCTAATTCGCATCTCATTACATATGCGAATTAGCGTCTAAAAATGCGATTTTTAAAGGTGCGATTTCTGGCGAGTTTGGAACTCGTCCAAAAATCGCACCCTATTACATTTCGCCCCATGTAAGGGTCTTGGAAAAAAAACAAACCGACACCCGAATCCAAGCGGACACGACGGAGACGCACGTGTGTTTGTTTACATCGTGCGGCTCCGCCTCCCGAATGCCGCTATTGGCCGCCTTGCGGCCTAGCGGCTCCTGATTGGCCGCTAGGCCGCAAGGCGGCCAATAGCGGCATTCGGGAGGCGGAGCCGCACGATGTAAACACCGTTGCGTCTCCGTCGTGTCCGCTTGGATTCGGGTGTCGGTTTTTTTTTTTTCCAAGACCCTTACCTGGACTACGTCGCGCTGGGACAGGTGAGTATGGTTTCCTTCCACAGCTTCCTCCATGGATTTCGTCGGACCCGGACACCGGACGCCATCGCCGACAGGGACGTCGACTTCAAGAAGGACGTCGACATGAAGAGGAACGCCGACACAGGACCGGAGGACATCAGGACCAGGGCTACCTACGGGAAGAAGATAGGTAAGTATTAGTATGTGTGTAATGTGTGTATTAAAGTTTTATTTAAAATGTGTGTCAGTGTGTTTTGTGCACTATTTTTTTAACTGTGGAACTACAAGTGCCAGCGGGCCCTTTAATGCCCAGCAGGCTGGGACTTGTGGTTCTCCAAGTCCCAGCTTGCTGGGGAGGCTTGCTGGCACTTGTAGTGCCACAGTAAAAAACAATAGTTTATCTATTCTTTTACACCAAATATCAGCCCGATGCCCACCGCCCAGGGGCATCGGGGACAGCCCCAGACTATCAGCATGGGCTGGTAAGTCCTGGAGGGGGGGGACCCCTTCATTGGGGGGGTCCCCACTTCCCCAGGACCCCTGCCCATGCTGACCAGCCAGGGGGTTAATGCTTTGGCCGGGGGGACTTGTATAAAAAGTCTCCCCCCGGCTGTGGCATTACCCTGCTGGCTGGTTGTGTCCGGTGCTGGTTCTTAAAATACGGGGGACCCCTAGTCATTTTGTCCCCCGTATTTTGGGAACCAGCGCCGGACCTTGAGCCTGGTGCTGGTTTTATAAAATCCAGGGAACCCCAACTTGATTGTTCCTTTGATTTTATGATACCAGCACCGGCTTTTTGAGCCCGGGGCTGGTTATGCTTAGGGGGGGGACCGCACGCCGTTTTTTTTCTTTTTTTTTGTTTTAACTATTTTTTTACAACAGAACCATGCACAGATCTCAATGATCTGTGCATGTTTCTGATAAAAGCGCCAGGCAGAACCTGGTCTATTTTTTTTGCGATTTTTAGTAAGCTTTACTAAAAATCGCAACCCATTAAATATGCGACTTCTATCCTTTTTAATGGGAAAACATCTGGATGCGATTTTTAGTCTAACTAAAAATCGCACCTTTAAAAAATGCGATTTTTCCCGCAAATCGCACCCTATAAAATATGCGATTTTCGGGAAATGCCCGAAAACGGCATATTTTGCGGGAAAAATCGCAAAAAAAAAAAAAACGCACCCTATTACATTTCGCCCATAATGTCTGTGTGAAGCCAATCACTTATCAGAGGTGCCTTGTATTCAATGTAATCACTAGTCATGCTGAAAGACAATTACAATCAAAGTCCATGTCTGTTACTGTATATGGAGATCAGAGAATATGTTCAAATGTCAGACAATAAAGAACAAATGTTATCTCTGCGTTCTGTCAGTATTCTCCTTACTGTCGTTATTGGAGCAATCTAAGGAAAAGCCACTATCTGCTTCTGTGTATGTTTTTTTACTGTACAAATAATTCTGAATCATTTTTAGTGACATAGGGGAATACCAAGCCTGAAATCCGAAAGGACAATGTTTTTATTTGCCATGTTTTGCAAGTAAAATCATTTCCATTTTAAATATCGGAAGCTTTGCAAATAAACCTCTGAGGAAGCTGGGAACACACTGGGTGATATATTGTTAATGATATGGACGATATTGTTGTCAATATCACGTAGATATCATCCAGTGTGTACAGTCAATATTGTTAACGATGTGCGCGGCTGTTGGATGTTAACAGACCCCCTTCATACATGTACAGTACATGTACATGCAACTCAATCTGACAATATAGTCAGTGATTGCATGTACGGAGTGGGGGCGGGTGACATCACTGACTGATATTGTGAACGATGTCGGCCAGTGTGTGCTGTCAATATCGTTCTCCCACGGCACTGCCAATATAGTTAAATATATTGGCGGCCGTGGGTATTGCTAAAACTGTATGTACTGTAACTCTTCATTGTGACAAAGTGCTGAGTATATAGCAATTGGATACATATTATTTGATAGCAGTGGCGTAAGTTTCCCTGAGGCAAGAAAAATATTGGCGCCCCTCCCCACTCACACACAGCCCTTATATAAATATATGCATGTGTGTATGTATGTTATGTATATTATGTTTAAAATAAAGTGAAAGTGGTGTCTTTAGTCCTGTTAGGAGGAGGAGTCAGCCATAGAAGCAATATCGATGAACTGATTCAAACTCGCAGGGAGAAGAGGTGCCCCCTTGGGAGCAGGAGCCCGGCGGCAGATGACTCCATTGCCTCCAAGTGTTACGGCTCTGTTTGATAGTACATTATAGCAGGGTTGCTGACTTTAACAGTCTCCTCTCCTGGCGAACCCTGGAGAGGAGACTGTGAGTAGAACTTCTGGGGGTGGCATACCTTCCAACATTTTAGGTTATAGGTGCGGGACAGGGGGCGCGCGCAGCAAATTTTGGGGGCATGGCCTGCAAAAGTGGGCGTGGTCTGTACTCGCGGCACTACCGCAAGGCCACACTCCATTTTTTGCTGCTGTGGGGGCATGCCCAGCAGCTCTGTAAGCTCCCAGCCCCTCTGCCTGCAAGAATAGATGCAAAAAAAAGGACGTTCCCGCGATAAGCAGAACAGGAGGGTAGGCAACCCTGCATTATAGTCTAAAAGGGACCATATATCCAACATCCATGAGACCAATTCCCTGTTCTGTCATTGACTTGGGTCGGTTCATCAACACACTCCAACATGTTGGAATGTATTCATTTGCCAATTCTGACCAAAAGTGTTCCGTATCGGCAAGTTTGGGATTTTTAACATGAAGGATTTTGCAGATCCAAAGAGAAATTGTCGATCATTAGTCTGTGGTTTGGATTGGTGGAGCAGATTGGCATTGGATAATTACCTGGTAGATTTATGATCCACATTACGGAACAAATGATAACCCGATCGCTGCTGCGTGAAGTTGCTGCAAGGAGGTAGCCAGACTGCAATCAGGTACAGGGGCGCTGGAACGTTTTTAGGTTGGGGGGGGGCAAGATATAATCTCATTTTGGCGCCCCCTAAATTGCTATATGTTACCCCCGGGCACTATACACACTGGCAGCGGCATATACACGTGGGCATTATACACAGGGCAGCGGCATATATGCATGGGCATTATACACAGGGCAATACGGGCACAATGCTGGCAATACGGGGACACTGCTGGCAATACGGGGACACTGCTGGCAATACAGGCACAATGCTGGCAATAAGGGCACACTGCTGGCAATACGGGGACACTGCTGGCAATACGGGGACACTGCTGGCAATACGGGGACACTGCTGGCAATACGGGGACACTGCTGGCAATACGGGCACAATGCTGGCAATACGGGCACAATACAGGCACTATGCTGGCAATACGGGGACACTGCTGGCAATACGGGCAATACAGGCACAATGCTGGCAATACGGGCACAATACTGGCAATACGGGCACAATGCTGGCAATACGGGGACACTGCTGGCAATACAGGGACAATGCTGACAATACGGGGACAATGCTGCCAATACAGGGACAATGCTGGCAATACAGGGTCAATGCTGACAATACAGGGTCAATGCTGGCAATACAGGGACAATGCTGGCAATACAGGGTCAATGCTGACAATACAGGGTCAATGCTGGCAATACAGGGACAATGCTGGCAATACAGGCCAGCATTGTCCCTGTATTGCCAGCATTGTCCCTGAATTGGCAGCATTGTCCCTGTAATGAATACAGGGACAATGCTGATAATACAGGGCCAATGAAGGCTGGGCAGCTCCTTAATTTTGCTCACCTCTTTGGTGGGTGGTCGGGCGGCTCCTTGATTCTGCGGGCGGGAGGGCGGCTGGGCAGCGCCGGGCGGGAGGGAGGGCAGCCGGGCAGCGCCGGGCGGGAGGGAGGGCGGCCGGGCAGCAGAGAGGACGGCCGGGCAGCGCCGGGCGGGAGGGAGGGCGGACGGGCTTGGCCCGCGCTGGCCGCATCGTCAGCCCCCGCCCACGTGAGCCGCGATGGGACGGTCACTAGTCAGGGGAAGGAGACGTCACGTCTCCTTCCCCTGGCTTCCGCACTGGCGTCACTCTGCTTTGGCGCCTCATGAATTTTGGGGGGGGCAAGCTGCCCCCTCGCCCCCCCCGTTCCGGCGCCACTGATCAGGTAGCCGCCACCTAGACATTGAAATCCCGCCCTGTGCAAATCTGTTAATGAATTGCAATGGATCACTGATTGCATTCCATCTGCAAATCCATACGCAACTCACTCACCGTCACAACCAAATGATTTCCTGTCAATCCCAAAAAAGCGCCAATTACCACCCACAAATGCCGACGTCCTGGCAGTCAAGTGGCGAGGGATTGCGATTAGATTCATTGCTAATTTTTATTGGAGGAAACCGGAGGTAATATGGCAGCACAAACATTTGTCCATTTACAGTCATTCACAGGGACTCACGATAATTGCAATGCCCCAACTCTTTGTCTATAAAGGTGCGTACACATAGGGGAGATATATTGCTCAGTGTCTCCTTTTCATCAGCAACCAGAGATGGTCGCTGGTGAAAGGGAACCTCTGCCGGCGGTGCCGCAGAGGTAATCAGCTGGTTACAGGAGCAAGCTCCTGTAACCTGCAATTATAACGGGGCTGAAAGCGGGAGCACGCACCCGTCAATTTATCGCCGGGGTACACTCCCATCACTGGCAATATGGTCACCAGCGACCATATTCCCAGCGATATCAGCAAACATTGCTGCTGTGTGTACACGGCTTTAGAGCAATGTGTTGGTTTGGTATGCAATCCATAGCTGCCTACCCTCTTGCATTCTGCAGGAGACTCTCTGAAATAGCAGCAATCTCCCTCTCTCCCTCATTAGTCTAGCAATCTCCCTCATTTCACCTAGCCCACATTACATGTTACATTTTTGGGGAAAAAAGGATGAGAGATAGATAAATTTACATTTAAACATCAGCACCATTTCCCAGCATTATACAAAGTATAGTAACTCTTACTAACTGCTTTGCGGCTCATCTACATTTGTATATAAGTCATTTAAAAAGATTCCCCTCAGATGTAGCAGCACACACCCATGATTCTAGGTGCCACGTTCACAATCTCTTTTCACAATCTCTCCATATATGATCTAGACACGCCCTTTGGGAGGAGCATGACACGCCCCTTCAATGCGGCGCTGTGCAAAATTCTGCTACCAACTATAATCTCCCTGAAACTAGTTTTCAAAAGTAGGCAAGTACGATGCAATCCCCTTGTAACTTCCATATTCAAGCTATTACAAAATACACATATTAGTGGGTTCTATGTTGGTTTATAATTGCAGGTAATAATCGTTCTTCGGATGCTTCCATCGGCTAAATGAATATACAGGTGAACTGGCAAATGCTATATCAAAGGGTTCAACTATATTAGACTATTTTCTGTCTTATCTTTACAACATTTACTGGATTATTTTATGACCTGTGCCAGCAAATAAGACACAATGGCATCTATATTCCTATCAGTGCAAATATAAATATATAACTGACTGAGCCACTCCCAAACCACAGTACAGGACAGGTATAGGGTCAGGTGACCTGTGTGAGTGAATATCCATCCCGTACTGTACAATCATGTGACTACAGAGTAAAGGCCATGGGCTGTTACAGTCATGTGATAGTAAACACAATGTTGCACTTGATCAATTCATTGGGCCTGATTCAGACCTGCAAAGATGTAGATGAGTAGATAGCCGCCATCCGGACAGAAAAGCCAGCCAGTGTTCATTTGTGAGTGACTTGCGAATGGATCTCTAACCGGCATCCACTCGCAAATCCTTACACATTTCCCGGACCATGGAACGGTCTGTGGAATGTGAGTAGCTCTGATCCTTCAGCGACAGAGATAGGCTGTTCGGGGCCTGCGCTGAAGTCACAGACCCTCCCTTAAGACAAACGGACATGTCTGTTCTTTTGTTCTGACACTGCCAGAAATCGGCTGGTTACCACCCCCAAACGCCAGCTGCTTTGGTTTACTATCCTATACGCATCTTCTATCGCTATTCACCATTGCTCATGCGCAATGTATATGGAATGCATGCGCAGTCATTTGATAATTGACCGATTTACAAATTCTCTTATTAGTGATGAACTCATTGTCCAGTCAAAAAATGAAATAAATAATATAATTAGATAATGAGATGTTGCTTAAGGTGTGAACACGATTTTAAGATATATTCAAGGAAAGAAAGTGAAATTTAATATAATTACATTTATACCCCTTTCACATCGCACTTTTAAAACGGTAAATTGCCGTTTTTTTCCCATTTTAAAACGTTTAAGCCTGCACTGTGAATGCACCACAGCCGATTTACCGTTTAAAGTTAACTGGCATTTCGAACCGTGTAAAAAGCAGAGTCCTACACGGTTCCTTGCCGTTTTTTGTGCAATGTGAATGTGTACAATGCTATGCATTCACAGTGCAGGCTTAAACGTTTTAAAAAGGGAAGAAAAAAAACGGCAATTTACCGTTTTAAAAGTGCGATGTGAAAGGGGTATAAACCGGTATTTAAAACGGTAATCTGCGGCAATGTTAAGGCTCTGACCCGTTTTAATTACCGTTTTAAATACCGGTTTTTAAAACGTGTCGGCGATGTGAAAGTGGTATAAGTAATGTGTAAAACGTCAACCTATATCCCTATAGATTGTAAGCTTGCAGCAGGGCCCTCCTACCTCCAAGTCTGTCTGTTGTTACCCAGTTTGTTTTATCACTGTCTACTATTGTAAAGCGCAATGGAATCTGCTGCGCTATATAAGAAACTGTAACGGAATCTGCTGCGCTATATAAGAAACTGTAACGGAATCTGCTGCGCTATATAAGAAACTGTAACGGAATCTGCTGCGCTATATAAGAAACTCTAACGGAATCTGCTGCGCTATATAAGACGCTGTAACTGAATCTGCTGCGCTATATAAGACGCTGTAACGGAATCTGCTGCGCTATATAAGAAACTCTAACGGAATCTGCTGCGCTATATGAGAAACTCTAACAGGATCTGCTGCACTATATAAGACGCTGTAACGGAATCTGCTGCACTATATAAGAAACTCTAACGGAATCTGATGCGCTATATAAGACGCTGTAACGGAATCTGCTGCGCTATATAAGAAACTCTAACGGAATCTGCTGCGCTATATAAGAAACTCTAACGGAATCTGCTGCACTATATAAGACCCTGTAACGGAATCTGCTGCGCTATATAAGAAACTGTTAATAAATAAATAAATAATAAATAACCAGACTGATTTAGTTCAAGTTCTAGCACACTATTTTATTCTCCCTCCACTCCCTAGTAAACGGTAGGGTATGAAATATGAAATACTGCCTGTCAGCACAAGTTGGCTCAAAAAACTGAAAAACTCATGTCGACCTTCCCATTGTCAACCTAATGCTTGTGTCAACCTTCCAACCCCATACCTCCCAACTTCTGAAGTCCACGGGGGCGTGGCCTATACTCGCGGCTCTCCGGTGAGGCCACGCCCCCATTTTGCAGCTATGGGGGCATGACCCAGAGGCTCTATGAGCCTCTAGCCATGCCCCCAGCCCCCTGGCTGCGGGAATAGACGCTGTAATCGGGACTGTTGGGAGTAGGGTGACCAACCGTCCCCGTTTGCCCGGGACTGTCCTGATTTTGACCTCCTAAATCCCGCGTCCCGGCCAAACCCAGCCCGGGACGCGGAAAGTCCAGTTTTAACTAAATAAAATTGTTGGTTGTAACGGTCAGCTCTCCTGCACAGCATTAGACTGGGAGTGTGGGAGGGGAAGCTGTTACCGCCGCCTCCCCATCATTGGTTAGTTCGGGCACCGCGTGACCGCGTCCCCTCCCATACTTCCAGTAATGCTGTGCAGCCAGCCAGGGTGGGTGCGGTCAGGCAGCATTACTGGGAGCGCGGCGTTAATGACCTGCTGCTAAGCCCCTGGCCTGAGGTGACATACTGAAGGCGCGGCGGCGGCGGTGACCCGATGGCTGCTGGAGCCTGCGAGGCTGTGAGTCAACTCTGCGACGGTGTGCTGCTGAGTGTGCCCCCTGCCTGTGTGCGCTGCTTTGTATATGTGGCCGGGTGAGTTTGACTCTGTCAGAGTCTACCCCTATTATACTGACTAAGGGGGCTATGCTGAAAGTTTTTGCACTGGTCTGGACTCTGGACTGTCTGGATCGGATCAGGATGCATTAGTCAGTATATAATGGATTCCCAATCCCAGGCCTAGCCAGTAGCCCTATACTAAGGGCCTTAGTATAGGGCAAGTCCTGGGATTGGGAATGGAAATCCCATTATATACTATATAGTTTACACTAAAAGTACTTCATATCCCCCCCAAAATTCGGAGGGCTGTTGCCCCCTAACCCCCGATTTTCCCAGGGGGGGTGTTTGTTGAGCCCGCGACCCCATGTCCCGGGTTGGCCCTTTGGAAAGTTGGTCACCCTAGTAGGGAGGTATGCAACCCCGTCGACCTTAGCTATGTTGAGCTACCTGAAGTGTCAACTTAAGCCTTGTCAACCTTCATAGGGTCGACCTAGTGATCGTATCCCACTTCTCCATCCCAAGTAAAACACCCTAACTAAAACTCCACTGGGATGAATCACACCTTCCAAAATTGTTTTACCGCAGGTTATTGGGTGTGGCTATGCACCTGGGGTATATGCACATTTGTAAGCGCCACACGTGCCCCAGAATACCGCCACTGTTATTCTGTATAATAATAATTGCATGCTGAATCTACAGAATCTGTAGATTCAGCATGCAATTACTAGTATTATTTTTTCTATAACGTCAGTTTCCACCAGAGGGCGATAGTGAGCAGGACAGTCGGAGCATGCGCAGTCCTCAGTGCTGTCATATGACTGCTGCTGGGTCAGCTGAGCAATGACGTATTGTGTACTTGGAAACTGCTGCTGCTGGAGTCTCTGATCACCTGACAGCCCGGACAGTCTGCAGACAATAGCGTAGCAGCAACCTGGCCGGTACACATACAGGACGTCAGTGTGCACAGTGCTGGTATCAGTGATACATACTGCTTTTTTTCCACCATGGGCACGCTGCTAACATGGTCCTTCCTGCTGTGTGCACTGGTACAACCGGGATCGGCGCTAGTCAGGTGAGCTGTACGCAGTATATATATAATACATGTTATGTGAAGGTCTTTGCTGAGCTGAGTGTGGCACTCAGGACCACACTCCAGAGCCTGCATTCCAGCATATGACAAGTGCTAAAACAATTCAGGACAGGAGAATGTATTCTACCCTGTGTTGGCAGAAGTTCTGAGACTTGTAGTTCTACATCTGCAGCAGACTGATAACCGGTGCTGCGAGAAGGATCCTTCGCCAGGCGATGCATGTCTGCACATGCGGTTGTCTGGTCAGATTAGAGGGTAGGGATGGGTTCATGTAATAAATCCCTGGGTGTTTATATGACAGACTTTATTGCTGTAACACTTGTCTCTACTTACAGAGCTTCTGTAGTTCTCTCTATAACTATATAGGAATAATACACCCACATGGGCTGGTAATGCAAGTAATATGTGATATTTTATTTTCAAGTGATGTTTAATCTCCACACAGAATCCCGCTGAAAAAAATGCCCACGATCAGACGCACCTTTGCTAGTACCAACGCGGAACTGCAGAACCAGATAGGAAAGGATGGCACTTTCTACTCCGGATTTCCTCCTTGCACAGACCCCACACCAGAGAAACTGTTAAACTACTTAGATGTAAGTATGGTAACGCTGATCGCTGCCTGAAGGGGTTTTACTCTCCGGTCCCTTTTATTGGCTGGTACATGTTATGTCCCCTCACATTTGTGATGTAGATTTGGCCATTAATGAGCCTGTAGAGGAGAAACGGAAGCATTTTTTTTTACAGAAAGTTATGGCAGGCTGGACTTTTCTTTGACATCTCCAATTTATTTTACCACCAAGAATTGGAAGAGTCTTCAGGGACCCGAGTAGTCCTGGGTGGGCCATCTAGGTGCATGAGTGTGAAGCCAGGAGTATCGTGGAATTAGGGATGGCCATTGACCATCGATGATTAGAAATCATTGATGGTTTATGGTCGATGTCTAATAGTTTTGCCATTGATGGGGGAGAACCAGATGATTTCCCACCATCGATGTTAGTTTCGAATAGTTACGTTTTTTTTGTTTTTTCCCTAAAGTGCCGGGACACAGAGCATAGCTCCATCCGCGAAGCCCTGCCCCCCGCATTTTGATTGGCCCACAGGCCACTCCATCACAGAAAATAGATGACCATCAATATACAAAAACATCGATGGTCATCCATTGAATAGTTATACACTATCGATGGCCAGTTGCCCTTTTGCCATTGATGGCAAAGGCAACAATGGCCATCCCTAAGTGGAATGCTTCATATATGTTCCACAGGAGGAAGTTGGACAAATATAATCAAAAGTTACAATTAAGGCATGCATGTCCAAACTTTGTCCTTTGGTCATGGCTAATTTAAGGTAATACATTAATGTTGCTTGGGGGGGGGTGAAGCTCATTCTCAAACTCCTCCCATGCAGTATCTTCAAGGTTATTTGAAAACAATTTGCAGACCAGCGATAATATTGTCATGTAAACAGAGTTCTGAGTCTATTTTATAGGCATTCTTCCTGTGTCCAAGTGAGTTAGCCAAACAGTTATATTCAGTGGGAGGTATTTTATTGGTGTCACTTTTTGTACTGTAGATTGGAGACCATTTTGGGTGAAGTCTGTAGTGTGTTGACTCCAGCTTAAACATGAAAACCTAATAATATATAAACATCAGTGATAACATTCATGTATTGGCATCTATGCTCCTCATTTCTCATGGACTACTGCAGATCAGTCTCATGCGTTTCTGTGCACAAGAGCCTGATCATTATCTTGCTGAAAAGAAACACTAAACAGAAGTAGGCACTGAGAGAACCGTTGGTGAATCTGTCCCCAAGTCGGAGGACATTTTTGTAGGAGGAGTTTATAAACTGCCAGATCCTAATCTTCAGTAATGCTCCCAATTCTCCTTGTAGAATTGGGCGGGGCATTCCAATGGTAATTGGCCAGTGACGTCACTGGATGTCAGCTGCCCGCCCCCTTCCCGTACAATAGCGCTGCAGATCTAAGTCAACAGAGACTGACTTAGATTTGGGAGCACTTGAGAAATCATTCAATGTTTCTGCCCCGCATGCAAGCTGCGAACAGATGTTTATGCAAAACATCCATTCGCATACATGCAGGGGAATTCAGCATGAGTACGGCGTATTGTGTATAAAGGGCTGACCATACCTGTGTTTTTTTTTTTTTTTGCCAAATCACCCTAAACAGCACCTAAATATGGACCATTTTGGTATTTCCTTGGTGCATAGTACAGTATGATGTACAAGGCTTCAATATCACACTTGCAATATTCTGTTACTCTACAGGTTTTGTCTGCATTCACCAAACAGAATTTAATGGGGGGTTTTTATGCGCAGTGTAAGCAGCATTAGGTGCTTCATAATTTAGCCATCGGAGGGTAATAAACCGGAAGTTATCCTTTATCACATTACTAAAGCATACATGCATTAAGCTAAAGTTAATAAATTTTCCCTTTTGCCACCTGACAGGCACAGTATTACGGGGAAATCGGCATTGGGACCCCTCCGCAACCCTTTACGGTGGTGTTTGACACAGGTTCCTCTAATCTCTGGATCCCATCCATTCACTGCTCCCTGCTAGACATCGCCTGCTGTAAGTACATACATGCACTGGAATATATATACCCTGCTAGACTTTGCCTGCTGTGAGTACATACATACACTGGAATATATATACCCTGCTAGACTTCGCCTGCTGTGAGTACATGCATACACTGGGATATATACCCTGCTAGACTTCGCCTGCTGTGAGTACATGCATACACTGGGATATATATACCCTACTAGACTTTGCCTGCTGTGAGTACATGCATACACTGGAATATATATAGTGTTCATTCTAGCACCCGCTGTCTTTGAAAACTTATGCAGTTCCTGTTCCCTGCCTGGGGTGTCCGCTGTGGTGTTTCTAGCACAGGTCTGGTTTGCATATCAGTGCTGATATACAGACCGCACTGTGCTAGAAGCACTACAGCGGACAGCGACACCCCAGGCAGGTAAGAGGAACTGCATGGTTTTTCAAAGATGGCGAGTGCTAGAATGAACACTATATAGCCTGCTAGACTTCGCCTGCTGTGAGTACATACAAACACTGATGTATACACCCTGCTAGTAGTACACACACACACACACACACACACATATATCTCATACCCTGCTAGATTTTACATATGCTGGAATATATATAGCCGGCTTCTCCCATCATTTCTTACAGTGGCACAATTCTTTTATTTTAAGGAAAGTTTGAAATGTGTGTAAAAAGTAATTTTCTGAGGTAAATGTGTCTGTTGCTAATTACGGCAATCCCGGTAATAGATGGTTCCTCACACAGCTTCTGCTGAACTAACTTCCTGTAATTTATTCAGGAAAATGTCAGGATTACACAGACCGCTTTAGGTGTAGTTCCAGCAATCACATTCATAACGTATTCCCTCAATCCAGTCACTGACTAGACATAGCGGTCTCTTTAGTAGTGACTGGCCAATTTACTAATGTTGGTTGCCCCACCCCCAACACAAGACTACAATGTATACATCCTCCCAAGATCCAGCTAGCACCCATGTGATCCACCTGTGAACCTGGGCACTCACTTTAACATGAGTCTGCAGGCTCTCACAGAAAGCATTGGGACAGACTACCCTATTTGTCACAATGAATACATGGTTATTAGAAACTCATGCAGTTAGATATATAGGGGTATATTGACTAAAGTACAGGTTTATAGAAATGCAGATGTTGCTCATCGCAACCATTCAGATCATACTTGTCATTTTATCTAACAGATTTTAGCTAACATCTGATTGGTTACCATGAGCAACATCTCCACTTTTATAAACTTCACTATAGTAAATAAACCCCGTAATCCCGTGTAGATTCTCCTACAATTGTATTATACATTGTAGCTCCACATTGACCCGTGAAGCCGCGGAACTCTTGGCAGAGGATAATGTATTACTAGTATAAAGAACCTTGTGCCTCCAGCATGGAGTAAGATAATGGGTTATTTCATATTCCCGCCACAACAGAGCAATATTGTTAGTCGCTCAGCGCATGCGTCCCAATTGTTAGCGCTCAGGGACGCAGTACAGAAATGAACAGTGGGTTTTATTAAGCGATACTGGGAGGAAAATGGTTGGAGGGTAGGTAACTTGTCACTGAAACCTGCTGCACCCAAGGACACCAAACCGCTCACAAATGGCACTATACTTATATATACCCTGCTAGACTTCACCTGCTGTGAGTACATGCATACACTGGGATATATATACCCTGCTAGACTTCGCCTGCTGTGAGTACATGCATACACTGGGATATATATACCCTGCTAGACTTCGCCTGCTGTGAGTACATGCATACACTGGGATATATATAGTGTTCATTCTAGCACCCGCTGTCTTTGAAAACTTATGCAGTTCCTGTTCCCTGCCTGGGGTGTCCGCTGTCTGCTGTGGTGTTTCTAGCACAGGTCTGGTTTGCATATCAGTGCTGATATACAGACCACACTGTGCTAGAAGCACTACAGCGGACAGCGACACCCCAGGCAGGTAAGAGGAACTGCATGGTTTTTCAAAGATGGCGAGTGCTAGAATGAACACTATATAGCCTGCTAGACTTCGCCTGCTGTGAGTACATACAAACACTGATGTATACACCCTGCTAGGAATAGAGTATTTGTGATATAGCTAACATCTGGCACCATACTTATGCAGGGTACACACCAGGACAATTTGGCCCAAAATGACCCAATTTAAATACAATCTCTTTAGATAAAGCCTGTTTTGGGCCATTTCTGATCTGATCCGATGCACGGTCCCGCGGGTCTGTAAACAACCATTCTAGTGGGTACGGGTCGCGATCAGATCGTGCCCAGATCGAATGCAGATTGTAAGCGGGTCATGAGCTCCCGTGAGCCGGTCGCACGATCCTCTTCTGAACCGCTCACGATCTGCATCGTTGTGTTGTGTACCCAGCATAAGACAGACAATCTGCCAGTAAAGATGCTCCCAGACAGAAAACACCTGAAGACCCTGCAAGTGGACGTCTGCCTTTAGATGAAACGGCCACTGCATTAGCATAAGACTCTGCTGCGTATAACTCCGAATCACACATTGTGCTGTGCTCCTCTCTCATCTGCATATGATGAAGTCCAACACCTTTATTATTTTATTATAAACTGGAATAGTATTTGCACCCACAAACGTGCTGCCACCCCTTAATGTAATGGATGTACTTTGATTTTTTTCTGTTATTTCATAATATACAGCCGGGTTGGGTGAAGGAGTTCAGAAACATACTTCTCTGTCAAGGACATAGGTATAATGATGTATACATAATCCCATGGCTCAGTGGGTGATCCTCTGTGCTGTAAGACTGTAAATGCTCTAACATTCTGTCTTGTGCCAAGTAGGACGTTGCTTGATTTAAGTAATGGGTGTTGACTTTTAAATAGTAGCTTGTGAGTTCTTATTAAAATGATGCAATAATCCTCTACCTATATATGACAGGAGGGTCAGGACTGGGTAGGTGGGCCTGGGGTTGTTCTTAGACACAGGTGTGACCTCCTCACTGTCCAGGGTGTAATGTGTTGGGCAGATCCGGACCGGATTTTGCAGACTGCTGGGAACACTAAGGTAATCGGCAGCATCTAACGGATTGCCTTAAACTTCTGCTCGGAGGAGAGTTCAGGACGCCTGATGTTGACAATGAGATATACTCAGGGGAGGGGGCTTAGGGACTGGGTAGCATAACGGTTTCAGGACCAGGAAGGTCCTCTGACCTCATGTTTGTCCAGTGGGGGCCAAAATTGTATAACTGTTGCCGCGACTGCTTCGCATTGTTCTGTGACCTGCTGTGACACAAGGCCTGACACTTGTGCAGTGTGTCAGGCTGCAGAAACGAACCAAACCCACTGTCTTACTGTGCTGATATACTGGTAAACATGCACTTAAACATATCCAATTGTGTACATTTGTGTTAAGATTAATGTTGTTAACTGTATCCTTCTATAACAGGGCTGCACCACAAGTATGACTCCTCCAAATCCTCTACCTATGTTAAGAATGGCACCGACTTTTCCATTCAGTATGGCAGTGGGAGCCTGTCCGGATACCTCAGCCAGGATACCGTCACGGTAAGAATCTAGTTATCCGCTGAGCTGTGTTTGGGCCATTTTGTGATTATAACCGATATTCAGCTCAGGAATTCCCTACATACTAATGTAGCCAACAAAATGTCTCCTAAACCGCCTGCAGGAACATGTAACCGCCGCCTCCTGGTACAGTGACCTGTATTCTCTTCCTCCTCCAGATTGGAAATATGGCAGTAAAAGGACAGCTTTTCGCAGAGGCCATCAAGCAGCCCGGTATCACGTTTGTGGCTGCAAAGTTTGATGGCATTTTGGGCATGGGCTATCCGCGAATCTCTGTGGACGGGGCCCCTACTGTGTTCGATGACATTATGCAGCAGAAGCTCGTGGATACCAATGTATTCTCCTTCTACCTGAACAGGTGACGACCCACAATGCAATGCTACTTTTATTTGTAATTAGGGGCAAGGTTTACGATGCACATGAACAGCCCTGTTTATGAAGGATTTGTGTTTGTATTGGAACGTCTGTGTTGGCATTACTAAGGTGTATCTGCAGAGCTGATAGACCATGTCTAGGGTTGACCGTCGATAGTTTGTCATGCACAAGGTCATAATGGCAATGGTCGACACATAAAAAGGTTGACTTCCCATTTTTCAACAATTTTTTAAAAAATTTTCATACTTTACTATCCACCTGAACTCCGATTTTCTGGAAGAATGGCGCGTGAAGCGGTACACTGTTTGGGGTTCCAAGGTGTTAACATTGAAAGAAAAAAATAAGGAAAACTTTTTGCTTTTAGTCAATGTCGACCCCCTGACTCGACCTAGGCATTGTCTATGAGCTGATTCACACCCTTACTAATGGGACCTCCATGCTATAAAGCACTGGTCGCCAACCTGACACAAGTAACTGGCAGCTAGCGATCGCAATCCAGGTAGCTCCAACCTCACACCCCCCCCCCCCCCCCCACGATCGCAATCCAGGTAGCTCCACCCCCCCCCCCCCCAGCTAGCGATCGCAATCCAGGTAGCTCCACCCCCCCCCCAGCTAGCGATCGCAATCCAGGTAGCTCCACCCCCCCCCCCAGCTAGCGATCGCAATCCAGGTAGCTCCACCCCCCCCAGCTATCGATCGCAATCCAGGTAGCTCCACCCACCCCCCCAACCTCAGGGGCAGTCCGTAATTACCTCCCGTGTGTGGCATAATGTATCATGGGCATTGCAACAATATCACTGTGTTAATTAACTGCATTGTTGCTTTTCTATGAAAAAAGTATTTCACTTTCATTAAATAACTTTCCTTTTTTTTTTTTTTTAGCCAGATTATTAGATGAATAGCTCTTCAGAAGGTTTAATTTTTCTCGATTGGCTCACACCCAATTACGGTTGGAGACCACTGCTATAACGTTTATCATTTCCAATCCTTAGATGCCTGTATAAAGTATCTTTTTGGTTTGGTATTGCCTGGCTTATATCAGATGTTAGAAATACTGTTTGTTGGGTACACACTCCGGGCATATTGGAATGGCTCTGCTGCCAGACCCATCGGGCGGCGGATTTGGTAGGTGTGTATGCATTGCGATGTTGGGACACTGCGCTGTATTTGATTCAGCAGCTTCCTATATTAAAGGTTATTTTAATAGTGATAAAGGTGATTTTAGGAGCGCTTTGTAGGGGGAGGGAAATTAGAAAAAGTAATAAAATAAAAAATAAATAAATGAATATAATAATAATAAATAAATAAAATAAAAATTAAAAATAAAAATAAAAATAAGAAATAAAAAATAAAAAAATATAAATAAAAAATAATAATAATAAATAAAAATGTAAAATAGCCAAATTTTATGCAGTTGGAAAGAATACTTGATTAGTATAAATGTTTACACTCTTTTGAGTGAATATTTTATGGAGGACTGGTTCAGTCAGGTAGATCAGCTTACCCTATCCTTTCCCTACCTGGGCCCAGGTGGATTCTGGTTCCTTTTAGTGTCGGAATAGGAAGGTTCACTACGAGCAGATGTCCTTGCTCCCACTGCCTTTGAGGTGCAGCGCTGACAGGAGGTTTTGTTTGGCGGTGTTCAGTCTTTGCGGCCGCCGCTTTGAGCTCCGTGCGGCGCCGCCCGGCAGATGACGTCACTCTCTTGCCGGTGATGTGAAAAGACGTTTCCCGCTTGTATTCTCCTTCCCCGAGTCCACGCTTCAGTGTGTATGCACCTTACCAATTGATAAATCGGTTGATGAATCTGTCAGGTGATGTCAACCATTGTAGAAAAAAATATGAAAGATTTTTTTTTATTGTATTGTCAGTTTTTACAAAAACCCATTCTCATGATCCTTATCCTAGGGACCCAGATTCCCAGCCTGGAGGGGAACTGTTACTGGGAGGCACAGACCCGGAATATTTCACAGGAGACTTCAAGTACTTTAACGTGACCCGCAAGGCCTACTGGCAGATTCGCATGGACCAGTAAGTGGCTGCTAAGTGGTGAGATGGCTTCACGCGTTGTGTTTGTGTCCTCCTGGAAGCCTTGCTCAGGGTGTTCGAAGACTGTGGTTGTGTTTGGAGCTGTATATAGCAGTAATGTGATGTGATAATATCACCTCATCCAGAGGACCCAGCTGTTACACTGGAAATACATTGGATTTATACAACTCCCGCTTCTTTCTGACTCAAATACATGTCATTCATTTACAAACATATTCCAAATTAAAATAGAATTTGGGGGGTCATTGGAAGTCCCACCCTAGGCCTCCGGCTGGGAGGAGGGGTGTTGGCAAAACTAGTCGCTAGGTGGCAGTGTAGGATTAAAGCTGTGTTCACAAGAGCAACGAAGAAGCAGAGAAAGACGCCTCATATAAATCCATACATTCAGACATAAAGAAACCACTACAATGAAAGTATTAGTAGATTTACATTCCTATACTGATGGCACTCACATAGTGGACCTTATTCTGGTCCGTTGGCAGCCAGCGTTTATTCGCATGGGGGCCGATGTTTGGCGTATGCACATGTGCATACGCCGGGTGCATGCGGCCTCGGCGTACAGACTGGGGGGTGGAGCGTGGGGTGACGGTGGCGAATAGTCATGTCCATTGGGAACACTGGGTGTTCCCATGGTAATCTGACCGTGACGTCGGTGCCGGGGGCAGGCAGCTGACATCACCGGATGTCAGCTGCCCGCCCACTTCCTCCCGAGGGTGCACGCAAATCTGAGAGTCACTTAGATACGCGCGCACGTTCCACATCATTCGATGGTCGGCAACCATCGAATGATGTGGGTGTTCACCCACAGGCTGCGAATGGATGTTAATGTTAAACATCCATTCGCAGGCCCTACGTGCAAATGCTGTGAGGGGGGGGGGGGTAGCTGTACCCCATTTTCAAGGCGGGTTCCACTTGACTCGCAAAGGTGTGAATTCACATCCGAGGGAGTCAACCCCCCCAATGTGTATGATGAGCATTTGGATTATGGTTCCCTCATAGTGGAAAACATTGTGTTGTCTGCAGACTAGGATTCCCCTCAAAGCTTAATGAAGAAGGAATTGGGATTCTGGTAATGGCTGATGGGGGCAAATGCTGTATGTGTGGTGGATGACCAGGCTTGCTATGATAAACACATAGATGTGTACAGCTTGAACACACCACTATGGTTTGCGACCATAGAACACCTCACCTCACCTTGACTGTGTGTTTTATTCCTTTTTGCGGCTGAGCAATGACTAAGACATGAGTAGTGTTGTGTTCCCTGACATCCGTCTCTCCCTGACAGAGTGAGCGTTGGAGGGAAGCTCACGCTGTGTAAAGGCAGCTGCGAGGCGATTGTGGATACAGGGACCTCCTTGCTCATTGGCCCAGTGGAAGAAGTGACTGCACTGCAGAAAGCTATCGGAGCCATCCCCTTGATCCATGGAGAGGTGCGTATTTATTATACACATGGGACTATTCCGTCCATAATATGAATAAGATCTTTTTGTATATTGTGCATAGATTATACACTGAAATAAGAACTTAACCCAACGTTTTCTGTGAGAGATCCTCAAAATATCCGCTCACAGCAACTGTTCTGCTCACTGCAACTAAATCGCTCACAGCAACTGTTCTTTTAGTATAAATAAATACAAATACAACCAAGTCAGATGAATTGAAGTTTAGTTAAATATTGCACCCAAAAAAAGAACAGTCGCTGTGAGGGACACTGGCATTCTAAACGGATATTTTGAGGATCCGCCACAGCTACGTTGGCCCTCAATGAGTTAAGCACTCCATATAGTTCCACCAGCCCTGACCAAGGATGTGGGGTTGGCTGTGTGTAATGAGAGACAAGAAATTCTCCTCAATCCCCTAATCCTTGGATAACCGAGCTGGGTATAGATGGAGAGATGTACAGGATATAAGATTACAGCTTTGTGTCACGTTTGTGTGACCCCTGTTCAATTTCCAGTGCATCCTTCTGAGGTAGGACTGTCACTGCTGTTACTAGTCCAGTGCTCTTCCACAGTAATGTGTAGTTACTATATCACTGCCTGCATGAGTGGTGGGTAATTTCTGTGACCTCCTCTAATGTGTCTCTTGTAGTATATGGTGCTGTGTGATAAAATCCCCTCGCTGCCTGTTGTCACGTTCACGTTTGGAGGACAGGAGTTTAGCCTAACCGGAGAGCAGTACGTGCTGAAAGTGAGTACTTGGAACTTGTGTAAATGTGATGGCTGGGGTTACGTGTAGTAGGGGTAACGTGACCACGTTGTACGCCTGCTTAGTGACCGGTGCATGTAGTAGATATGCATGCACGTGTATGTCATGAAATCCATGTGGAGGAAATGGGTTAATTGCAAATACTGACCTCCCTCTTCTCCAGGTGAACCAGTTCGGCCACACTGTCTGCATCAGTGGCTTCATGGGTCTTGACATTCCTCCTCCAGCTGGACCACTCTGGATAATTGGAGACATCTTCATTGGCCAGTATTACACTGTGTTTGACCGGGCTAATGACCGTGTGGGATTTGCCAAAGCAAAGTAATCTATCTCTAGACTTTCCGTCACCACAAACCCTAAGAGGCCCCAACGTCGTCACTTTCACAGTCGGCCTCCAAGAGCTTCATCTCCCCTCCAAACCTCCTTCTCTGTAACCAGGGTGGTGACCTCTGTCAAAGTATAAGAGAGCTTTGTTGGTGTCTGAGTTAAGGGCACCAGGGTATTTCAACCACTCTACTGAAGGCACACTAACAGTCCAGGTTTAAGGATAGTCATACCTAAGCAGAGTTGGCTCAATTAGTACCTCCGTTATTTTGATTAAATATCTGTGCTCAAGAAGGGATACGGCAAAAATATGGACTGTGTGTTAAGCTGGGTACACACTTCTCAATTTATCGGCAGATATATCTGCTGACAAATTCTCCATACACTCTGCCCGATCTGTCGGGATTGACCTCACAAATTTGGTGGGCGCAGTTGCATAAGTCCGACAATTAAACTGTCAATCATCGCTGGCTCCAGTGCAGGTATACAGGCTGTCTGTCTGCAGATCGTCTATACACCCTTCATGATGCACCGATATATCGTCTGTCATCTGTGTTGCACAGCTGACGCCATATGCAATGTGATCAAAGCTGTTCACAGACCTATTGCTTGTACACACCCACCGATGGTCCAGCAATATTTCATCCATTCAATTGAACTTCTGATAAATTGACCAATGTGTACCCAGCAAAAGTGCAGACCAAGAATGGGGATCCCTGCTGTGTGGTGTAACAGTGGGGAGTGTTCACAGATTTCCTGTATTTATCCTGCAAGATCCGTTATATCCATGAATATTGAAATTGTTTTTGCTATAGTCTTTTGCTGTATTAGCCAGTGGTGTAACGCGGGTTTCATTCATTATATTTCTACTGGGAAAATAAGACTTTCAATGACTACTGTCCATTATACCATCATGTGAAATTCCAGGCATGGCCTTAATCTGTAATTGTAGGATGTTCCTGTCTTCTCATCTTCTTCTAAGAAATAGAATGCTAATAAGGACGAGTGGGTGTGTGGGCATTGGTCACTAATTTATGGGAGTGTCTCTCTTTCTAACATCATCGATTAATGGTGAGGTTTTTTTTTGTTTGTTTTTTCATAGTATTACCAATGGATAATAATGGTATCATCTTGGGGGTTACAGAATAATTTTGGCGTGGTGTACATGCAATGCAATATCCAATAGTCGTTCTTCCATGATTTGTGTGTATTTATAGAAATCTTTTTTGGCTTTTTTCATCTTGTAACTTCAGTAACTTTTGTGTTTCAATTTAAAGTTTAATTTGAGATGTAAATCAGCGACTTGATTTCCGGGGATTTTTCCGGAGGCAGGAGAAACAAGGTTAAGTGGTGTCTCTTCTTTTTTTTTTGGGGGGGGGGGGGGGGGGGATTAACTGTGGTTAAATGAACCCCCCAAGTCTAATTATAATGAAAAAAACATTCCCAGAATAAGGAATGTGATTGTTCGGAATGGATCTGTAATAAAATGGCTAACATTTATTTTTGGTAGTGGGATCGCAATAACTTGGCGTTTATCATGAATGTATTCTTCCCAGGTTACAAGAACCTCTGTATGGATACACTGACATGTTCTGTTCTCGTCTCTTAGAAATAATTTATGCCACGTGAATTTCAGGAAATAAAGTTTTTTTTTGTTTTTTTTTTCTTTGTGGAGTCTGTTTCTTTTATTTCTTGTCAGACCTTACACAAGACTTGACAACCTTACAACAGTTGTTTTCAATGGAAATTAAGTTTGTATATGGGCGTTACGGATGCCAGTTTCCAGACAACTGTTGGCATCCTGAACAAATATACCAGGGTGGGTAGGCCTGTGGAGAAGAGGCTAGGTTTAAGAACTACAAGGTGGGTTATGCTGCATGCAGGGTGGATCGGGCACTAAGGTGGGATGTGTAGTGGTTAGGCTCCCGGGGGGGGGGGGCTGGGATATTTACCAATGAGTAGGGATGCCAGTCCCAGGGCATTATTCTGTTAAATCCCGGGATTGGCCTCCCTAAATTAAAGACAAAAGAAAAGACACAATGCAACCGACCACCTCCTCCACATCCCCCCCCCCCAAATGCTGCCTGGAATTAAACTGCCGATCCCAGTATTGGTCACCCTACCGATGAGGTGTCTATACCCTCAAGATCGGGATGCCTCTGTCAGGCTTCTGACTGCCAGCATCTCAGGGCTGGGATCCCCTATACCAGGCATGTCCAAACTGTGGCCCTCCAGCTGTTGTGAAACTACGCATCCAAGCATGCCTTGCCATAGTTGTAGAATTCCTTAATGGCAAAACTGTAGCAAGGCATGATGGGACTTTTTATAACAGCTGGAGGGCCATTGTTTGGACACGCCTGCCCTACACAAACCTTCAAATTCTGTTTCCCCATCACACATAAGGATTTGGTTTCACTATAGAATGCATTTTGTATTGTTGGGAATTTTCCATGAAATCACTAGCATAGCATTTGGTATGTTGCCACAATCACACACAGATTCTAGGTATGCTGCATATCTTTTAGTCTGCGTGTGCGGCCTTTTCTCCTAGTGATGTGAATAAGATGCATTGTCCGGTAGAACGCTTGGTGCTGGCTGAGTCGCATACGTTCTGCGGCTCATAATGTACAGAGAACGTTGCTTCTGTGTATAGACCGATATTTCCATAGCTGTGACTGATCAATTCTGAGAGCGTAGGGCACTGGCTGGTGTGCACCATACTTGCTACAATATATGAAGTTCTCTTTATATCTACCTTCTGTGCTGTGGCATCCCATCATGTCCGATCCTGTGGTGTAAATGTTAAACAACGGTGCCAGCTCATACAGACCTGATGGAAAGCTTAGGAAGAGGCTAAATAGGAAACCGGAGGGCCTAATTCACAGATGGAAGCAATGCCGATGTGTATGAAGTGGTGCCATGTACTTCTGTTTCCACCAGTGTGCACTGCGCATGTGCTGTAATGGGCTTGCAGTTGTAGGGAGGATTTATTTTCAAAGTCACCGGCAGTGATAGTTGCGGGATGTAACGGCGAAGTTAGCACGTGTCTACGATTCCAATTGTGATCCCCGATGCAGTTACTATGGCTGCAGCGTCTTGCGGCCAGCAGACATGTTGCGTCACTATAGGGTTAATCAGAAGCTCTGTGTTTGACCGATGTCCGTGCAATGTTTGCATCTCTGTACGCGATTGGAGGTTCTGAGACACAGCCAGTGAGCGTTTCAACACAAATCCCAGTGGCTGCTACATTTGCGTATTACGGCACCGTTACAGCGCGTAAGTTTGCGTTTGTGGTGGCATTACCTTCCATCTCTGTAACATACCTCAAGTCATGGGAAATGCAGAGTCTTCTGAAGGTGCGGCAGCCCTGTACAGTGTTAGCTGTCCTGCAGTGTGATACAGACTGCTGGGCTGTCGTGACAATTACCTGGGTGTCCAGTTCTTCCTGATTGGTTGTACCTGTAGCACCGCCCAGCCATTATCCTGATTCACAATCATGCTGCATTTCGTTTTGTTCCCTAACAATAAAGAAATCCATGGAATTAATTACCAGAATTGCTGCACAGCGCCGTCACACTGTGGTGCCATCGGTTATTAGTAAATAGCGCACAGCTGGTGTCCTAGGCTATTAACGATGTCTAATTTAATCAGGACCATCCGATTGGAATTGGACACGCTATAGCGCACAGTCTATTAGACTATTGCACAGTTCTGCAATAGATCGGCTATGGATTAAAGAGCAGTCAAGCTTTCAGCTGTTATGGAATGACTGCTGAGACTTGTAGTTCTACAGCTGCTGGAGAGACAATGGTTGATGTGCTATAGCTTAGCGATGTGTACTCTGCAGTGTGGCAGCTATCTACATGCTCTGAGATAGTGCAGGAAGCTGAGGCCATAACTCACTAGAACCTAGCAGTAATATCGCTGGCAGCACTGGCGGATTCCATGCCACCAGGTTGCACAGCAATTAATTTCCCTGCAATGCAGGCTCTCCTGTCTTTAATGGAGTTTTGGATCAGGTTATCGTTAGGACACTGTACAAGGAGATTAGTTTAAGATAACACTAGAGGAACATTCCGTTTGCAGGATGCACTGTAACAATCGTGTTATTATGGGGTAAATGTATTATTATTACATGTATAGAGGTGGAGCAGCTGCAGTAGCGCTGAGATGTATTATCCTCTTGTCCGCCAGAGCGCGGGACGCTTATGCGCAATGTCTTCCCTCGATCCGGCTCCTGCATGAGCGACAGTTCCCAAGCATCGCAAGATTTCGCATGCAGCCGGTGGGTATGGGTCAAAGGGTCGACAGGCCATCGGTTGGCACCTGAAGAAGGTTAACTTACCTTAGCTTGACATGGTCAAAAGGTTGATTCAAGCAAAAGGTCGACATGTAAAATGTTGATATGAGTTTTCAAGTTCTTTTGGTGTCTGTCTGCATAGGTCGACATGGAAATGGTATAAGTGTATCGCGCCCCCTCACTACGCTCAGCACACTATTGTAATCTACTTCTACTTCTATGTCCACTTGGATGGTAAAGTATGAACAATTACATTTTTGAAAAAAAAAAGGTGAAAAACGAATGTCGACCTTTTTTTTAAGTCGACATACTGCTTGTGTCGACGTTTTGACCATGTTGTCCTAAGGTATTTCAACCCTTTTCATGTTTCTGAACCACTAATAGTGGTCGACTTATTGACTGTTGACCTTATTACTGTTGACTTGCCGACTGCATCCACAGTTGACAGCCGCCACAGCCAGGTATGGTGTACGCTTACACATCCATTTGCATGAGGCGTATGGGCGAAAAACCATTCGATGGTCGCGACCATCGAATTATTCCCCCCCCCCCCGTTCGCAAATAAGTCAGCCTAGACTTTTATTTAGTACAATAAGATATAAGCGATAACTCGCATATATCTAGAGAGCGCCACACAATAGGATGTAATCAATATAAATTTATTCTTGAGATATATCTCACAATAAAATTGTACAGTTAATAAAGACTCATAAAAAATATATAAAAAACAACAATGGAAAAGACAATATAATCGCACACACTCCTAATGAAGATTTTTAAAAGCTGTATTGACCAGCTATTTGTCTTTTAATTATTAAGTTCATAAAGTTTCTCCTCATATGGACTCAGAAAATAATGTATAAGAATTAGTTCACTCAGAGTGATCAAACAGACCTCGATTCCTTTGGATTTTTAATAGCCAATGGGAATTCCTGATGGTATGCTGGGCTCTGTATGATTAACAGACAGCTCCAGCTCCCCTGTCAGCGCTCGCCGCCTGTTGACGACCCGCTGATGTGATGTTACACAGGGGGCGAGCCGTCCGTCTCCGGCGAACAGCGCAGATGGAGGTTGCTGTGTGCCGGGAATCACAGATGTTAGTGCACTGTGCAAAACTCACCCAGGTTAACTTGAATTACCAGTCAGACGCCGGCTGATTGTAGATGGTGGGAACACTGGGGAGATTGCGGTGGAGCAGCAAGGAGAGGAACGGCTTGGAGGTTTTTAGAGGCAGATGGTCTTAGCGGTCACTCTGGGTCAACTGTGAGGAGTGCAAGCTGATATTGTTCCTTGACGCGTTTCTCCGCTATGTCAGTAGGCAGTAGAGCACAGCATACCATCAGAAATTCCCATTGGCTATTAAAAATCCAAAGGAATCGAGGTCTGTTTGATCACTCTGAGTGAACTAATTATTATACATCATTTTCTGAGTCCATATGAGGAGAAACTTTATGAACTTAATAATTAAAGGACAAATAGGACAAATAGCTGGTCAATACAGCTTTTAAAAATCTTCATTAGGAGTGTGTGCGATTATATTGTCTTTTCCATTGTTGTTTTTTATAGTCTTTATTAACTGTACAATTTTATTGTGAGATATATCTCAAGAATAAATTTATATTGATTACATCCTATTGTGTGGCGCTCTCTAGATATATGCGAGTTATTGCTTATATCTTATTGTACTACATTGTTCTCCTACAAATTAACCAATTTGTAATTGGAAGCAGCCAACTCTTTGTATATTGATATATATTTTTATCTCTACCATTACTACATAAGAAAAAAAATTTGTGTGTAATTTTCAATTTGATAAATACCCCCCCCCCCCTTTTTTTATAAAGGGGTGAGGTTATTAGTTGTGCCCGATTGGTTTGTTCTTTCTGAACCATAGTTGTTAGTTTTAGACTTTTATTTGCCTTTGAAATGGCCGAGGACGGGAGGTCATGTGACGTCAGCCACCTGCCCCGTGCAAGCTTTTGCCACGCCCATGTTTTTGTGGGCATGCCCAGGAAACGCTGGGCATCCCCATGCGACAGCCCCCTGCCCGCCCACTACCTGCCCCGCTGTGTACGAACACCTTGGCGGCTGTGACAGTCGCCAAAGGCATTCGCACATCGGTTCTGCACATGCGTATATTCACCGATACGCATGTACAGGCCTGAAACATGAGTCCCCACAGCAAATTTGCAGGGGACTGAGTCAACCTGAATCAGGCCCATAATGTGAGTCATGACTAAAATGTGCAAACATTGACTCACAGTGACTTTCTATGTATTCTGTATATCATCCCTGAGTGCCACTTCTTGGTGTATGGATACACAACACAGCAGAATCCAGACCATAGTCAGAAGCCTGGCGTAGGGATACATACTTTGTGCACAACGCCGGTGCCAGAATCCCAATTGTCGGCATTCCGATTGTAAGTATGCTGGGGAGGGTTAGGTTACAGCGAATGGGGGGTTAGGGGGAGGGTTAGTATACGTTCCCAAACGGTGTCGGGATCCTTACCATCAGTCTGTCTTCCCACCACCAGCATCAATGCTATATACTGTATATGCAATGTAAGCTATAGTTCAGGGTTGCCGACCCTCCCGGAATTACCGGGAGTCTCCCGAAAATCGGGTCATTTAAATGCCGCAATCCGCGGGTCTCATTTTAGCCCCGCCCCCTCCACGGAGATCCGTGAATGCAACTGTTTACCACAATGGGGCGGGGCTTAGTGATGTGGCGTTCAAGCCCCGCCCCCGAGCAGCTGCTGAAACTCTCCTCTCCAGGCTTCTCCCGGAGAGGAGAATATTAAAGTCGGCAACCCTGCTATAGTTTAAAAAAATGTTATACTTAAGAAAGCCAGAGGTGGCGCTCAAGGACTTTAAATAATTCAGTAAAAGTAGGACGATGATTCAACATTTCAGTTTTCAATATAAACTTTCTACAGAAGGATTCTTTTTCTCCAAGGATCTTTGATGAAGAGCCCAGACTGGACTTGAGACGGTTTCTGGATGGCTCACAGACCGTGTCTAGGTAGACAGTCAAAAGGTCGACATGAGCTAGGTTTATTTTGGCAAAAGCAAAAGGTCGAGAGATGATATTGGTAGAAAAATGAAAAAGATGACAAGTTTTTTATGTTTTTTTTTTCCCCGTTACTTTTTCATGATTTACCATTGACGTGGAGTCTGACTGGGATGGGAAAAGTGGCGAGGGAAGCAAACCATGTGAGGGTACGCACTACACTAATTGAGTCCATATGCTCAGGTGTCAGTAGTGACTCCAAAAAAGCCTGAATAACCCATTTTGATTTTTTTCATGTCGACCTTTTTCTTGTATTTTGTTTGACCTTTTGTCATTGTCACCTATTGTCTGTCTACCTAAAAGTGAGCTAATCCACACTCACTTGAAACACATCAGAGAATTTATAGATTAGCAGCTTTTGCCCAATTGGTGTTTTATTATTGCTACGGGGGTAAGACATGTTTTCCCCACCACAGTGATTGTCTATTGGTGTGGTGACAGTGAGGCAACATGTCCTCTGTCTGTGCCATTCCTCCTCTGTGGTGGTATTAAGGATTGTAGGGACATTTATGGCTCAACATATAATATGGGTGCAAGGAATAGTGTTCTGCCACACTCTCTCGCGTGTATACAATACCTGTAACCAGGATTGGGCTGGTTATCAGGAAATCGCTGGTGTTCTCTACTTCCTGGTGGCTAGACTCCTCCTCTGAGGATCAGATTCCAGCCTGTGCGCTTGAATTACACATTACCTTATACTGCACAGGACTGTGGTGTATTTTCTGCAGTGCATTGGTGTAATTAATCGAGTACACTGCATGTGATATCAGTATTTACTATACTATATATTTATCAAGAGGTCTAAAGCAGTGGTGTCAAACTCAAGGCCCCCTAGCTGTTGTGGAACTACATGTCCCAACATGCCCTGGCACAGTTTTAGCAATCCAATCTGTGGCATGGCATGCCGAGATGTGTAGTTCCACAACAGCTGGAGGGCCATGATTTTGACACCACTGGTCTAGACCGTGTACTCTTTAGCCAAACCACAGTCATACACATGGGCTCTACCAATGCATCGGGAAAACATAGGAAATATGAGCAGATTATTGAGAATGTACACACACTGCCTGATCTGTGGATGTGACAGATTGGAAAATTGATCCTGGATAAGATTTTCCTTATTTATTGTTAAATTCCAAAGCAGTCCCTTCATAATCCATACATGACAAAATAGGCCAATGTCCAGATTGTTGGCAAATTGGCCCAATAATTGTAGCCTAGCTTTAAACCATTTTACACTGTGATTAGATTTTAGGGTACTTATGTATTATCTGGGCTCCCATGTTAAATGCACCCCATTTTTTCATACCCCTACTATCCAACTATGCATGGAGTTGATTTTATATAGTGTGGCGAGCGCAGCGAGCCACCGGGCCCGAAGCTTGGCGAGCGGACGCGGTCTCATAAGAAAAACGGGAGCCCAGATATTACATAAGTACCGATTTTAATTTGGACACACCACACCCAAATCTACATCTCTCTGCACATCTGTCCCACCTGCAGCACTACTTAGTTGTGCCCAGGTGTTACGTCTGCCCCACCTGCGGCACTACTTGGTTTTGCCCAGGTGCTACATCTGCCCCGTCCGCAGTACTACTTGGTTTGCCTAGGTGTTACATCTGCCCCAGCTGCAGCACTACTTAGTTGTGCCCAGGTGTTTCATATGCCTCAACTGCCCGGGTATACATCTGGAGCGCTACTTGGTTTTGTCCAGGTGTGGCATCTGCCCCACCTGCAGCACTACTTTGTTTTGCCCAGGTGCACAGTTGCTTACTTTTTTTGTGCTTTGTATTCAAATCAGAATCAAGTCTTGTGTCATGAAATGAAGGAGGAGTCTTGTTCAGGTGAGCATCTTTATGCTTCAAACCCATAATCCTCTGCTCTGCCCCATCTTGGCAAAACATTGTATCTATACAACTTGCTATGGTGGTCTGAGATCTAAGCTCACATATTACAGGGATGGGGTCAGGCCAGAAAAGACACTTGAGTACCCCAACATCCAAATGTTTTCGGGATCTTTGAAAATTATAAAACTTGTTCCAGTATGAAAATCAATTTTCTACATTTCATAAAAATAGATGTCCAGGTTATTTTCCATTAACAGAATATGACATCTCTAATATTCTGAATGAACTCGTCCATTCAGGGCTGATGTCTTAATGTGAACGTCCCGTTCTCCCCATTCCTGCTGAGACAGCATTGTTCTGCTACAATGTCACATGCTCCTTTACGTTCCATTGATAATCTGATGCCGCACAACATCAGGCTGCTGCTATATGATATCTTAAGTGCTGCGATGTGCGAAGACATAGAGGAGAAATGGAATAATACCAGGAGCAGGGACATATGATCTGCATCACATTATCACCAGAACTCTGCTGTCACTGTGGATCAGAGGCGGATTTAGAACTCATGAGGCTCTAGGTAGGGATAGCCATCATTGCCATCGATGGTTGCCATTGATGGCAATTCTGCAACTGGCCATCGATAGTGCTTAACTATGCAATGGATGACCATCAATATTTTTACATATCGATAGTCATCCATTGTGTTTGATTCATTGGCCTTTGGGCCAATCAAAACACGGGGGTGGGGCTTCGCGGGTGTCGGGGGGTGGAGTTATGCTCTGTGTCCCGGCACTTTAAAAAAACAAAAACAAAAAAACATTGTTTTGCTGTTCCATGGATGGAGGGAAACCATCTGGTTCTCCCCCATCGATGGCAAAAGTATTTGACATCGGCCATGAACCATCGATGATTTTGAATCATCGATGGTCGATGGCCATCCCTAGCTCTAGGTAAGATCAGGGTTGCCTACCCTCCCGGAATGGCCGGGAGGGTCCCGAAAATCGGGACCCCCTCCCGGCCCCCCGGAAAGGTGGGCAATCCTACCGGAATCCTGGGCACCCCCGCTTAGCCACCTGATTGCCGCTACCTCCATCCTGCCCTTAGCGTTTGAATAACCCTATCTGCCGATCTCCGCTGAGGGGCCGGGCTAACTTACCACAGACCTGGAAGACGACAACTCGGAGACAGTGTGGGCAGAGATAACCGACAATAATAAGAAACCAAAAAACAAATTTATAATAGGGGTATGCTATAGACCACCAAATATAAATGAAAGGGAAGAGTCTCTTCTTTTAAACCAAATCAAACAAGCATCAAATCAGGGTCAGGTATTAATTATGGGGGATTTTAATTTACCTGACATTGATTGGGAAAACGAAACAGGTAAATCAGCAAGAAGCAATGGGTTCTTAAGCTTACTTAAAGACCAGTTTATTACACAAACGGTAGAAACTCCAACTCGTGATGAGGCGCTCTTGGACTTAGTATTAACAAATAACACAGACTTAGTTTTAAGTAATTGAACAATTAGGGAATAGTGATCACAATATGGTTTCACTGGAAATCAACTTCAGTAAATTACATCAAAAAGGATCTGCAAAAATACTAAACTTCAGAAAAGCGAACTTTGAATTATTCAGGGAAGCCCTAACAGGAATTGGGTGGGAAACGGTTATGGAGGGAAAAAATGCAGAGGAAATGTGGGATACTCTAAAAAAGGTGCTTGATTCACTAACTATTGAATACATTCCTAAAGTAACTAAAGGTAAATTCAACAAAAAAAATCCACCATGGTTGGACAAAGAAGTAAGATCAGCTATCAACAATAAAACCAGAGCCTTTAAATTCTATAAAAATAACTTGAATGAGGAGGCGTTCGCAAAATACAAAGAATCAAACAAAACTTGTAAAGGGGTAATCAAAGCAGCTAAAATATTATATGAAGAGCGCATAGCCACTGAAAGCAAAACTAACCCAAAGAAGTTTTTTAAATACGTAAATAGTAAACGTTTAATTAAGGAAAACATAGGCCCACTAACTGATACTAGTGGAAAAAGTGTTACTGAGGACAAGGGAAAAGCAAAACTGTTAAATGAGTTCTTCTCATCAGTATTTACTAAGGGAGAGCAGACTGTGGAACGAACATTTACCACAAACGGGACAAATAAGCCAGATCTCATTGTGGATTTCACGCCGGAGGAAATAATACTGAGGCTAAGCAAACTCAAAACAAATAAGTCACCAGGGCCAGATGGGATTCATCCGAGGGTATTAATGGAATTAAGGGATGAACTAGCTACCCCCCTACATTATGGAGGTTATTCTGATCGTAGCGGCCAAACGTGCGTACGTTCGCTATTAACGTACGCTATCCGTACGCGGCCGTTGGGGTTAAGTCCACCCACAAATCAGCCGCATACGTACGGGCAGAAACAACGTCGAAGGGGAGTGGCGTACAATTGAGCGTACGCCAACGTACACGGACGGACCAGCCCTTACACTCCGACAACTGGCGTACAATTGAGCGTACGCCACCGTTTACGGACGTCTCTCGTCCGTCTTCCCACCGACTTCTTGCGGCTATCTGAGCATACGCCAGCTTGCACGGACGGGTCCCTATTGTTTTCAATGGAAAACAGCTTATGTCACCGCTCGTGAGAGTGAGCGTACGTCCGTGTACGCTGGCATACCCTTCACATATATGGACCTGCAAATCTTGCCTTTCAACTATAATTATGAAAATTAATTAATTGATTTAATTAATTAATGTGCAAAATAGTGGGCATGGGCTTAAAACATTGCTGAAACATCCTTTGTAGGTGTTAGATGTGGTTTATGTTATTGTATCATAAATACAAAACCTATGTTTGTATTAGAGTGAACACGTTGACACATGTCGACTTGTGTAGATTGAGTGTGCTACTGTGTAAAGTCTATGAAAGCACGTAGTGAATGTGTCTAACTGTTTAACAAATACCTACCTTAGCATATATAAGCAGGTCTTAAAAAGATTCTTACCTTAAATTAAACAAACCTTTAAATGTAGAGAAGTATAGAAAGATAAGCTTCCAATGTGTTTGAGTGCTGTGTGTGGCTTGCAGGTAGTGAAATCATGGTTTTGACTTAATAGACTGCAGCATTGCTTATTACATTCAGGTGTATGTGTTTGAGTAGTAATCAGCGTAAATTAGCAAACCCAGGCGCACGCAGGCATGCAGTATCTGTAGGGGTGGTCTGAGCTGGCGGTTGGCGGCCGCCTGTTTTGTGTCCGAAATGAACGGTGCTTTAGGCGATCGTGCGGTAGTAGCACCGCTCATTTTTGGTGCACACCCCCGTGTACGCCCATATTTACGCCCATTTTCCCTCATTATTTCGGCCGCTCCCCTCAACACGCCCCTATGCCGCCCCCAATGCCCATACTCTCGCGTACAGGTTTTTTCGCACGGAGAGACCCGTCCGTAAGCGTTGTGGAGTGTTCGCGCCTGCGCATTAGCGAATGTACGCATGCTCAGATCATGAAAAACCCCGGAACGTACGCGTACGGCCCGGCCGCACCAACCAGAATAAGGCCCTATATCTTTAGCAAGTCACTATCGTCAGGTATAGTACCAAAAGATTGGAGAATAGCAGAGGTAGTGCCAATATTCAAAAAAGGAAAAAAGGAAGATCCCGCTAATTACAGACCCGTTAGTTTAACATCAATTGTGGGTAAACTATTTGAAGGATTTTTAAGGGATGGTATCCAGGAATATTTAGATCATCACCGTCTACTCAGTACTAACCAACATGGGTTCGTGAAAAATCGTTCATGCCAAACTAATCTACTAGGGTTCTATGAAGAGGTTAGCAAAAACCTCGATAATGGAAATGCTGTAGATGTGATTTTTCTAGATTTCGCTAAAGCATTTGATACTGTCCCACACAAGAGATTGATTAATAAAATGGAGAACCTAGGATTGGGTGAAAATATCTGCAGATGGGTAGGGAATTGGCTATGTAATAGAGAACAAAGAGTGGTTGTGAATGGTGCCGTATCAGATATGATACCGGTACTAAGTGGAGTTCCCCAGGGTTCAGTTTTGGGGCCCATTTTGTTTAACATTTTTATTAACGATATTGGGATAGGGTTACTCAGCAATGTATCCATCTTTGCGGACGATACAAAACTTAGCAAAGTCATCAAATCACCAGAAGATGTCACCATGCTTCAAAATGATCTTGCAATTCTAGATGAGTGGGCAAAAAAATGAAAGATGAGGTTCAATGTAGATAAATGTAAGGTTATGCACCTTGGGAGACACAACCAGTGTGCAAGTTACAACCTTAGCGGAGAGGAACTGGGTAATTCCATACTTGAAAAGGATCTAGGAGTCCAAATAGACAGCAATCTAGGATGTAGTGCCCATTGTAATGTAGCTACAAAAAAGGCCAACAAAATTCTGGCATGTATTAAGAGGGGAATGGAAACTAGGGACTCAAGGGTAATTATGCCACTATATAAAGCATTGGTGAGACCTCACCTAGAGTACGGAGTACAGTTCTGGGCCCCACACTATAAGAAGGACATCATAGAATTAGAAAAAGTCCAAAGGCGAGCAACAAAGCTTATTAGGGGAATGGAGAATTTAAGCTACAGGGAGAGATTAAGCAATTTGGGACTATTTACATTAGAAATGAGACGTTGAAGGGGGGACATGCTCAACATGTACAAGTATATCAAGGGCCAATATAAGGAACTGTCACACACCCTATTTTCTACTAGAAAGGAATCTAGGACGCGAGGGCATGAGTATAGATTAGAAGAAAAAAGATTTCATTCAGCTAGTAGAAAGAATTTCTTTACGGTCAGAACAGTCAAACTCTGGAACTCTCTTCCCAGAGAGGTGGTAACGGCTGGCTCATTAAATGCATTCAAGGCAAAGTTGGAGAAACATTTACTGGAGAAAAACATCCATGGGTACAAATAAGAAATATAATTTGTCTGTAAAATACCAGAACCTACCAAATCAGCAATGGATATCTATACCAGGTTGAACTAGATGGACGCAAGTCTTCTTTCAGCCTTACCTACTATGTAACTATGTGTCATTATAGCCCCGCCCCCTCCACGGAGATAGGCAAAACGGGTTATTTCCCATACTGGGGGCGGGGCTTAATGACATCACACTCAAGCGCCCCCCCCCCCCCCCCCCCCCCCGAAGTCATGCTGATAGTCTCCTCTCCGGACTTCAAAAGTCGGCAACCCTGGGTAAGATACCAGTTTTGGGCCCCCCTCCCTCCAACAGTACCTTGGCGCATGCACAGTCTCCCGATAAATGCTCAGATGTGTGAACATCGGCACTGCCTACAAATCTGAATGAGGCCCTAGGTGGTTTGAAAGTAGTCTTACTACCTGTGTCACATTTACAGTAAACTGCCCACATACAGTGGGTGACACCAAACATATTTTATCATATCAAAGAACATCAAAGGGACTTATGCTGGGTACACACCAGGACGACTAGGGCCCGATCCCCACAATCTAGATCCAATTCCGATCAATTGGATGTAGATTGTGTGCTGATTGGGCCCTTTTCTGTCCTGGTGTGGACCGATACCGATCCGATGCGCGGTCCCGCGGGTCGGTCGTTATTGAGATCCTACCTGCTGCAGGTAGGATCTCAGTGACGACCATACAGCCGGGTGCGGGTCGCCATCGGATCGGACCCGCTCACGGTGCACATCGTGAGCGGGTCGTGCCCCCCCGCGTCACCGTGAGCGGGTTGGACGAGACACTGACGACCCGCTCACGATATGCATCGTGAGCGGGTCGTCCTGGTGTGTACCCTACATTAGAGTAGAGAATATGGGCAGGTCCATGTGATGCCAGAACGTCACGTGGTAGTAGCTTAATGCTCCTTGGGAATATATTGGATGGCCAGGATATCTTTATGGGGCCCTATCCAGGAGCCTAGATTGCCTTGTGGCAAATCGGCCTCTGCAGTGGATGATGCATGGTATTCCTTCCCAAGATTATTCAGCACCCATGGCACATTTTGGGACAATATCTGGTGAATCGTGGTCAACTCCTGTGACCATGACCCTGCTCCGGCGATTGGGCCTATTTCAGACTTGATCGCAGCACAAATGTGTTCTTAAATTGGGCAAAACCATGTGCACTGCAGGTGGGGCAGATGTAACCTGTGCAGAGGGAGTTAGATTTGGATGAGTTCTTTTGTTTCTGTGCAGGGTAAATACTGACTGCTTTATTCTTACACTGCAATTTAGATATCAGTTTGAACTTTGAACACACCCCACTCAAATGTAACTCTCTATGCACATGTTGCATCTGCCCCACCTGCAGAGCATATGGTTTTGCCCATTTTGCGAACACATTTGTCATGCAATCATGTCTGAATTAGGCCCCTTGTACCATGAAGCCCTGCAGAGATGGGGGCTTGGATGGGTTTACCAGGTACTGCCATACACATCTCACGTCTGTGTCCCAGAGAGGCGGCACCGCTTGCACTGGCAGTAGTTGTGCCATTGCATTATCTACGTAATGTGTATGGACGGAGACCATCAGGGACAGATATACAGTATGAATGTATATGTAGGTATAACATACTTACTCTCCAGGTAGTTGCAAAGTCCTCCCTGGGCTACAAAATGCAGCACATATGATTTATATGTTTGAATGATTTAAAGAATTAATTCATGTAAATATTTCCTGCAAAAAAAAACATTTTTGTTTTCATTTGATTCACTGTTGCATCTGGCAGATTAGAGGCACAATTGTGTATGTTTGGCAGGTATTAATAATGTCTCATTAATCCATGTGACTGGCTGGGGACAGTGAAGCAGAGACAGGCTCTGCTTGTGAGCTGGCAACATGTGCTCCCAGCCCAGCTTGTTACTGCTGCTGTGTGTAGGGTAAAGTAAGGACATTGAGGTGAGATATAGCTAAATGTAAAGGCCCCCATACAGTGGTGTAAGTTCGTAACAGCAAGATATATATTGGTGCCCCCCCCCCCCCCCCTGTCTGTTCTAAAATATATGTATTTTATACACACATAGATAGATAGATAGATTGATAGATAGAACAAATATATATATATATATATATTTCAGAACTCAGCTAAAAAAGGGATATCATTGGCTTTCAATTAACTGATTTGAACCAGCAGAGGAGGAGAGGTGCCCGCTTGGGAGCAGGAGCCCGGCGGCAGATGACTCCATTGCCTCCCAGGTTGTACTAGTGTATGGGCACCTTGAAGATTGTACTAGTGTATGGGCACCTTGAAGGTTGTACTAGTGTATGGGCACCTTGAAGGTTGTACTAGTGTATGTGTACCTTGAAGGTTGTACTAGTGTATGGGTACCTTGAAGGTTGTACTAGTGTATGGGCACCCTGAAGGTTCTACTAGTGTATGGGCACCTTGAAGGTTGTACTAGTGCACCGATTCTCAAACTGTGGGTCCTGACCTTCTCAGCATGGGGTCGCGACTACACATTGCTGACCATCAGGCTGATGACTTTTCTAATCTCAGTCAGTGATTCAAGGAGTCTAAAATATCTGTTGAAATTTCTGTTATTTTAGACTTATTTTAGTCAGCTGTCTGCTGACTACACATGTGATGTGATGACCTTCTGCAGTAACATGCTGGAGTCCCGTAATTATTTTTATTGTCTGATGGGGTCCCAGAGCAAAATAGTTTGTGGATCCCTGTACTAGTGTATGGGCACCTTGAAGGTTGTACTAGTGTATGGGCACCTTGAAGATTGTACCAGTGTATGGGCACCTTGAAGGTTGTACTAGTGTATGGGCACCTTGAAGGTTGTACTAGTGTATGGGCTCCTTGAAGGTTGTACTAGTGCAGGGGTGGCCAACCCGCGGCTCTCGAGCCGCATGCGGCTCTCCCTCTTCTGATGTGCGTCTCTCTGCTGCCCGCCCCCCGTCCCCAACTTCCCTTGTCCTGAGGGGAGGAGAGCGCGCATCGCGCATCTCTCCTACCCCTCACTGTGCATCCTTGTGACTGCGCCGTCCGCCAATCAGAGCTCGCGGGCCGGCATCCAATCAGGAGCCGGCCCGCGAGCTTTGATTAACGGATGGCCCAGTCACAGGGAAGAGAGGGGGGAAGGAGACACGCGGTGTGCTGTGCTCTCCTCCCCTCGTGGACAAGGCTGCAGGGGGACGCAAGTCTGTCCTCTCCCCGCCCGGCAGCAGCAACAACAACGGTGAGTGCTGCTGCTGGTAAAGTAGCACTGTGGGGGCAACGCAGACGGTGGCACTGTGGGGGCATAGCATCTTTTTGGCACTGTGGGGGCAATGCAGATGGTGGCACTGTGGGGGCAATGCAGACAGTGGCACTGTCTGGGCATAGCATCTTTTTGGCACTGTGGGGGCAATGCAGATTGTGGCACTGTGGGGGCAATGCAGATGGTGGCACTGTGGGGGCAATGCAGATGGTGGCACTGAGGGGGCAATGCAGATGGTGGCACTGTGGGGGCATAGCAGCTTTCTGGCACCGTGGGAGCATACTCGGCACCATGGGAGCATATGTGTATCTGGCACTATTGGAGGCATATGTGTATTACACCCACCGCAGGGGTCCAAATAGACCACGCCCTTTTTTTGGCGCGCGCATGTTGTTGGCTCTTTAGCTTGACTAAAGATATTTTTCGGCTCTTTACCTCTGACCGGTTGGCCACCCCTGTACTAGTGTATGGGCACCTTGAAGGTTGTACTAGTGTATAGGCACCTTGAAGGTTGTACTAGTGTATGGGCACCTTGAAGGTTGTACTAGTGTATAGGCACCTTGACGGTTGTACTAGTGTATGGGCACATACACTAGGGCAACTCTCCTGCAATTTGGTCACTTTTCATCCGATTTGGTTAATAAATGGCATGGGTTTGACATCAGGTGCGATGCAATGTGCGGTCCCGTGAACATTGCATCGGAGCATCTGATGATCACACGGGCTTTACTATAGATAAGCCACCACCCCAAGCCTCCCGGCAGGTATATCGTATGCAGTCACTGCTGCCCGGGGGTTCCTGGGAATTTCAAGGGGGACCACAGGTGACTTCTCCCCTGGGAGAAATCGCCCTACTGTATTGTCACCTATAGATTTGGGTGAGTTATTTTGTTTCAGTGCACTATTTACTGTGATCCCTATGCTTCCGATAATTGCAGTAGGGATTTTCTTCCAGCAGTGCTGTATGTTTAGCTAACCTGTACTACAGGTCCTGTGGTGAGTGCATGGGTGGCCATCTGTGAGTGCTGAGCGTCCTCCCCTCTCTAAGCCAAGCACAGCTGCAATTTCTCTCACCTTAGTAAATGTTAATTGCTGAGTTATTTGATGTTTACATGAATTGTGTGGAGCCATAGGCAGCCTGTCCTGTCTCCATCTCTACCGCTCCTCCTCCTTTCTTCCCTCTCACTCCAGCATCTCTGGACAGCATCCTCCTCCCCCTCCATGGTCTGACTGGTACAGACGGTCTCTTGTTATAAGACATGCAGCTGCTCCTTCCTGCACTCTCTCCCTGGGGATACCCACTTGTCATAGACAGGCGATCAGAGTGGTCCTAACAAGCCCTGTGAGGTGAGTATGGAACCTGCTGACAAGCAGCTTTGGGTGAGATGCTTCTTCAGGCTACATGCAGTGTGATGCTCTGCAGGGGTCATAGCTGGACTACATGGAGGGCAGACCGGTGACTGTGGTCATTGGTATTTTCCCCTATTCATCAAGGGCGGTTGTTGTGCTTGTCTATGACAATCAGTTGGGCGACATGAAACAGTGACTGTTGTTTACAGTGATATAATTGCAGTGCAAAGCTTTGGACTGTGTGGGAATCATCCTGTGATGTCATTCATCTAGTTACATGTGCAGTGCAGCAGGCTGTATGATGCTGTGTGTCATCTCATATGCTGGGATGTGTTGGTGATTGCAGTGACAGACTGGGATGCTGGGAAGCTGCTGTGAGTGCTGTAGTGTGAAGTATGTTGAACATAGTGGGATGTTTAGAAGTGCTCAGTGCACCATGATCCTCTGTTAGACACAGATCGATGGTCTGAGGTGTTGGGTGCAGTGCAATAGCCTGCAGGTTATTGACAAGTTCTGATCTCGCCTGCAGTGCCCAGAGCAAAACAAAGAATGGATTTGTGCTGCAGAATCACACTGCAGAACTGTTGGATGTGAGCATGGTGGGATGTGAAGAAGGAGTAGGAGCTCGAGGAAGGGGGAAGGAGGGTCGAGGAAATGGTGGTGCAAAGAGAAACAGGTGTATCTATTACTTTCCCTTGAAGACACGGGTCTCCCACTTGTTCCGACCCCCCACCCTCGTCAAATGACGTCACTTGTTATCACGCACAATTCAGTTTGATTCTGTCACCAGCTTACATCCTCCAGTGTCTCACCCCCTCTGTCATCCTCCACTTCTCCCTGCAATAACCCCGACAGTCTCCCACACTTTAGTTCCCTGCCTTGGTTTTCATGCATGAGATCCACAGATGAGATAAAGTCAGGCTGGACACCTGGTATCACAGCTGTGTAAGGTCCTTGTATAAAGCCCATTTCTTTGTGACCAGCATAGTTACGGCTTCATCCTAGAGGTTTGGTTATTACTGTATCATACCTATGTATATAAATGAGTAAGCAGGTGATTAAATAGAATACTAGAAATAAGCAACCATATGATCACAGTCTAAAGTTCTAGTGTAAGGATCTCACACAACTGTGGGCACTAGGTGGTCAGTCTGACATTAAGTGTGCAATCCAGGTTTATATCACTTATATATTATTTATTGGATACACCACCTCTTTCATGTCTACAGATTTAAATTCTATGTACACCTTTTACCCCTTTTGTCTCTAGCCGCTCTTGCTCCTCGTGGGCGGGCTTTGGCTCTGGGCTGGGCCTGCTCTCCTCCTCAGCAGAACCTGTAGCCCAGTTTCTTTCCCTGTGTGTATAAATCATGGATAACAAGGCATACAAAGTGGAAGGCACGTGGCCCCCACCACAATGCAAACACACCCTGGAGCGTGAGAAGAAGAAAGCTAAGCTTCCTCCGGGGACAGTATCTGTGGCTACAGGAAAAAGTGGTCCGCCTGTGACAGTCATTGAGATTTCCCCTGAGACAACCGAGGTCAATGATTATTACTTGTGGTCCATCTTCAACTTTGTCTACCTGAACTTCTGCTGCCTGGGCTTCATCGCACTGGCCTACTCCCTGAAGGTTAGTCTTAGCTTTATTATTTGTCAAAGTGGACCATACCGAAACGCATTAACCTCAGAGTCCAGGATGAGTAGATTTTGGCCAGAGTGAATGTTATAATGTAACTGGATCTAGGGTGGAGCTGGCGAAATTTCAGGAGCCCTAATCTCGCATGTTCAAGACTACAGTAGCTGGGGCACAGGGGTGTGGTAAAGGGTTCTGACAGTTGGGATCCCGACAGTCATTAGCCCGACGTCGGGATCCCGGCTGGCTGGACTCAGACTGGTGGCTCGCCACCTATTTTATTCTCCCTCTATGGCGGTCGTGGACTCCCACGAGGGAGAATAGCCGGTGGCCGTCGGAAACCCGTCTGTTGGTGTTTTAACAGTTGGGATCCCGACGTCGGGTAAATTACTGTCGGGATCCCGACTGTCAGGACACAGTCCGGCACCCGGTGCACAGGCATACCTCCCAACATTACCCTCTCCAGGAGGGACAAAATGCTCTGTTTGTGGACTTCCCTCTTATTTATTCATTGCCATCACCTGTAGTGAAAAATCTTTCTCATCAATTACTCTTTTCACCACAGGTGAGGGCAATCATAAATTAAGAGGGAAGTCCAGGAACAGAGCATTTTGTCCCTCCTGGAGAGTGTAATGTTGGGAGGTATGCACAGGGGTATTACTTCGTACCATAACTGTCACATTCTAAAGATCCACAGGTGGCCTGTATATTTAATAGGTGCAGGAAATACAGTGCATATGGGCCCCTGGGTCAAGAGGGGCCCACCCCACTTACCATGCACCCACTGAATATGCTTAACTTGCGACTGCCTTCAAAGATCTCCCCAGTTTGCACTGCCAATGTGACGGGAAGGGGAGGGTATTGCTCTCAGACTGCACACAGGCCCCTCCTCTAATGGACAAATGTATCAAACTGAACACTGACTGCTATGTGCAGGCAAATAGAGATCAAGGGGCTTAAATTAGCAGAGAAAATAATGGAGTCATTGACCAGTAGGGAAGTCACCAATAAGAGTCTACGTAGCATTTTATACTTACTTGCCTACTCACCCAGAACCTGCAGGTGACTCATGATTTTTGGATAGTCCCCTGCACCCCCGGAATAGAGCAAAACCTTGCTACATTCTGCCCACATCCTGCTGAAGCTAATATGCAGCACCTGCAGAGGGTGCACAGCATAAATACACCACTATCTTATGTTAATTGCATTATTTTAGCCCTGCCCATATGCAAATATACCCCAATTTCAACAGTTCTCCACTAGTGGGCGGGACCTAATGACCCAATTATCTCTGCCCCGTTTCCATCGCCACCCAGTTACGTCTCCTCTTCGGGAGATGAAAATGAACAATGCAGGCAAGTATGGTATTATAGAATGTACTTTATAACTGCTTCCTGAGATCTGATTGGTTGCAATAGAGAACTTCTCCAATCTTTTCACTACTTGATACATCAACCTATTGGCCTTTACAGTTGGAAGATGTGGAGTTACTGCCTTATATACAAGTCACTTACAGCATTTGTGGGTTTTGCTTTTGGAAACACATTCAAATGTATACGCCGGTGGCTGTCAATTAACTTCTTGAGTGCTTCAGCGATTGTATCCATAATTATAACCTATATATTGGACCTTATTCTGGTTCACTCGCTAAAGCAACATCTCTCTAATGGACTAAACCATGTGCACTGCAGGGGGGGGGGGGGGGCAGATGCCTCTGCTAGAGACATGTGTCAGGCCCAATGTCTTTAGCAGAGGGATTGTTACAGGGACAATGGGGGTTATTCAGATTGAATCGGTTATTCCGATTTTTAGCATCTGCACATGCGCAGTTATGATTTCCCCCCGCACCCAGGGCTTCGAATGGATGATTAAGCAAGTCATCCATTCACAACCGTGCAAGGGGGCTGTCCATATGGGCGGCGTCTGGTGGACTTGCAAGGCTGCGAATTAACCAGAATAAGGTCCAATGTTAGGGAACGCAGACAATGCTTAGCTCAATCCAGTCAGCACGAATATAATTTAGACTCAGGCATTTTATTAATTGTATTTATTTTTACAGGTCAGGGATAAGAAGTTGTTGAATGACCTCAGTGGAGCTGTGGAAGATGCAAAAACAGCGCGTCTCTTTAACATAACAAGCTCGGCGCTTGCAACACTCACCATCATTATAGTTCTCTTGTACCTGCGCTCTCCACCGGCTCACTATTAAAGAACATGTTTCTCTATACAAACTGTGAGTGATACCCATCTTAGGGTGAGAGATAGCACTTCATCTTATACTGAGACAGTGAGCTCTGTATAGTTAGATGTAGTGGTGAGCCTCCATTATCTCAAATCCCCCCTTTAAAACTCCACCCACAAATCTGTCCGAACCTCACTGTGATGTCATCATGCCTCGCCGTAAGGCAGCCTCCAGTTGGTTGATGGCAGCTAATATGCAAAACATCAGCGGTCGACTTAATCACCTCAGCACTGCAGGGGCAGGTGGCTCTACAGTATGTGTGAGATCGCGCTGCTTCCTTGGTCCCTCCCCTCTTGTGCCTCTACAAAAATGACCAAGCCTGTGAATTTAAAATCTTTTGGGCAACCGATCACATCCCATCAAATAAAGGACTAATGTTTTATTAAGGATTGTTGTCAGTGTCTGGTAGGAATATACAACGTTTTGTAGGATGTGTTTTGTGAAGATCATACTTTTGCAACTTCTTCTGTCATGTCATATAATCAATAAGAATAACTTTCTATCATTAAGGAAATTATTAATTCATGGTCTGTTGGGAGGGCTAGACATTCCGTGTCCATTGGTTAATGGTTTGTCACTTTTTTGGGCTTTGTGAAAGGTGACACTGTTAGCTTGGGTACTTGTGTAGTTTCACGGTGGCAGCTGGCCGCCTGCTCCTTCCGGGTCCGTGTCCCCTCGTGGGGCTCGCTGCCCTCACCCACACTTCAGGCTCGGGTGATGTGGATAGTGGGGGTATGGACAATCCACGTCGGTGTGGAGTTGATATTATAAAGTGTGGTGAGCGGGAGGGGATGCGGACTCGGAAGGAGCTAGCTGCCTCCATGAAGCTACACAAGTACCTTAGCTTATTACAGAATTAGCTCATCCAGCGGTACTTGTGTATTATAGCGGCGCCCCCGATTCCCATCGCGCGATGTTTTAATCGCATCGCATGCCATGCACCCGATGGCATGCGATGCTATGTGATTTTTGCCCCCTATACGATGAAAGATTGTATAAGCACCCTAAAGGGTGCTTTTAAGCACCGTAATGGGTGCTTACAATGTTAAATGCACCCCCACGCCACCCCCCACTATAAACGTGAACCCGAAGCGTGGCGAACGTAGCGAGCCCGCGAGGGGCGGCGGTACGCGTCCTCCGACCTTTTCATACCCCCACTATCCACGTTGGCGTGGAGTTGAGAATAGAAAGTGTGGTGAGCGCAGCGAGCCACCGAGCCCGAAGCGCGGCGAGCGCAGCGAGCCCCGCAAAGGAACGCGGATACCTTTACAGGTATCGGAGTCCCCTCGCGGCCTTCACAGGTATCGCTGCGCTCGCCACGCTTTCTATTCTCAACTCCACGCCGACGTGGATAGTGGGGGTATGAAAAGGTCGGAGGACGCGTACAGCCGCCCCTTGCGGGCTCGCTGCGCTCGCCACGCTTCGGGTTCACATTTATAGTGGGGGGGTGGCGGGGGGGTGCATTTAACATTGTAAGCACCCATTAGGGTGCTTATACAATGTTTAATCGCATCGCATTGTATGCCATATACAATGTCATACAATTTTAAAATTGTATGGCATTGTACAATATCGCGCGATATCGCTTTGCATCTCATACCATCGTATGCCTTATGGTATGCGATGCGATGGGCGCCCCCAAAATACACAAGTACCCATCCAGCTTCATACGCTGAGGTTCTATGGGTTCCGGGAGATTCCACGAGAGTCGGGAATCCGACAGTCGTTTCTCTGAAATCGGGATCCTGACTGTCAGGAGCCAGACCATCGGGATCCCGACTTACACAGGCTATTTTACAGCTCACCACCAAATGCGCTCGTTCCCTGTCGGGCTTCTGACCGTCGGGATTCCAATGGTGGTAATACCGACATCGGTAAGTTATACCATACCCGCTCTGTAAGTTATACCATACCCGGTTCTACATGTCTGCTAAATTGCCAATTAGGCCTTTTTCTATTAAATGGGATAGACAGCATTTTCTGTACAATCATATACTGAGACAATGGTCAGATTGTTGTGGAAAAAAAAACATTATGAAGTAATAGAGTAAAATAGAATGCAGTAATAGAAGTTATGTTTTTATATTTAGTTAGAGGGGTTATGAGAAGATTTTGTGTACATGTAATTAGATCATTCCTCCATTACTAATTTGGGTGACAGACTATAAAAGCAGACGGCAGGGTGTGAAGGTGCATACACAGTGCGCAATTTTGGCTTACAGTTTTGACTATAATTGTCAAAAGCGTACCAAAAGTTAGCCAGAATCGCACAATGTTTTAAGTAGGCTGTGCAGGTAAGGCAATTTTGACTATGTTGCACACAATATATAGGGCCATAGCCAAAATCACACATAGTCAAAATCAGTTCCATGCACTTCAAGGGAAAATCATAGTAAAAATGGTCCATAGCCAATATCTCACTGTGTGTATGCACCTTGAATCGGTGCTAAATACAAAAGGGGGTGTTTGGTTCCTCAAGGGATTGGATAAGTAAGAGCAGCTCCGATAGCTAATGATACTTAGATATATGTAATAGGACTGAAATGTAAGCCTTGAAATTCAACATTTTGGGAAAAAATAAATGAATGTATAATTAAAACGTGGTTATTCAGTTTACCTTTATGAGCCTCAAATAATATAGTTGTGTTTCTGATATTGGTGAATGTTTAGTTATCCTACAGCAGGGGTGGGGAACCTCCGACCCACGGGCCGTAAATAGCCCCTGTAGCCAGTTTGATTGGCCCGTCCACCCTCCCGATGGCTTGCCCAGGAGTCAAGGAACGGGGAGTTCTCGCGAGAGGTCGGGAGTTTTCTAGAGAGCCCTCTTATTTAGCGGCGGCAGCGCTTGCAGCTGGAGACTGGGAGTCTTATTCAGCGGTAGCCACTGGAGCAGCATTGGACGCGTGAAGCAGGGGAATTTGTAAGTGGTATGTGGCCCCCAAATTTTAACATTACAAATGGCCCTTGCCAGAAAAAAGGTTCTCCACCACTGTCCTACAGCAACCAATCGGGTGCCAGATGACCTGAAGACAGTCTGGTCTCCAACAGTTAGTATACCGACATTGGAATCCCAACTGTTAAATGCCAACAGTCAGGATCCTGACTGGCTATTCCCCCTCGTGGGGGCCCAACCCCCATAGAGTGAGAATATAAACTGTGGCAACCAGGCCTGCAGTCTGGATTTTGATGTCAGTATACTGACCATCGGATCCCGACTGTTGGGCCGCTATACCAATCCCCAATTAATCAGCTACTTAATATGAACTGTGGCAGTATTACTCTTCTCCAGTGGTGGTGCTATTTCAGCCTTGACTCCAGGACTATCACTTCTGCTGGTGCTTCTAGCACTCAATGGTTTGTCTCCCCGCAGCTGGAGGCAAATTGCCAATGAGCTGAACCTGTGACTCTGCAGCTGGAGGCAAACCATAGAGTGCCAAGAGCACCAGCAGAGGTTCTACTGCAGTAGTCAAGAATGGGATAGCACCACCACTGGAGGAAAAGTGGTACTGCCTCAGATCAAAATACTTCTATTATTTTATCACCTGTTAGATAAATGAGAGAAACTGATTGTTTGCTACAAGCAACTTTTCCACTTTGCTGCTCTCTACAGGTTGATACATCTCCCACTGATTTTCTATATCAAGTTGATGTAATGGATTTGACATAAAGATATATCCAGTGGTCAATGTAAGCTGATACAAGCACTACTCTTGGTTAACTGACCAGTTGGTGATGAATTGTCACAACCAAATGTGCCTTTAATGCTGATGCCTAGTGGCTGAGTTATTTACATAGGTTTAAGTGCATTTTAGTCTCCAGAAAAATGGTTGCCACTTATAATTATTAGTAATCGGGCAGTTACATTTATCATAATGCCACTTCTAAATTCCCACTTCAACCATTGGATATATCCATATGATACTCTGCACAATAAATGATAATACAAGTATAATTTTCTGTAAATAATATCACTCTAAACAGTAGCCTCTGATTTCATTGATTATAATTGTGTGTTCTGTTGTCCTCACTTCAGTACTCATTTGGAAAATTACAGATGTGTCCTCACACAGGCCAACCATAGCGGATATGGCCTTCGACAGCTGGTACTATTGAGATTCCCGTAAATGAGTGGCCTACCATGTTTTTCTTTAAGTTTTTAATCTTATTCATATTCCAGCATCAGCAAAAAGTCGCTGACAGGTGCTGGCTGGCACAAGAGTTGTTTTTACACATGTACAAAGTTGCAGATAAAGCACAACAGAACTCGGTGTGAGGAAAAGCTGCTGCTTCTTGCATCTGAGCCCTTTTTACACAGATATAGGGGGTATTCAATTATACCCCCTTTACACTGAGGCAAAAACCTGGGTTTTTACCTCGTTGGCCCAGGTCAGTGTCGGTGTAAAAGGGGTACTGAAAAAAAACACCTGGGAGGTGGAGGAGTGTAAATGGGTAATCCGGATCATCCGACCCGGGACCCGTTTCCACCAATAAGGGAGCCTATTCCTCCTGACGCAGCATCCTGCAATCAGTGTGGAGGTTGGACAGGGGGCGTGCACAGCCTCCGCTGCTGTCTGCTGTACTATGCAGACAGCAGGGGAGGAGGAGAATGGATGCCTGTGTATGGCATAAATTCACCTCATGGATGGAGGCTAGCTTACCTTGGGGATGCTGGTGTAAATGGTAACAAACCCCTGGTCCAAAAACCCGAGTGACACCTGGCGTTTTGGTGTAAAAGTGGTATTAGTCACGGTTTGTCGGCTAGGTGGAAAAAAAAAGGTACTTGTTTCCTAGCACGGCGCCCATCGCATCGCATACCATAAGGCATACGATGGTATGCGATGTGATGTTAGCGGATGTTATACAATTTTAAATTGTATACCATCGAATTGTATGCCATTACAATATATTCCATTACATTACATATACATTACAATGGTATACAATTTTAAATTGTATAAGCACCCTAATGGGTGTTTTCAATGTTAAATGTGCCCCCTATAAGATGAATAATTGTATAAGCACCGTAATAGGTGCTTACAATGTTAAAAGCACCCCCACGCCACCCGTACTATCAACGTACGCGTCCTCCGACCTTTTCATACCCCCACTATCCACGTTGGCGTGGAGTTGATTCTATATAGTGTTGCGAGCGCAGCGAGCTACCGAGCCCGAAGCGTGGCGAGCGCAGCCTGCATCCCTGCAGTAAACCCTTAAGAGAGAGAGGTCCCAGTGGTACCTGTGTAAATTACCACTACTTGCCATCACAAAAGCCACAAACCAGAGCACAATGTTGTATTGTTCAGGGCTAAAGATGAAACTGGAAAATCAGCACGGTGCAGGGTGTTTTATGATGACTTCAGTGATCTCAGCTTGCTGCTACAGCAGTTCTTGTTCTTGCTCAGCTCCAGGGAGATTACCAGACTGCCTTGGGAGTCCGAGAGATCACACAATAGTATAGGAGTCACCTGTACATTCTGGTACAATCTGGAAGTTTGATATATAGCAGTGGTTCTCAAACTCGGTCCTCGGGACTCCACACAGTTTGCGTTTTCCAGGTCACCCAACAGGTGCACTCATTACTGACTGACACATTTCAAAAGATCCACAGGTGGGGCTAATTATTTCACTTGATTCTGTGAGGAGATCGGTAAAACAGGCACCACCTGTGGTCCATACACACTAGACGATGTAGCGAACGATATTGCTGAACAATTTCCCTTGAACTTTCCAGTGCATCGGGGCGGAGGCGGACAGGGGGCATGCCCACAAAAACTGTGGGTGCTCCAAGGAAAACCCTGGGCATCCCCATGCAAATGCAGGTGGGCCGATGCCTGCCAGGGGCACAGGACATCAGCCGCCTGCTCTGTCTTTATCTGGGCGCACACACTGACTTCTATTTGTGAAGGAAGGAGAAATCATTTCATGGTCGGCAACCATCGAATGACATTTCCTGCAGCAGAGGCATGCAAGGGGGATATGTTCTCCTTACACCTCCCCTCGTATGTTACCGAGGAGTAGCTGTGATGCTTACTGAGCCAACCTGAATCGGGCCCTCAAACTCACCCTTTTCTTTCCTGAGTAATTGCCGACTTCTCCACAGGCCTCCTCCTCTTGCTGTCTGCAGCCTTGTGCACAGCATCATAAGGGCCATCGGTGGCTTATCCATTGATGGTACTATTGATGGTATGAAACCATCTGGTTGGTCAGTCGTCAAAGGCCATCCCTAGTACAGCAACTGCTCCATTCCGGGTGAGCCACACAGACCCTTAAAACAGAACATCAATTGGTTGAAATAGTGGAGAGGTATGTGGTGGCTTGGGAACTATTAAGTGTACCCCGAACTATGTTTCTGGTCTGGGGGGTGGGGGGGGTGGAGCTATTAAAAAAAAAATAAACATATATGGATACAGTATATAGATAGAAAAATTGACCCACCCCCACAGCGAGACACTGTCGACCCCTGGCGGAAAGTGGGACAGTTCCAAAAAAAGGGACTGTTCCGTGAAATACAGAACTGTCCCTCGAAAAGCAGGACAGTTGGGGGATATGACATTCTGCCACCCTATGCATACCTCCCAACTGTCCCAATTAAATGAGACAGTCCAGCTATTTTGAGACTGTCCCTTCCGTGGATGGCAATGTCCTGCATGTGGGAGAGCAGTTGGGGGGAGCCGGAGATCACCGCTGCAGCTGGTGATCGCTGTGGAGATGCCATTCACAAGTGCACTGCATCTCTTCAAAGCAAGGAAGGAGGGAGCTGTGGGCTGCCCAGTCGCTAGGCACGCCCCCGGCAATTATAAAAATGGGTGTCGCACTGCCAGAACACACCCCTTTACCTGATGCCATGCCCAGCCACCAATTTGCACTGCTCCCTAGTCAAAGAAAAGTGATAGCCATCGATAGGTAAACTATCGATGGTCATACATCACATAGTATGCTCCCATAGATGTCCGCTTGCACTATCACCATCAATGGCGATAGCACCAATGGCCATCCCTTAAATGGGGGCATGGCTCGCAGGATCCCCATGAGGCCCCACCCCTTCCTCAGGGCCACACCCCTTTTTGGAAGTTTCGATTCCCCCAACTAAAAGGTTTGAAAGTATGGGAACCCGTTGTATCAGCAAATGCAATGCAGTACCTTCTATCTTTGAGAAAGGTCTATTAATGGATTGAGACATCAGAATTATCTATTGGACTTGAGTTGGTTTTCTGAGAGTCCCTGAAGTGCTATCTACTATTGCTGTATATAGTAAAAGGCACAAATGTATGTGTGTATGTGGATAGATAGATCGATAGATAGATAGATACGTGTCTGGATAACTGTTTTTGGATAAAACATGCCAGTATATGGTGTAAATTACGTTTTATGATGCAACTACCACTAGATGGCACTGTGCTGCAGAGCACAACGATGATTCCTAATCAATGATTATTGTTGAGGCAGCAGTATGTCACATAGCTGCTATCTTTTCTATATGCATACATTACATACTGATCCTATGTACTAGTAAAGCGGGGTAAACACTGGGCGATATATAGTTAACAATATGCATGATACGATATTGTTAATTATACATTGCAAACATTGGTCAGTGTGTATGCGAGGGACGATGTCGCACGGCAAAAGCGTGATCCAAAAATATTTGGGCGTGGCCTGTACTCGTGAGGATGCGCACCCATTTTTGCAGCTGTGAGGCATCAATCGTCTATTCACGTCTATTCACAGGTGACAGGGAGGGACTCCAACTGCCCCTCACCCGGGACACTGCCGGCCCCGGGAAGGACACGGGAATGTCCCCCAAAAATCTGGACAGTTGGGAGGTATGCCCCCCTGTCTTCTGTACATGCAGCTCAAATGAAGCTAAAATGATGCAGTCACCCACCCGAGGTTCTACTCCAACAGCTAGCCCGAGGTTCTACTCAAACCTTTTCATTTGGATTGGCTCTTATGTATTGCTGAACTTGGTGTCTGCCATGTGTAAAGGAACCTTGATGTGAAAGATCCTACCTATTTCAATGTGAGTAAGATGCGCTCATATCTGCTCCCGCCACCCCTATCCCATGTGAAATATCCACTTCTCACCACTTGCATATGGTGTCAATGGGTTACTTCAGGGCATACTTGCCGGCTTTTGAAAACTAATTTCAGGGAGATTATAGTTGGTAGCAGAATTTTGCACAGCTCTCCATTGAGGGGGCATGTCATGCTCCACCCAAAGGGCGTGTCTAGTGCCATATATGGAGATATTGTGATCTGAGAGTAATCTTTTAAAATGACTTATATCCAAATGTAGATGAGCCCCAAAGCGGTTAGTAAGGGATACTGTACTATACTTGCTAAAGAAAAGTCACTGCTACGTGTCAGGGATTGTTCATCTATTGTGTTTTACACATGGTTCCATATAGATGGCCACAAGACATGCATGTAGCCATAGGGTTCATTGCATTTTATTACCAATGCTGTGAAGGGTTTGGATCATATGGTCGACCTAAAGATGGTTGACAGTCATTAGGTCAACACCACTAGGTCGACATATGGCAAGGCCGACATGTGGGCTGGACAAGGTCGACAGGTCATTAGGTTGACACAAGCATTAGGTTGGCAGTCAGTCGACATGGGGTTTTTCACTGTGTTTTGACCCGAATGTCGACACAGTCGACATGGACACAGGATTGAGTGCACCGCGTCCCCACGCATGGCTCACCATGCTTGGGGCACGGTGCTCAGGGAGGTGATAATAATGGGGGTTGTGATGTGAGGCCCCGACCCCTCCAGCCGAGGCACCAACCGCAGTGCAGCACACAGGTCCTGAATCTTAGTAGGGTGGTATGTGCATGCACTGCAAGATGTGTTCCTTCTTTTGGTGAAATCCCTACATTCATCATTAATGACATTTCCTCTGCCATTCACATCTCCACAAGCTGATGTTGTATCTGTCATTGAGCAACATTTATGTGATATAGAGCGGCGGTGCTTACACTTACTTCTTTCTACTTAAAGTAAACTTAGTTTCCACGAGTAGTAGATGCTGAGTTACTAGTAGAAATACTAGTGCCAGTTCTGCTTGTACAAGGACTATCATCCTGACCCATACACTGGTTTTACAATTAAAGTGCAACTATGTTATTATTAGTATATTACACACTATGAGATCATGGGAGGCATGACTGCTTCCATCTAAAAAAATAATAGGAAAATGTGTTATCAACTGTGCAAAGCGGCGCTGCACGCTGAATAGGTATGTGCCATGATTACCCAAAATCCATTGTACAAAAGCTGAAGAAGATCCTCTCCAGAGATGAATCAGTTTGCTATTGACCATTGGAGGTTACCTAGAACGTCCTCCAGAACTCTGCTGCAAAGACCAGTAAATCTACGTCAGAAGACACAGACACTGGCCTCAGAACACTGGCAAAGCAGGGTTGACACTCACCCATTTTTGTGACCTGTTAATCAGACAGCGACATCCAGGAGAGTCGCAGCACCATCTCAGGACATGCACACTGTGGCTATAGTGCATGGGCAGTAAATAAAATCTCCAAACGTCTGTGACAGAAGACAGGTGCTGCAGAAAATGTAGTGATCTTCCAACGATGATTCCTAATCAATGATGATTGTTGGCCGATGTAGAATGCTTTTGCAATCGATGGGGGAGTACCAAATGTTTTCCTAGAATTAGTGGCGCAGCATAACCAAATATTGTGTATTTTTTTTCCCAAGGTGCCAGAGCCCTGGGCATAGCTCCGCCTCAACAACCGTGAATCCCCACCCCCAGGTTCTGGTTGGCCCACTGACCATTCAGGAAAAGAAAAGGGATGACCATCAGTTGGCAAAACCATTGATGGTAATCCATTGCATTGTTGGCTACCATTGATGGCCACTTGCAATATTACCATCGGTGGCAACCACACTAATGATGATCCCTAGGATACCGCAACACTGAAGCACCCGCCTCCTGCCACTGTGGAGCCAGCATTTTTGTGCTACCCCCTCTGAGGGTACAAGGTAGCCAGTGAATGGACACCTATAATTACTGAATGTGATCATTTCCCTACATGTGCAAGTGTTATATGGCAGATGTGCATCCTCACAGTTCCCGTAATACAAATGAATAATAACTATCACAGATATTATGGGAAAATTATGTTTATCTTGCTTCACCTCAGTACTAGACTGACTGAGATATGAGTTTTGCTGGGAGAAGACATTTTGCCTCAAGGAGCCCATTTATCAAACAATATTTTGATATCCCGCATTTCTGCCAGCAGTGGCATGCATCTACCCCCCTTTGGATTGTGGTAACCCATCGTGGCGTATGCCCAGAGTTCCCAAAGCCAGCCCCAGGCATAGGTAAACAGGGAAGCACTACTGTATGATGTAAGTTGGTTTGGTATTATTTTGTGGTCACACCCTTTTCCAGCAAGACCACACCCCTTTCTGTCCCTATTTAAAATATTGAGGTCTTGCTGGCACATAGCACCAAAATGTCTAGTTACGGCTCTTTGGATGAGTATTCCTATGGATGGGGGGCGATGGGTGCTGCTGTGATCTATGCTGCTGGGTATTGCGTGCTGTGCTGGGTCCGAGGCGGGACTTGCAGAGGTGCAGGAGGGCACCAGACAAAATCTTATGGTGGCCATACACAATTGTACGAAGTTGCATCAGTGTATGGCCATTCGATCTACCCTTGAGCACGGCGGCAGGATCCCATTCAGTACTTTTGCATATGATGTCTCATGATGCTGGGAAGGGTCCAAGTTGGAGATTGGATGTACAGGCAGGTCTGACCCCAGACTCCAATGTGCATGGGCCACACATCATATTGGATGGCATGTCAAATACATGCTAACTTGGTAAGTTTCACCCGGCTAGATCCATCGGAATCAGGTGAAATCATTCGAAATTGCATACGTATATGGGGACCTTTACATAGAGCATTACATTGGTTAGGACTGCGCAGAAGTATAGGGCCTTATTCTGGTTCACTCCTTCTGGCAAATTCCTTCTTAGATAGACAAAACCATGTGCACTGCAGGTGGGGCAGATGTTACTTGTGCAGAGAGTTAGATTTGGGTGGGGTTTTACTCCAAAGTGAGATCTATATTGCAGTGTAAAATTAAAGCAGTAAGTATTTTCCCTGCACAGAAACAAAATAACTTACCCAAATCTAACTCTCTAAGCCAGGCATTCCCAACCACGGTCCTCAAGGCACACCAACAGTGCACGTTTTGTAGATATCCAGGCTTGAGCACAGGTGACTTAATTAGTATCTGAGGGATTCTGATTAAACCATCTGTGCTGAAGCCTGGATATCACTAAAACCTGCACTGTTGGTGTGCCTTGAGGACCGTGGTTGGGAATGCCTGCTCTAAGCACGTTACATCTACCCCCCTGCAGTGCATATGGTTTTGTCCATCTAAAAAGGAATTTGCCAGAAGGAAGGAGTGAACCAAAACAAGAACCATAGCAAGGACGGGGTCCGCCAAGTGATTCATTCACCCGATATGATCACATTAGTAAATCCTGGGTGCTAATACAGTATATCGCTCCCAGATTGCAATGCAATTACAATGATTGGTGAATAAGCCATAAGGTCCGTATTTTTAGCCTAATCAATGATGTGGTGCCTCTCAGGTCACCTAAATGGCTCATCTGTAATCTAATATGTATATACAGTATATATACAGGTTTGATGGAGCTGAAGGTGTTTGATTTAAGCCTGTAGTCCTGCAAAGTCCCCATGTGCGGATCACTATCTCTGAGCCTGTCATGCATTAGCTACGCAGCAGCCGTGGGGGCACATAGTAACAAATCTCACCCATATAACATACTATTTACCACCCTATAGGTGTATACAGCCACTGCGTCACCGCGTCTGACAGCTGCTGCTGCATCAGCGCTACCGTGCTGTACCCAGTGTCAGAGGCTGACAGCGCCACGCCTCCTTTTCCGGTCACCCCGCCCCCTCTTCCCATGCTGCCGCGCTCCGGAGCGTCGGACCCGGAAGTGTGCGTGCTGCGGGCGGTGCTGTGTTTACTTCCGCCGGAGCCGGAGCCTAAGCCGGGGAGCGGGAGACACCGAGGATGAGCTGAGCCGGAGGGGGCAGTAGACATGGAGTGGCTTATGGGGTAAGCCTTGGCACGCTGGCTGCGGGGCAGTGTAAGACTGACAGTGGGGGAGGTGCAGGATCAGGGGTAACATGAAGGACGAGGGGTGATCCGGGTGCAGGCGACAGCTGGAAGAGCAGGGGAGGGGGGTGGTCCTCCTGTGAGTGCTGCAGGTGACACGAGGCTAGGTAGGCTGTTCGGTCATGTAAATAATATGAAGGTAAAAGGGTGAAAAGGATTGGGGTGGGGGCATTAGTCGATGCAAAATAAATAGGGGGGCAGTAGGTGATGCAAAGTCTTGGAGGGGGGGAAGGGGCAGTAGGTGATGCAAAGGATTGTGATAGGTGATGAGGAGGATCCAGGGGCAATAGGTAATAAGGAGCATTTAGGGGGCAATAGGTGAAGTAAAGGATGGGGGGTACAGAGATAAATCAGATCATTGTGGGGAAACAATAGATTCTGAGGTTTTGGTGGGGACAATATAGGAATTGAAGTATTAGGCAATATATGAAGTGGAGACTTGGGGGAGATTTGAGTGATGCAGCATTGGAGAGTGTGTACAGGAGTTGATGCAGAGGATCATAGCTTTGGATGGGTTAAGGTGTTTGCATGAAGGTCAGTCCAAGATATCCTTGGGTTGGAGGGGTAACATAAAAGAATATATATAAATAAAATTATACTATAATACAGTTGGAAGTTCTGGTTAGTATCTGTTGTGATCTAAGACCGTGGTTCTCAACCTCAGTCCTCAAGGACCCCCAACAGTGCACATTTACCAGGTCACCTGGCACAGGTGCACTTATTAGTCACTGACACATCTTAAAAGATCACAGGTGGAGCTAATTATTTCACCTGTGATTCAGTGTGGAGACCTGGAAAACGTGCACTGTTGGGGGTCCTTGAAGACTGAGTTTGAGAACCACTGATCTTGATACAGGGTTAAAATGAGGAACAAGGAGCGTTCGGGGAAGCAAATTTGTGTGCAGAGGATACCACGAAGAAGAAGCGCAGACTGGGGCTAGTGTTGACTCTAAATGCATGGTGCTAAGGGTCCCATTTACTAAGGATCTCATATACAGTGCGATCTGTGCTGGATTTTACTGGCCAGGATTGCATTACAATATGTTTTCTTATTGGTGGTATGCAGTTAGAAGCAGGGATAGGGAGTGATCTGTTGTGGCAAGGGGCGCTGACCGCACTGCCCATCCGGCGATGCACCAAGTAGCCCAGCGGCTGCCATTCTCTCAGAATGTGATGCTGCCTGATATTGGGCAGCATCGCATTACCCATAGAAACCTATGGGGAATGCCTCTGCAAGCAGGGTAGAAGGAATAGCAGCAGATTTCAGAGATTCATGCTGCGGTCCCTCCGTTCCGTCATACATTTTGGATGTACTTAATATATGCGGCTAACCCCGAACACTGAAAAGTTAAATTATATGATCATTAATTGTTACAATCCTACTGATTTGCAACCATTTAGGGGTATGTTCAATTCTGATCAGTCGAGCAGTGCCTATTGCTCGCCGTCATAGCCAGCCCTCAGTATTCAACCGACCCCCTGCCCTCGCTGTTTCCAACTCGCTATTTCTAAAAAGCAAGTTGTAAATGGTGAGTGCGGTCGTCAAAACAGTGAGGCTTGTGGCTATATGCAGTGGGCTCCCAGCATTAGCCACGAACCTCGCCATTCTGGGGAATCCTCACCCTCCTCTGACGGAACATAGAATAGGGCGAGCGGCCGGTGCGGGGGCTAAGCTGCGAGGATGGCTTGTTTTCAGTGACATTCACCTAAAACAAGCCATCCCCGCCATAAAAACCCCCTCGCCAGCCGCACTGAATATACCCATTGGAGTTTGTGTACATGACTGACAATTGTCCTGCACTGGAAAACATAATCGTTGGTTTCAATCTTCTAAGATGTTCAGACTGTCATTATGCTGATTTCATTCAGTTCCATATTGTATCATTCGATGTAGTGGCTGGCAGTGTGTGGGACTACACATGCCAGCCTGGCCTGCCACAGTTTTGCTGCTAGGGCATGCTAAAATGGTGGTAAGGCATGCTGGGATGTGTAGTTCATCAACGGTAGGAGTGGCACATGCAGCCTTCCCCTGGTTCAGTATTAGAGGGCTGCAAAATCCCCAAAATGCAGCCCCTTGTACCCATTGTTCAGATTGTTCCTCTGAACGCAGTGTATGGCCAGCTTTAGAGACTCAGTTGTTTGTATGTTCTAGCTATGACTTGTTCAGCCAGGCTATCCTCTCATGTGTCATCACTTCATCTCTGCTGCGCTACAGCTGAGTCAGCACAGATTTAACCCTTTCACTAACAGGCTGTTTTGGTATAATCTTAAACGGCGTAATTGGCTATATGAAATCTTTCTTTGGTTTGCCCATTCTATGCTAACAAACTGGCACGGTTAAGCTTCTAGCCTTGTTGGCATTATTTATTAAAAATGTAGTAAGCTGCAATTGCTGATGTCTGAGTGTTCAAGTGCCATCACTCAGGAAACACTTCCCGTACAAAGCTCGTCTGAGGATATAAGCAGTGCTTGCGGTTTTCAGTTCACTTGAAGCGGGTTATAAATGTGGCTGTCTCATTGGACAGTGTGACTTTTACTTAAATCCTTTAAATTGCTGCATTTATGGACTTCAAATGATTGCCAAGGACAATAAAATCTAATCAAGCTTGTTTCTTTGTACGGAATTCACAATCGGTTGAATGCAGTGATCTGGATTTGCAGACTGTCAGCTGGCTGCTATAGCCGTTCCGTATTAGTTTGGTTCTTGTTGCCAATCACTGTGCAACAATATCTGCCCAAGTTTCATGTAAGGGGTCAAACTGGACTCGGATCACGTTGTATGGCTGTTATGTCAGACAATGGAGGTAAATGCGGCTTGCAAGTAGAACAAGCCTGACTTCGGTGTATTACTGGACTACTTTGTTCCCAATTTATTTCTGCTTTATAGTAACTTCATGAGGATTATTACACAGATCTGCTAGAGTACACTGTTACATTTTCTCATAGATCACAGATGTGCTTTTGCATTGATCTTTATGAAGCAGTACCCTTTTATTTGGAAATGTCCTGACTGAATAACAATAGAATTGGCGACGTTGATCAAATCCTTTGTGACTTTGTAGATGTCATTGTGCCTCCCTTCCACAAAATGACATTGCAAGCTTAATTTGTCAGGGCTAATTTGTACAGCGCTCTGTAAAATTGAATATACTTTTTTAAAACAGTCTGAAGCCGTGTACACACGGGGCGAGTGTCCTAAGCGATTATGACTACATCGCCAAAATTGCTTAGAAGGTTTCCCTGAATTGCCCCGTGTGTAGAGAGCAGGTGATAGCGATGCGCGGCCCCGCAGCGTCGTTATCGCCTGTCTGAATAGACATTGCAGGTAAGAATATTTTGAGTAGACACTGCAGTGTCTATTCGGCTATACACACGGGCTGCTGCTGGGGATGTCCGCCGGCTTATCTCCGGCAGCGGCTGGGTGATTGTTGTATAAGCAAAATCGCTTAGTCAAAATCGCCCAGCATCCAGCCCAGGTGTACACCCCTTAACTTTCATCTCCTGGAGTTCCCAAGCCAATCCAACACTTCCCAGCTCCTGGCATGCCTGTGTACAAACTTGCATTGTTTGCTCGGCCCATCTCACTGAGGTCAGATGTATTAAGCCAGGTGAAGTGATAAAGTGGAAGGTGATAATGCGCCAGCCAATTCCTAACTGTCATTTTTCAAATACAGCTGATTGTCTTATGCGTTATCACCTTCCACCTTATCTCAACTTTATCTCCACTTTACAAGGCTTAATACATCTGCTTGTCCCAATATAATTATACTATGGGGGGCATTCAGTGTTTGATTCAGACTTTTAGAACATTTCTGACACTCAGAATCACGGTCAATTAGACCTACCTTATTCTGTGTTCTGGCTGTCGGAAGCAAATGATTTCTTTCCATTCCTATCTTTATTTCTTCTAATTTATGTGTATCATACAGAATTTCAGACATGGGATGTATAGCCGTTTGGCGGAATCTCTGGTACAGGGGATAGCCCCTATATCGCAGATCACCACAACTTCTCAAACAAGGAACCCGGAGGGACTACAGATAGGAACGCCATCTTGTTGGGTTAATAGTGCAGTCAAATCCAGTGTACAGGATAACCTTTAAGGTCAGCTGGTCACAACCTGGGGTACTCTGCAGACCGGTTAGGGGTACATGAAAATAATATTGGTAATGGTGGAAGCAAAAGTCTCCCGATGTCAGAAGTAGTCTCCCATTGCTATGGAAACGCACCATGTTGCGTCACTTCTGGGTTCCGTTTGCACCATCTTCAGCATTTCCTCGAGCTTTTGCCTGACCAGCAATCCACTGGGAGCTACCCACGCTGCCCTCAGACATAAGCAGTCATCTGCCCTGCGCTGACACAGATGGAGGTAACAGCGGCATTAATCCTTCAGGCGTTAGAGGAACCCAGAGGGATCAGCTTCCTGACCGCACGCTACTCCTTCATATAAGGTCACGTATAAGGATACATGTACCGCTCCCTTCCATTCGCAAGTACTGTGAATTGAGATGAGGGGGTACTCCCATATGGAAAGCCTCATCAATGGGTACAGAAGAGAAAAAAGCTTAGGAACCGCTGTTTTAGATTTTTGCGTGATTTTTTTTTTATTTTTATATACTATTTTATGTGGTATAACATTAGGAGTTATTTGTGAAGTTGTGTAGTCTTAAAACTCTAGTACTGGTGAGCTTTGGCCTGTAAGACTCTGGGAAATCGTGCTCATTTGTGGTCATGACTCCAGAAGTGTGGCTCATATTCTCATATACAGAACATCTGACAAGCATATGCGACTATGGGATATACTCGGTTACGCATTGGCTTCCAGTAGCGGTGTTCGATTTCTAGTGCATACGGTAACATCGGATACAGTTGATTCTAGTGTCATATCTATTTATATTCTTTTTTAAATATATTTATAAAATCCCAGTTTGTAACGTGATGCTTCTAATTAGGCCTCGCACACAGTGATGATCTGTGCACGGAACCAGAGACCATAAAGGTACAATGTATTTACAGAAGCATTAAGCTGGGTGGCTGATTATTTGCACCAAACTTTCTTTTCCTGTAACATCTGGTGACGGCTTAATGCTTCCATCAGATGGGCTGCGCTATGTTTAGTTAGTGAGGTCACAGAACGCCTGAGGAGTGCTCGCTTCAGGTTATATTTAGAGTACAAGCTATAGTGGCACTAGGCTGTGCTCTGTTTTCTGTATGAAGGCTACACTTATGGGGTGTACGGATCGTTAGTCCAACCCAAGAATGGTCGACAGTGTCCTTGGGTCGACAGTGCAGAAGGTCCACGTATATTTTTGTATATTTTTAGGCATCTACATCTAGGCATCTCGTTCTGGAGCCCTCCCTGTGCTCGTGATGCTTCGGGCACACTATTTTATTCTCCCTCCACACCCTAGTGGATGGTAGGGCATGAAATACTGCCTGTTCTGGAACCACAGTGGTTAAAAAAACCCCAAAAAACCTGCATCGACCTTACACCGGTCGACCAAAGGACACTGTCGACCTTCTGCCTGTCGACCATTCTTGGGCCGACCTAATGACCGTATTCCCTTATGGGAGTGCTACTCATAAAGCTTATGTAACAATTCTAGCTTTTGTTATTTATTTTTTTGTGATGCGATAATCCGGGTCTTCCCGAAGTGTGGCTCAGTGGGAAAAGGTCCCCAAAATAGCTCTGGGAATTGGACAAGTGCAGCACCCGGGTAGCGGTGCAGTATAAATGGGTGACATTGGGTTTTGTTAAAAGCCTATGGAGATGGGGATTCCTGGTCCTCTGATATAATGTCATCACCAAGCTCTGGCAGAGACGAGACCCTCCTCTAAGCCCAGTCCAGCCTGCGATGTGAATGTGCTAAGGCTGGAAATCGTATTCCGTTGCCTGGGTTGGATCTGGGTTTCAGGTGAAAAAGGGATGTTTGCAACACAGAGGTAGAGCGATGCCACATGGTATGGGTCATATGGTCAACACTATGAACCAACCCCCCCCCCCCCCCCCCCCCATCATCGTTATCCATGCACACTGGGCAAAAATACCCAGTGTGTATAGACCTTAAGATGCATTATTTAAGTCAGGGATGGGGAACCTCCAGCTGTTGTTGAACTACACATCCCAGCATGCTTTGCAACCGTTTTAGCATGGCCAAATAGCAAAACTGTAGCAGGGCATGCTGGGATGCGTAGTTCAACAACATTTGGAGGGCTAAAGGTTCCCCATCCCAGATTTAAGTGGTGATATTTTTGTTCTGGGTATTTATTCTTCACTTCCGGCTGACAATTGCTGATACTCTGCTTTTATTGCTTTATGAAATGTGTGTGCGTTGTAGCCTGGGATGGCTAGCCACTATGATTCCTGTCCTTTACAATGCCCATCTATTTCCCTGCCATACACATGCTCATTTGTGTTTCACAGCTCAAAGCCAGTTTCCACCTTGTTATTTGTACGCACTCCCCGGGCCCTGTTCCTCAATCAACAGTGACACTCCATTTCAATATGGGTAGAGCTCAGTGTAGAGTTCCGCAATTTAGTCTCATTTACCTACACTAGGTTATAAGGAAATAAAAAGTACTTTATGGACATCAGGTTCTTTGGAGTGAAAACCTTTTGTATTGCTGTGACCGGCGTAGGGGTGTGATGTCTGCCACAGCTGTACAGTGTTCTTGTTCTGTATACAGTGTATAATTACCAGGCTCTGTTATCTGCATGCATAGGTCACTGCCTGATGCCAGTTCATGTTCTGCTACTGGATGTAACGCTCAGACTCCTGTTACAGTACATAGTGTAACCTGTATACCATCTGTGTAGGAAAGGGCTGATTGCACATAAGCCCAACCTTGTTCCTTTTTCCTCTAGGATGATGACATATTTCTGGTGCCAGGAAGACTGGAGGCAATTTACTTACAGCTCCAACGTCATGATGTAGCGATCACTAGAGCCCCCCAAGCGTGTTATGTACAAGCACGGTCTGGGATCCTTATATGCTTGTGCCTAGGTGAGGTTGTAGAAGCGGGGACAATATTGTGGGCCTGGTCAGGTGCCGTCTCCTCTACCCTTCCACAGGGCTTTTAGACTGCTTAGACACGTTCATCTAGTATTTGTTGCAGTTCGTTACGGTGTGGGGAACAGTTTCCTCTACGGGCCTGATTCAGCCTGGTTATCGAAGCAAAAAGTACACAACTGGGAAAAACCATGCTGCACTGCAGGTGGGGTAGATGTACCCTGTTCAGAAAGAGTTGGTTTTGGATGGAGTGTGTTCAAACTGAAACCTTCAATTGCAGCGTGAAAATAAAGCAGATCATATTTACCCTGCACAGAAAAAATATAACCCACCCAAATCCTAATATCCCTGCACATCTTCTTCAGCCTCAAGTGCACATGGATTTGCCCATTTGTGTGCTTTTCTTTTTTTTTTTGCTTTGGTAACAATGCTAAACCAGGCACTATATCCACACAGTGCTGGAGAGAGAAGAGCGGCTGGGACTGCCCTTCAGGTAGCCATTGAGTGCTGTCGGGGGAAGATGGTGGGGACCACTTTACGGCTGGGGATGTTGATTATAGAACAGATATTGTGAAATAGTGAATTGACTTATATGCTGAAGTGCCAAAATCCCTGAGATGGGGGTGTCTGGTATCATGTAGTACCCCTCCAGCCTGGGGAAATGCAGCGACTCAATGCAGCCTCAGTTTCGCAGTGAATGGACGATCTCTGGAGAGATGTTGAACCATGCTATCTTAGTATTTATTCTAGCACCCGCCATATTTTAAAACCCCTGCAGTTCCTCTTCCCTGCCTGGAGTGTCGCTGTCTACTGTAGTGATTCTTGCACAGTGTGGTCTGTATATCATCACTGATATTCAAACCAGACAGGTGTTAGAAACACCACAGCAGACAGCGACACCCCAGACAGGCAAGAGGAACTGCATGGGTTTTAAAATATGGCGGGTGATTCCCACAAATCCCTGAAATTTGTAGATACAGGCTCTTGGGTTAAAATGGACCTCTTCATCATGTCCTAACACTGGACAATATGGGACTGATGACGCTGTGCATTATCCTGTTGGAAATTTGTATTGCTGTGGGGGTAAATGAAGTCCATGAAAGGCTGGAAATGGTCTCTAAGCACTGCAGTATACCAGTTTCCGGTGATGCTCTGTGTCCAGTGTTTTAGGGATATGCAGATGGTACCTCCTGCATTGAATGTTGTTATGATTTGAGCAAGTGTCCCTTGTCTTTTACCATGGACAATTCTTGCCAGAGACCGCTGGTCACATTCATTAAGCACCCATGGTCGGTCGTGGTGTGTGGTAATCCATCAGGTATTCCCGTAAATCGAGGAATGTTGAATGTACATACCAATGGAATGTCCCATCCGTCAGGCGCCCTCTATTATGCCCCGACCGAACTCCCATAATTCACGTTGCCTTACCATGAGCAGCCTAGCCAGTGCCCAGACTGCATCCGGACTATTTGTCTACAGCAAAAAGATAAACAGCCATTAGGTCGACACCATTAGTTCGACATGGAAAAAGGTCGACACTGCCATTAGGTCGACAGTGTCTAGGTTGACATGGGGTTTTCCACTGGTTTTTGAGCCGACAGGCGGTATTTCATGCCCTACCATCCACTAGGGTGAGGTGGGAGAATAAAAGTCTGCTGAGCACAGCGAGGCAACGTGCCCGAAGCATATCGAGTGATGCGAGGGGCTGCGGTTCACTTCAAACTGTGTCCATGTCGACTGTCGACATTTGGGTAAAAACAACTGGAAAAAACCCCATGTCAACCTAATGGCAGTGTCAACCTTTTTGCATGTCGACCTTTTTGCTTGACAAACTAATGGTGTTGACGTAATGCCGCTATAGATCCCTTGTCCCAGTTCCACCAAGATTATGATTTTCAAAATATGGATAATGCTGAAATCCAAAATTACTTTCTGTTCCAACCAATGCTACTGATTTTTTAAATCCCACACAGGGGCCTAATTCAGATATGGTTGTAGGCGGCATTGCTGCTGCTTACCGGAAGCAACAGCGATGCACTAGTATAGTAATGCAGCAGTAGGAGTCTGATATAAGTAGCTACCTCCTGCATGCATTACTGATCTGTGCTGTGTTCTGGGGCAGAGCATTTGCTCACATGGGACACCATTGGCCGGGTGTTCGACCCATGGGATTTCAAGCCGTCCACCGTAGATCCAACAAAGCCCTGGAAAACTGTCGTCTTATGGAAATCCTGTCCTCACTCCCCAATTCTACAGCAACATGCTGTTGGCACAGTGGCCGACTGTGGTGTCTGCTGCTGTAGTGCATCCAGCGATGCAGTACGTGTTCTCGCATGAGTGATGTACCGAGCAGCAATGCTCTGCCATATGTGACTCAGATCTAATAGGAATCTGACTTAAGTTACCCATACACTAGGGCTATCCACATGCGATTTGGTCACTTTTCATGCCAGTGTGGTGATAAATTGCATGAAAAGTGTCTAAATCGCATGTAATTTACATCCAGTCCAATGGGATGCGCGGCCTCGGAGCATCGCTTCGGAACCTGCAAGATGTAATGGCTGCAGGGGAGAGATGTCGGATCGCAGGCAGTCATGCCTGGATCACATGCAATATATCGTATGCAAAAGGTCTGCGGCGGCCCAAGGGGGGGGGGTTGTGTGCGACTTCTCCGAGGGGAAAGTCACACCGGTATATGACTAGCTTTAGGCCCCTGGTGCTGAACTTATCTGAGGCTGGTAGCAATCCTGGCACCGTACAGAGGCTAGGAAACCAGGGCTTATTCCAGGTATAATTCATGTTCATTAACAATAAATGTACAAAATGATGCTGCAGTCCGGTCATATCGCTGCAATACCTATGCAGAACAATGAGACCTCTCAAGGTCAAAATCCATATGGGTTACATAAGGAAAGTATCCGGTTGATAAATGTACCCAAAACTAGATGAACATAAAATAATAGGAAACAAAGATAACCTGATAATATATCAATGTCACCGTTTTCCCTACAAATGTGACAGGTCTTTTCGGTGCAATGACAGACCATTACATAAGCCTATCAAAATTACCAAAATAGACACTAAGCTTATCACATGGCTCACACAAGGAACTGGAGCCATCGCTTCAGCACCCAGCAGGAACATCAAGCACTCTGATACCTTACCGTAGCCACCGATGAATCCAGAGATCCTGATTAAAGTCATGCAAGCACCTATTACCTGGGTCTTATTTCACTTGTTAGTATGGTTTGTCCCTAAATATGTAATATATTACCTTAACCCTTTTAGGAATGAATTAAGATACCCTAATACAAGATTTAAAAAAAATAATAATGTTTATCAGTGCTTATAAAAAGTTTTGATGTTGACTACACAGCTAAAGCGGTTATTAGGGATGGCCATCGCTGGCAATTCTGCAACTGGCCATCGATAGTGCTAAACTATGCAATGGCTGACAATCGATATTTTTACATATCGATGGTCATCCATTGTGTTTGTTTGGCCTGTGGGCCAATCTAAACACGCGAGGCGGAGCTATGCTATGTGTCCCGGCTTTTTGAAAAAAAAAAATAAGCAAAACATCGTTTTGCTGTTCCATCGATGGAGGGAAACCATCTGGTTCTCCCCCATCGATGGCAAAAGTATTCGACATCGGCCTGGAACCATTGATGATTTCGAATCATCAATGGCCATCCCTAGCGGTTATACACATGTCCACTTGAGTGGACATAAAACGTTGCCCTATTATACTGGAAAAGTATTTGAACCTTGAATTTTTAAGTAAGGTTAAATATGGTACTGTTCCAAATAATTTTTTTCTGTTGCTTATTGTTTTCCAGAAACAGTATGGAGTTTTGTTTTGCATTACACTGAAGTGTGCGTATGATTTTACATACGTATTATGCCCTAAACATTTATTTTTTTGAATTTAATTGATTTATTTGGGATTGCTTTTATTGAGTTAACAAATTATATAGAAATCTCTACAGTTCTTGGTGCTAGTAAACCTTTCTCTGCCATTATTTTGTAGGAATTTAAAAAATAAATCACCACTTTCTGCTTTAAAAAATAAATAAAATACACAGACCCGCACAAAAGTTCCATACCTCTAGAACTCGGGGGATATTACATTTCGCCCAATGACTTTGAAACCGCTGTACACCTCTATGCATCCCCTTTATGTTTCGTGTAACTTACTTTAGTACTTGTGTAGTTTCACGTAGTCAGCGTAGTGTCCCTGTCAGAATCAGCGTTTTGTTCCCGCGGCCAGCGTAGTCAGCGTTCCTGCCAGTATCAGCGTTGTGTTCCCACAGTCAGCCTAGTCAGTAAGTTATCGGCTAGCTGGAGGTTGCGTAGTTAGTGTAGTCAGTCAGCATTGTGTCACCACTTATTAGATTGTGTCAGTTATGGCTGCAAAACACCCCCACTATGCACGCTAGCCCGAAGCGTGGCAAGCGGCGGTGGTACGCATCCTCACGACCTGTTCATACCCCCACTATCCACGTCTGCGTGAAGTTGATTTTATAAGGTGTTGCAAGCCACCGAGTCTGAAGCGTGGCGAGTGGACGCGTAGCGGGTGCAGTGAGCCCCACGAGGGGACACGGAATACACGTCAAGTAATACATGTCCCCTCACAGGGCTTGCTGCGCTCGCCACACTTTATAATATCAACTCCACGCTGGCGTGGATATTTGGGTATGAACAAGTTGGGAGGATGCGTACCACATCCCCTCGCTGGGCTCGCCACGCTTCGGGCTGGCGTGGATAGTGGGGGTTTGAAATGGAGGCATTTGCCAGTATGTAACATGGAACACTAGGAAATGCCTCCTTTATTGTGTATGAGATGCACTTGCGCACTGCACCCCCCTTTGTGCACGAGACGCACACGCGACCGAACCCCTAACCCTGTCTGTCTCCCTGAAGTGGACACGCGCGGGGTTGCTGTACCCTGCCGCAAGAATTACTGAGAGGCACAAGTGTATGAAATGCTTGTGCGTCTCAGGCAGATGAAGCGCCTCTCCGCCGGCACCCGCATGATCGCCTCTCCGCCGGCACCCGCATGATCGCCTCTCCGCCGGCACCCGCATGATCGCCTCTCCGCCGGCACCCGCATGATCGCCTCTCCGCCGGCACCCGCATGATCGCCTCTCCGCCGGCACCCGCATGATCGCCTCTCCGCCGGCACCCGCATGATCGCCTCTCCGCCGGCACCCGCATGATCGCCTCTCCGCCGGCACCCGCATGATCGCCTCTCCGCCGGCACCCGCATGATCGCCTCTCCGCCGGCACCCGCATGATCGCCTCTCCGCCGGCACCCGCATGATCGCCTCTCCGCCGGCACCCGCATGATCGCCTCTCCGCCGGCACCCGCATGATCGCCTCTCCGCCGGCACCCGCATGATCGCCTCTCCGCCGGCACCCGCATGATCGCCTCTCCGCCGGCACCCGCATGATCGCCTCTCCGCCGGCACCCGCATGATCGCCTCTCCGCCGGCTTCCACCAGCGCAGGGGATCTGGTGGTTACTGGCGCTGTGTGAGTGGCGCTCACTAGGCTTGCCAGGGACTCTGGGGACAGAGCTGCAGCTTGCTGGTACAGTACGGTGACTACGTTGCCTGACGGGGACACTACGCGGACACGACGCTGACTACGCAGGGCTGCCGTGGGGACACTACGTTGAATTTTCACTTAAATAATGCCCTCCATAGTATAATACTGTATGTTGTACTTCTAAGTGTCACAATGGAGTAGTGTGCAGGTACACACAGTGTGTTATCTCTAATGACAGGCGGCAGTGTCAGGCCACCGGTATGCTGGAAGGAAGCCCCTGTACATTCTGTCTATGCTGCACAATAGCCGCGTGCTTCTGTGTTTGTTGTATGTTTTTTTTTTCTTGTTGTTGCTTCAAAGCAGCAGGAAGGGTGTCCGCACACAGGAATGCCTGGTATGACTTTGATCCTGTACATAAGGAATGGACTGCTGTGTACGGTCACCTGGGTTCTGGAGTAGAGCATGTTAGACCTTACAGTGCCGTTTGCAATTGCAGCCGCAGCAGGGTCACATTTGCTTAGCAGTGGTGTGTAACAGGTGTATAATATATAGAGGTTGAGGGAGTGATGTTCTGCGGGGTCTGCAGTTGGGACAGACGTGCTACTTTTGCACAGGCTGCTTCATAGACGGTAAAGACATGAGCGGATTCCGAGGAGCGGATGTGCAGCTTGGCAGGACCCATGTTGCACACAGGCAGAAGGTAAAACCATTGAGTGTGTAAGCACGGTCGCTAGCCATGCGCGCTCTTGCGGGTTGTTAGCGATGTCGTCTGTACATGCAGCTCAATTTGAGGATATCTTCAAGGACCGTAGAACTCCTGGATGTGGCCACTGACTATGTACAACTTGTAGAACACAATCCTTTGTCTGGGAGTTCACAGGAAATTGTGTTCTCTAGTGTGTACCCACCATTATTTGGGAGAGGTGTGTCATAGCGGATCTTTAAATTGCAGGGTAAAAATCAAGGTATCCAAAATGTCTGCGCTACATGTAAATGCAGCCAGTATTTATGCTGCACGCAGAAATAAATACATGTATATGTACACCTTACAGTGCTTCTTGGTTTGTGCAGGTTTAAAGTCGGTGTATCCTGAATCCCCCCCCCCCCCCCCACCTTTACTTTGCTCCCAACTTTGAATCAGCCCCACCACATTCTGGAGCTTGGTGAGAACCGGTCCCTGTAGTAGCCGCTCTGCTATGTGTAACTGAGCGAAGCTTTATAACTAGTAGCTGATCTAATGGAAAATGATTTCTCAGAACTGGCTGCACTGTAGCTCTGTGTTCCTGGTGAGGGAAGGTGCTGAATAGAGCAGACTACACTCCCTGTTCCCCCTCCAGGTCTGTGTCTGCTCGTCTATATTTTGCTGCACAGTATTTATAGCAGGTGGGGTGTGCCGCTCCCTGCCTGGCATCATCACCCCTCCCTCCTGCTTCCTGCTCTCCAACTTAACTCTCTCCCACTTTGCTGCTCACATGTATCGGTGCTGCGGAGTGCCAGGCTATGCCCCTGCTCGCACCACCTCTCTGCCCTGTTCTTGCTGTGTCTGCAAATTCTCATTTAACTACTTCATCACTCTGACGCTCATATTAAAAGAGCCAACTTCGTTAATCGCTCCAGACGTGACGGTTCTTGTAATGTCTTCAAGTAAGATGTGATTAAAGAAAACGGTACTTTCTCATCTCGCCAGTTACGTTAGCTGATACGGGGATCACGATTGTCCCCCCGCAAGGCTTGCTTCGCTCACCACAACTTTACTAGAGGTAATAGATGGTCGCGCGGACCCCGAAAAGAACTCTCGCGGCTCGCTGTACGCTACGTAAGTTCTGTGGCCGCAGAGATGAGGAAGTACCACGAAACCTGTATCATGTACTGTATGCGTGTGCTGCTCCACAAAATGTTGTTTCCAAGGTGTTCAGAAAGCGAGTGACGATAAAACGAAACGCATTACATTGGCCCAGGTCCCAGACCCCAACAGACGAATGATATTTAAATGTACAAAGCATCTGGTAACAGTCACCTGCATCCGGACCGGTGCTAAAGCAGATTTCCTATATGCCCCAGTGTGTATATGGTCGACAGATTGACCACGTGTAGCTCAACGATGACTTGGTCGACTGCGACTAGTCAGATGCCTAAAAAATGGTCGGCATACACTATCCACATTGACAGAAGGTTGACACAAGCAAAAGGTCAACCTGAACATGACTGACACCAGTTTTCTCAAGGCTTTTATTTTTTTAAACCGACTTGTTCATAATTCCCAGTGGACGTAGAGGGAGAATAAAATAGTGTGCAGCGAGGGGACGCTTATACTGTATCCATATCGACACAGACATCCAATAAAACGTGACAAATGTGTGTTGATCTTTTTCACTGTCGACCATGTTTCTGACGACCTTTTGCTTGTGTCGACCTCTATTTTTTAGGCGTCTAACTAACGGGCCTGCCTGTGCCGGTGTCGTCCGCCCGGCATAATGCTGGGGGATGCCGGTGTAAAAGGGAACAACTGCCTGGTCGAATCTGGTTTGGAGCCTAGTCCAAAAACCCAGGTGCGACCCGGCAGTTCTGGTGTAAAAGTTGTACCCTCTCACCTAATCACCTTCTCCCACTCCCGTGTCCAAGACTTCTCTCGCGCTGCCCCCCTGCACTGGAACAACCTCCCGCCACCCATCAGGCTATCTGATTCCCTTACCTCCTTCAAGCGCTCCCTCAAAACCCACTTTTTTCGACTAGCCTATCCCTCCTCCTAACCTCTTTTGATCCTCCTATCCTGCCTCCGTTCCTACTTATCCTGTTGTTTTTCGTTCGTCCACCCACCTATTTTTAGTCTGTTAACTCTTATGAGCAGGGCCCTCCTTCCTCACGTACTCACCCTACCTCTTTACCTCACCTGTGCTCCTGTCCTGTTCTTCCCTTCCTCTACTTCATCTTCAGTCTCCTCGACAATTTTGACACCTACTTCTGAACTGATGCTGATTTTAGTTCTACCAGCTATACCCCTATTTATACTGTATTTTTCAACACACCCTGTACGTTACTTTGTAATTTGTTTTTTGTTTGCTATGTACGGCGCTGCGGACACTTTGCGGCGCCTTATAAATAAACGTACTACTACTACCCGTTGCTTCCGGGTGCTTTCACCCAATGGTAGGAGCATATGGTTATGGCACGAGTATTTATACTGGGCTGCTAAACTAAAATGTCACTTAATAAAGAAGGAAAATGTTAGTTAAAGCGGCTATAGTATAGATATGCAAGTTCCAAGATTGCATGAGCTAAACCTGATGCAGCTGGAGACATAGTAGCTGTATATCTCTGATTATGAAGTCAGAGAATCAGTGTGCTGTAAGCCACAGCATGGATGACCTACAGCAGGGGTGGCCAAACCTGTCCTCACGATCTACCAACAGTGCATGTTTACCAGGCAACCTGTGGATCTATAGCAGGAATGAATGCAGCAGGTTTGATAATGTGACAGTTAGTAATGGCTGTGCAGCAGCTAGGTGATCTGGAAAACATGGACTGTTGGCAGATCTCGAGGACTGGTTTGGCCACCCCTTACCTACAGTATTGCTGGCTTTTGGGGTTGGAGAAAGAGCATTAAAATAAAGGCCTGTTGTCATGTAAATTTTTAGGAGTGCAGGGTGCCCAAGAGCTATTCAAATGTACCTCCATTCGCCCGACTGCTGGGGTGAAATGTAATAGGATGAGAGATTCCGAAAGTGAGAGATTTGGTAAGAAATCTCCAGTTTCTTTAAAGCGGCGATCATTTACACTGCAGAACCAGTTTGAATTTGCAGTGTAAATGATTGCTGCTTTAAAAAAAAAACCTGGAGATTTCTTACCAAATCTCTCACTTTCTGAATCTCTCATCCTATTAAATCTCACCCCTGGGGCGAAATGTAATAGTGTGCGTTTTTTTTCCTCAAAAACTGCCGTTTTCGGGCATTTTCCGAAAATCGCATATTTTATAGGGTGCGATTTTTTAGTCACACTTCAATTCGCATCCAGATGTTTTCCCATTGGAAAGCATCTAACTTGCACATGTAATAGGGTGCAATTTTTGGTAAAGGTTACCAAAAATAGCAAAATAATTAGACCAGGTTCTGGCTGGCGAATTTGACAGAACAATGCATAGATCATTGTGTTCTGTGCATGGTTCTCTTCAAATAAAGGGTTAAAAAAAAACATTAATGGCGTGGGGTCCCCCCTCCTGAGCATAACCAGCCCCGGGCTGAAAGAGCCGGTCCTGGTTTCATAAAATCACAGGGACAAACAAGTTGGGGTTCCCTGGATTTTATAAAACCAGCACCAGGCTCAAGGGCCGGTCCTGGTTCCCAAGATAGTGGAGGGACAAAATAACTAGGGGTTTCCCGTATTTCAAGAACCAGCACCGGGCCCAACTAGCCAGCAGGGTAATGCCACAGCCGGGGGGAGACTTTATATACAAGACCCCCTGACCGGTCAGCATGGGCAGGGGTCCTGGGGAAGTGGGGACCCCCCAAAGAAGGGGTCCACCCCCTCCAGAACTTACCTGCCCATGCTGAAGCCCGGGGCTGTCCTCGATGCCCCTGGGCGGTGGGCATCGAGCTGATGATTGTGTAAAAAATCTAGAAAAACTATTGTATACTGCTGTGGAACTATGAGTCCCAGCAAGCCTGCACCACATGCAGGGACTTGGAGAACCACAGTAGCACAAATAGTTAAATAAATACACACACACACACACACACACACACACTTACAGTACAACGTTATTTCACACGGAGCCCATTCATCCATACATACCTATGTTGATAGAAGATCGGTCCCCTTGTCCTGTAGAATCCACTGGGGTACCTGTGGAAGGAAAACATACTCACAGATGTCTTCAGCTCTTCTCCGGTAAGCCCTGCAGCACTGTAATCACGGTCCGGTCTTCTGTTTACATCTAGGGCTCCGCCCCCAGACCGGGACCTAGGCCCGCCCACCAGCCAATGATGGTCCGGGAAAACCCCAATGCCGGACCATCATTGGCTGGTGGGCAATTCAGGCGCTGTAATTCGGGCGCTTTTCCTGCGATTTGATCAGTCACAGGACAAATTCTATGTGAGGGACAGCAGCCCATACCTCCTAATTGGAGTGTCCAGTGGTTGGGACAACATCTCACTAACTGCTGCTCCTTCTCACTGAGGAGCAGGTTCCGTGTGCATGTGTGTGGCATCCATCCGGTGCATACGAGGGCTGACAAGGCAGATGCTAGCTTGATAGGCTTCAGCGTGACGTGAAATACCATGAATGAGTGTGACCCACACCCTGGGTGTACCGAAAAGGTGACTGCTCCCATGTGCTGTGTAAATGGCGCTGCCTCTAGGAACATCCCGGGTTGGCAATGCAGTGGGAACTGGTTAAGTCCCTGGTCTGACCTGGCTTGGAACAGTGGGGTAGATGTATGAAGCAGTGATAAAGTGTCTGGTACTTTATCACCGGCCAATGAACTCCTAACAGTCCCTTTTTAAACCCAGCCTGTCTCTTAACAGTCAGGAGCTGATTGGCCGGGATAGAGTTACTAGAGTAGTAGAGTAACGTGCATTTTAGTGGTGATCTTAGAACACGGAGCCCTGAAGGTGACCCTTGTTTCTGTGCGGTTTTGCTGTGCTGTTATTGGGCACTGGGACTGCGCAGATAGCCAGGCTGTGATACACTAGGTCAGTGTTTCCCATTTCCAGTCCTCAGGAGCCCACAGCAGTGCATGTTCTACAGATCTCCTCAGTATCACAAACTCTTCTTACACCTGTGCACCCGCTAAGAAATCTGGAAAACATGTCATGGGTCTCTGAGGACTGGAGTTGGGAGTTGCTTATGGGAGCAGTATGCAGTGTAGTTCTCTTGTCGTTTGCTGCATCTGGCTGCAGATAAACCAGCGTCTCCTTCCTCTCTTTGTACTTGGAACTGTAAAGGCTCCTGCGCTCCTTGTGTAACTGATGTGCATCCTGTTACTCTAGAAGTCTGAGTTTCCCTATGGCTACACAGCGGGGAGTATACCTGCCCTTCCCACCTGAACATAGCAGAGTCCTCTATATGCAGACAAATATCAGAGCAGTCTCCCTGGGCTCTTTCTTTGTGTTGGCATAGAGAGGTGGGGGGGGGGGGGGGGGTTCTTGGATCGCTGTGCTCTCCTCCTTTCTATGAATAAGACCTTTCAGACTGTTTGTTTTCCTCCTAGCCTCCCACCCTGTCTCCTCCTCCCTTTACCATTGGAGGAGGGCCTGGTGAGTTCCCCCCTTACTTTATGTGCTGGGAAGTTTCAGAGTTGGTGCTGTCACTGCTCTGTCCATCACCCAGCAGAGTGGTGAGCTCTCACGTGAGAATGCTGGGGGACCCCACACCACTCTCTGCAGACAGGACCCTACTTGTGGGCAGCCCAAAGTCTGGATTTAGCTGCAAGATGGTCCTGCAGGCAGTGGGCCGAGTGTTAAGGTATGAGCTTTGTGTATTGTACAGCTTGTGCTGTGTGCGGACGGTTCAGTAACAGCGTCCTGTGAGGAATTCCATGCACGGCAATACTGATGTGGGTTACCCAAATGCTATACCTGTGTTAGCTATGCCGGGCTTTCTGTAGCCTGTAACTTATACATGTCACCTGCAACATTTGTAGCTCTGCTGCTGGGAGTCTGGATTATGTTGTGAATATTGGAACCATTTAGTGCTTCGATGATCCCTCTGTCCTTTCCTATTTCACTCCCTAATACCTCAACCTCTAGCCATGAGATTGCTTGGACATCATCTTTAAGGTCCCCATACATGCTGCGGTTTTGATGCACTCTCCCGCGGGCATCCCATCACACAGTTCAACAAATATGTGCTGCACATACTTTTTGAACTAGCTCTGGATCGCATGTGATGCGATATAGCCCAAATTGCATGTGATTTCCACAGCATGTACGGGCACCTTTCGGAATTTCTATAGCTGAGCGCGGGTGCGATTGCGACTTGCACTTATATTTTGACATCAATTTACTGCATCATATTTTTGGTTAAAGGTGCTGACTACGGGAATGCGCTGTTCCATTACTGGTCAGTGTATAGACATTCCCGCTGTCACGCAGTGATGGGCAGCAGAGTAAGGCGCAAGCTCTGTGTGTTACTGTCAGCGTAGATCCAGGCCTAGGAGCACAGATCTCAGGAACGCCAAACATGTATAATGTAGAGAACAACAAATAAGAATCTGAATACTGTTTAAAGGAATTTTAATCTAATTCAATTTGTTGATTGTGCTTTTATTTTTAAAATGTAAGTGACAGTTATGAGCCCTACACATGTTGCGACCCTGCTGAGCATTTTGAGCGATGCTAGATCGCTCAGAATGCTCAGCACACAGTGCTTTGCCAGCGCTGTGTGCTGAGCGATCTGTCAGGGCCCGTGTTCTCCGGTGAGGACGCTGGCCCTGATCCCGGCAATTAACTTGATTTATCCAGCATGCTGGATATTAATCGCCGGGGCGATAGCAATGCACGGGGCCCCTACACATGGAGTGCCGTAAGGGTGTTTTCTGAGAGATGTAGTGAGATCGCTCAGAAAGTGCCTGTATATCGCTATGTGTGTAGGGAGTTATTGTTCATTTGCATTGAAGTTTTGATGGCGTATATACAGAACCGCACATGATCATCTAATGACCCATTGCATAAGATCAGTTTAAATGAAAATAGTTGCATGGGAACAAGTTAATGTAAAAAATGAAGGCTGCTTTGGGAGGCAATGCAGTTGTTTTTGTGCACCTGATGGGGTGATATTCAGTTGCTGTTCTGATGGGTGCAAGTGCTGCGTGTGCCCTTTGCATAGTGCACATGTTGCTCCAAATGCATCGGATTTAGACAGGTATGGCGGCTAAAACCTTGCAACTACTGAGTTTGGGTGCCCAACGTTGGGGGTTATTCCGACCTGATTTCACGGCTGGGATTTAGTAGGCTTAGTGATTCTTGATAGACTGCTCATGCGTACAGATTGTAGCGCACATGCGAGAGGCCAATAAAATACTCTTTTTTTTTTTTTTTTTTTTAATCGTCCGCCTATAGCAAGTTGGTTGGCATTTGTGGGTGGTAAGTGGCATTTTCTAGGAGTGTCGAGCAAAACAGGCATGGCCAGGCATTTGAAGGAAAGGCATGTGACTTCCAAACAGACTGTTTCTATCGCAGCCGGTAAGTCCTGGACTGCAGACACTGGACACCTCATTAGACGGTGAGCGGCTGGTGAAAGGATTTGCAGGTCCGCCTCATTTTCACAAGCCGCGCTACGCAGTTGGAAGACTTGCATGGGGCGGGATATCACTCTGGTTGGGCGGTGTACACCTGATCACATCTGAATAATCACGATTTCTGCTTGTCACCTCTGGAGGGTGTGAGCAGACCTAATGGTACCAGTAGGGGCCAGTGGCAAAACAAGTGAATATTGCCATGTCTGGGTTGCCGATTACTTACGGACTTGGGTGTCTGTAAGTAACCGGCAACCCAGACGGGCGATATTGAATTATGATCCCGCAGCAGCCACTTGGTGCTGCCAATAGATCTATTCCGTTTCTGCGTCGCTCTTGTGTGATCCACTGCCTGAATTCAGCTTGAATGAGCTAAAAGTGACCGATTTGAGCACTTATTTGTATCCTATTTGGTAAAAAGTGGTAAATTTTGTTTCACCAATAATATCGCTGTTATTAGAAAAAGCATTTTAATGTTGGTGTCCATTATCTGTGCATATGTGCAAGTAATGTTTCCCACATAGGGGCAGGTTTGCATTGACATCGGGCGGCTTTAACCTTGGTTTATTCAACTGTGTTGGTAACAAAACCGGATTGAGCATTAATTACTATTGCTGTTTGAGGAGCTTTGGTCAAAACTACCAATCATTGAGATACTGCCGGTGTTTTCCCATAGCGTGTGGGGCAGACGTGCTTAGCTTACTTCCTGCATTGTGTGTACGGTGACCACCAAAAGAAACATACATAGAACACAGAGGTATTTTTTATACTGTACTAGTACGTAAATGCTTCCAAAGCTAGTAGATGTACTTTCACTTGCTGACAACAGATGGCAGTGTTTCGGAGCCACACGGATACTAGACCTACATATAGATAATACCTTGTTATTCGCAATGTGTAATTCTCCTTTATATTTTGAATACACTGTTTAAAATCCTCATTCTATGGCTAGTTTCCCTTCATTTTTACCACTTTCACATCACAACCTTTTTTCAGTCATGGCACCCTTGAGTATCAAAATTGTTTTTACGGAATCACTAGGCCAAAACTTTTATTAAATAAATTAAAATATTACATTTAATTAAGTTAATTGTGTTAATTTGTCGTCCTTAGGTTCAGTTGTGTGGTAAGGGATACTATTCCGTCCACATACTTTATAACTGGCAGCCACCAACACTATGTTTTGCCTATTACGTTAAATATGAACAATTTGAAGTGGTGCAAAGTCTGGGAACCAGGGGCCTAGAAGATCTCTACCTGCCGTCTGTCCATTTAATCTGGTCCCTGACCTCCTTATTGTCTAATGATAAACGTCTATATTGCAGTAGTGCTTGGTTTGCATGTATTAGTTATAGTTATGGTGGGCTGTAAGGTCTCTGCTATAACTGAACACCCCATACAAAATACATTTACACACCTATCCTCTCCATTCCACAGAAGGTGTCTCTTCTATCTGTATTTCTCTATATCAGTGGTTCTCAAACTCGGTCCTCAGGACCTCACACAGTTCACATTTCCAAGGTCACCTGACAGGTGCACTCATTACGGACGGACACATTTTAAAAGATCCACAGGTGGAGCTAATTATTTCACTGAATTCTGTGAGGAGACCTGCAAAAAATGCACTGTGTGGGGTCCTGGGGACCGACTTTGAGAACATGTCCTCTGTATCCTGTTCTAGCATACTCTCATCCCACAATGTTACCACCACTCTATAGTGACCCATGGTAGTGTCACCTCTGGTCCTATGGTAGTGTCACATCTGGCAAAAACATGTTTGGTGCTAGCTGGAAATATAAATTCACATAATCCATGCAGTCCTTTTCTCTAGAGGGTATAGGGAACTGTGCATACAGGTGACTGATCTAGGAACTAGGAGATGGCCATGTAAGGTGTCCGAGATCAGTTAACAGCCGACACCCAACCAATAAGCAATATTATTACATGAGGGAAGTACATGTGAGAGGTCTGTAGTGGATTGTGATTGGTGGTTGCATGTATCGGGGCATTCCAGAAGAAGCTGTAGATAGCAGTGAAGTTGGAATTTAAATCACACTCCTGCTGGTACAATCTCCCTTCCCTAGTAGGTTACAGAGTGTTATTTCTATTGCTAGAGTGATTAAAAGGGCTGGAGTTATGGTGCCAGGATCCCATTTAACTTCCGTCATTTGTCTGGCGGTCCACAGGAGCAGTAACTATACTGCTCCATATCTGTGCTCTGTATTCAGATATATTGGAAAAGATAGCCATAAGCAGTATTCCCTTAAAGCAGAATATTTTGTACTGAACATGGAAATAGGTCTAATACCACTAGTACCATTCTCATGTATTAAAATGCTTTGTTCAGACATTATTGCTTATGTGGCCACTAGGTGGCGCTGAACTCTTCAGGTACCTTCTGATGCTGGGAACTTTTCTGTGCTTCTCTGCCTGGAATCTTCCATCATAACCTGTCCCACCTTTTACTCAAGTGCTTTGGGTTGGCAGGAAGCAGTCTGTATGCATGCTGCTATAGCTGCACAAGGGGATGAAAGCGGTAGTATACAGTGCTGCTTGCTTTCTAGAGCCGCCACTTAAGTCACACTGTGAACACCAAGCCGTCCCCGCAGTCTTTGGGGTATATGCACTTAGAGTTCTGTCTGGTATCCGGACTTGAGGTTGATATGATAATGGTTGACCGCATATGGCACACACACGTTTTTCAAACTGTTTTTAGTTTTCATACCATCTACGAGGAATACCATTGGTAACTGTAAAGTGTGCCTGGCGCAACAAGGCACATTGTCCGAAGCATGGAGAGTGACCGGTGCGCTTATTCTCTAGAAGTTAAACCTTGACACCCCAAAAACCTAAAAAAAAAAAAAAGAAAAAAATAATAATTTTGGAGTAGACATGCACAAAGTCAACATAGAAATGAACCAAACCCGTTTTGAATGCTTATATTGTGTTATTATGAGAGGAAAGCTTGTGTTGTATTTATGCATGTACCTCTGAGATGTGAGTGAAATTTCAACGTTCTCTCTCTGGTATATGGTCATTCGGTCAACAGCACTAAGGCCGACTTGAACCAGTGTAGACACATGGGAATGTCGACACAAGCGTTAGGTTGACCGTCAAAATGGAGACGTGTTTTTTTTTTTTATGTCGACCCTGTAACCCAAACCCCTTTTTCCCAGGTAGCAAAGTTCTGACGGAACCCAATGCTAATTGAATGTCCACTAGAATTCAGATTACTGGGCTCCCAGTAACTTTCTTATACCCCTTCCACACAAGCCTAAATTCCCGGGATTTCAACCCTGCTAAATTTATTTTATCAAGTTTCTGTCAGACTGAAGAGAAATTCTATTTATTAGATAAATAAGAACAGCTGACAGTTTTTATGCAGGTTAATGAGCACATTTTGATGTGAAGGAATATTTTGCAAATTTAAGAATGCAAGTCTGATTTCTGAATAGTGGGTGCGAGCTCTAAGGTTTAGTCACGAGAATATTCATATTATAGAAGTAACCAGGATGGCAGCAGCTCCCAAGGATCACATAGGAAATACAGGCCTATGTCTTATCTGCAGTCATACCATCCAACATGACCAGTTCCATTGGGTACAAAATGCTCCGTTCCTGGACTTCCCTCTTACTGATGATTGCCATCACCTGTGTTACACTAGTTAATTGATCAGAAGGTGTTTCAACACAAGTGGCAGCAATCATACAGTAAGAGGGAAGTCCAGGAACGGAGCATATTGTACCTAATGGAATGGGTCGTGTTGCAGAATATGCGCATTATCTAATACAAAGTGAAAATATGCAAGACTAGCATAAATCCCCTTGTTTCTCTGATTAGTTAATGTGGCCCTTGTATGATCTAACAGTTACGTTATGCGAGTCCCCATTAGCCCATGTTTTCGATCTTCTAGAACAGTGATGGCTAACCTTGACACTCCAGATGTTAAACTACACATCCCATAATGCCCTGCTACAGTTTTGCTATTTGGCCATGCTAAAACTGTTGCAGGGCATGCTGGGATGTGTAGTTCAACAACAGCTGGAGTGTCGAGGTTAGCCATCACTGTCCTAGAAGGCTCCCTAGTATGGCAATCTGTGCTAAGCTGTGTTCTCTAATTAGAACACTGGTGGTTTAGCTAGATTTTGACTACGTATAGTCAAGATCTGAGGCGACGATGGCAACCTGTGGGACTGTGCATCGCCATCGCTATAGGGCATACATACGGCGCAATCTAGTCAGATCACTTAGAGAACGGGCTATTATCTCTCCGGGGGTGTTAGGGCCTGATTCAGATTTAAAAGTAATACCAACAACAAAATTAGCTTTGTGTTTGGAGCAAACTATGTTGCCATGCAAGGGGAGCAAATACAATAATATTGTTTCTCTGCAGGGTAAATACTGTCTGCTTTTGCATGTAGCCTACAGATGGTAGAATGCTGTATACACAGCAATTTAGTCTGGTTTGAACATACCCCGTCCAAGGCTAAATCATGGTTTTGCCCAGTTGCTTGTATTTTTGCTTGCAAATGACTCAGGCCCTTCGTTCCTGTAAGTGTTTGCATGTTTTCTATACCTTCTGAAGGAAGTCTGCGATTGCTGCTTCCTGCCTCTGTTGGCACATACACCTTTCTTTTATCTGCCCACTTGGCACCACAGTGATGGGTTACAAGTCATGTGCCAGTCAATGCCCTCCACCTATGTTTGTCTGCGTAGTCAGGCCATGCCCGCCTGTTTCCTGTGTGTGTTATTCTCTGGCTATGGTATGTGTAACATGCCTGGGCACTGCCCCCGTCTCCTTACCCTCCCCTTGTCTCCAGGAGTCTGTAGCGGCTCCAGGATTCCTTTTAAGGCAAAGACTTCTCTATGAGAACGGAGAGTATGGGAAGATAGACTGGCAAAGGATTGAGTCTTTTAACTGTATCACTACCAATATCAGAGTGGTGGAAATGACGATACATTGCTTATTTACACTCCGCAGAAGGAATGGTTGGCAAGCCCAGGCAGTCTGATTAGTCTCCGGGTTAAGCAGCTCTAGAACCACATGCTCTGACTCTGTGCAATGCAGTATTGCTTCTACCTGCATAACACAAGCCATTGTCATGGACATTACACTGTCTGACTATGACTTTGCAGGACTTCTGCCTGTTTGTTTAGGAAATTCTAAAATGTTAATGGTGTTTTTTTTTCTGTTGCGCACAAACTCCTCACTTGTCATGTGATCTCCAGCAACGAATCAGGTTGATTCGTTCACATGCACATTCGCGTACGCACTATGGGAAGCTACGCCCACACCACATGCGAACGTGAGTGTTCACAACGGTACCCAAATGGAAGTGGTCTCAAACGAGCGGACGCTCATTGGTGTGTTCGCAAGCTCAGCCGCTGTGTGTCCCAACGAACATCCTCTGTGGGTGAATTCATTCAAAACTCCTAGCAATACGCACGCAGCCAACCCATTCTACAACCAATAATGACGTGATTAGTCTCCTAAAATGCTGTTTATTGGAACTCATTTACTTATGTAGTGGGCAATTTTAATTTTCAACAAAGTTTTAGAACATGGTTGATTTGTTTTACATGTATTCCAAAACTCAAATTAGATATATGTATCCTACAGATGTTGTGGATATGAATGTAAAAACATCATTAGTGCGTGTAAATTTTACAATCATTTTTTATGTTTGTTTTCTATACTGGCATGGTTAAAGTGTAATAGTGTGCTCACCGTGTGGCTGCATTAAGTGATGCAGTTAGTTAATTGGTTAATGAGAGAAACTTCTATGGTGCATGGGTGAGTATTGTGTGCAGGTGCATGGGTGAGTATTGTGTGCAGGTGCGTGGGTGAGTGTTGTGTGCAGGTGAGTGTTGTGTGCAGGTGAGTGTTGTGTGCAGGTGTGTGGGTGAGTGTTGTGTGCAGGTGCGTGGGTGAGTGTTGTGTGCAGGTGAGTGTTGTGTGCAGGTGCGTGGGTGAGTGTTGTGTGCAGGTGAGTGTTGAGTGCAGGTGCGTGGGTGAGTGTTGTGTGCAGGTGCGTGGGTGAGTATTGTGTGCAGGTGCGTGGGTTAGTGTTGTGGGTGAGTGTTGTGTGCAGGTGCGTGTATTTTAGCACCTGATGTGCGTGCTGATTGGTCTTGCGAGCGTTGGTCTGCTAAGCTGTTGTCCTGTGAGGCCCGAGAGTCACTTATTTCTTGTGAATGATTTTGAGCTCGAGCACTGCAAAGCCACCACCCAGCACTTGTGGGCAACACCCTTATATACGCCTCAGTTTCCACCCATTTCTGCCCACTTTCAACGCCACGCCAGGGCCATTTTTTGGGGACGGGCCCCTAAAAGCCTTATTCTTACCCTATATATTTTAATAAAATAAATGCATCTTTGCAGGAGTCAAAATAGGGTTACTATGTAGGAGACAATGGAATCTAGTATTAAACTGGCAATAATAGCATAGGTTAAAGTGCAGGGCCTCATTTGCCTGGAGCTGAAATGTTCAAGGCTCTATTATAAGACATGGAGGAGGTGAGGCCAATGCCATGTACACTATTATTTATATATATATATATATATATATATATATATATATATATATATATATATATATATATATATATATATATATATATTTATTATATGTCCAGTTAGCCGGCACCCTCCTGATCGGTAAAATAATCAACAAGCCCCAAATAAATTCATACAGACCAGTCCATAAGAGCGGCACCCATCGGTTTTTAGCAGCAAGGAATCAAGTCAACGCCAGAAGTGCAAGCTTTCGGATTTATTAATCCTTCGTCAGGCAGCAAACAAAGTACATAGACATAGCATATAGTGTAAACGCTCACCTTATATGTGCTGTACAGATCCATTCAGCGTGCAGGGCTGGCACGGCGTCCGGAAGCCGGTCACCAGAAGGACTTCCGGATCACTCCGTCTGTCACTTCCGGGTGGCTGTCCGGACTCACGTTACCATAGTTACCCTACAACAACTGTCCGGTATATATATATATATAATCAGCCATGTGGCCAGCATGTGATCATCATGCTGTCCTGATGATGGGCATATTTGTATGTGGAGGCCGTGGCTGTGGGTGGGCGATATTGTCGGTACACACTAAACGGTATCGGCCGCAGAACACACGTATTGTATTGCTATATTACCAAATTGACCTGCCGCATGCTCAGTAGATATCACTCCTTATTGACGACACGCGGGAGCACGCATCATTAATGTTATTGTGCACACACTAGGCGATATTGGGTACCATAGTAGTGTGTACGGGGCTTTATTCTGGGAAACTTGGGTAGTGCATAAAAAGAAGTATATGTTAACTGCTGATGCGCGCTTCCTGCATCATCATCATCGGCGGCTGTCGCTCAACTGCTGGTGTTTATGGACCTTAAGTTTAAATGATATCCAAGCTTGAGCACCACCAATTTAATGAGGCATTAGTTCACCTCTGGTCAAGTATGACTATCCTTGCAACGTAGACTGTCAGCATGCCTTGGGTAATGGTATCGATATTGGGAAACATTGCTTTAATGCTACATTTATGTTGCAGAAACACCCGGTTATATCGGTCTTTCCGTCCTTTTCACAGAAAATCAAAAACGAAGCCAAACGGTAAGAAAGCGGTTTCTGAGGAAAAGAAGCTGTACCTGGAACCAGAATATACCCGTGTCCGTGTCACAGACTTTGAATTCAAGCAGCTAGTGACATTACCACTGGAAATTGACCTCAACGAGTGGCTGGCCAGCAACAGTAGGTTTTTATAGTCCTGGCTTATATATATATATATATATATATATATATATATATATATATATATATATATATATATATATATATATATATATGTGTGTTTGTATGTATCTACATATATGACCACATACCTGTAGGAGAATGAACCATGCGAGGGTTGCTTTTGTTCCCATTAATCATTAGCAGCTCTGTAGGAGATCAAAGCATTTCTAGGTATAGTCCTCTTGCAGCTAGATTTTGGAGTGGTATAGATGATATGGATCTATTGTACCATATAACACACACACACTCAGATCAAATCCCCTGAGGGATGCAGCACTCACCAGGCTTGTAGGAAATGTTCAAGAGCAGTAACAGGTTCAAGGTTTATCCATGAGAGGAAAGTAGCCTGCCGACGTTTCAGTCCGTTAATGACCTTTCTCAAGGCAGCTAGAATGACCAAACACACACAGTGTGTGGGGGGGGGGGCAGGCTACTTTCACCTCATGGATAAACATGGAACCCGTTACTCCTCTTGAACATTTCCTACAAGCCTGGTGAGTGCTGCATCCCTCTGGGATATGTTCTGTATTTATATAGTTGTGTGGGCACCACCTACATTATACTATTATACGGCACCCCAGCGGTTACTTTACGTGAGTGTGAGAGTGCAGGGTTTGGGACACACACGCACACACTAGAATTTAGGCAACCTGCTATATGAATGTGTATGTGTGTAACTACCAGTCACATAGGGACCTGCTGATCTAGCATGCTGGGACTTACGGGTGGCCATAAAGGCAATGTACCGTTCCAGAACAGCGCATTGTTTCTCTCCCCACACCTGACTTGTGATGACGGCACTACCATAAATGGCCAATGATGGGCGTTCTATTGAAGATGAGATGTTGCCCATAGCAACCAATCAGATTTGATCGATTATCTCCTTGAAGGTGCTAAATAAATAAGTGGAATTTGGTTGCTATGGGCAACATCCCATCTTCAATAGATCTCCCATCTTAGTAAATTCACCCCTATGTGTGCAGCTGGCCATCGCAGCGATGCCTGGTGGGTGCACAGTTCTAACCCCCCCTCCTTAGTTCCATCACAGCCAGTGTGCCACAGATCTATAATAGATGAAGAGGGTGTGGGGGAACCACTTTTGATTTACATAAGTGTCCCATTGTGCTTGTGGTAATCCTTGTTTTTATTTGTTTCTCCCATTCAGTTACCACTTTCTTCAACCACATTAACCTTCAGTACAGCACCATCTCAGAGTTCTGCACAGGGGAGACCTGCCAGACCATGGCTGCCTGCAACACGTAAGTGGGGGTGGGGTGGCTGTGTGCCTGTGAGCTCTCCTTCTCACCTTGCTGCTATTAATGGTCTCTCTCAGGCTGCAGTAATACTAAAGGCCCCCATACACCGTTTTGGGCCGATTCCGACAAATTGGGCCGTCCAATCCACCTCAGTTCATTGTCCCCTCAGGTCTGATGCGTGGTCCCATGTGCATTGGACCTGAGTCGGTGGTCGGACCAGCTGGCCGACTGACCACCCGACCTGGGACCTCCCTCTCGGCGGTGAGCAGGGACCCATGCAATCCATTTCAACAAATTGTGATGGATCGCATGCTTCCCGGCTCACGGGTATCGGGTGGCCGTACACTGCTGCGAGACATTGCAGCAGTGTACGGGGGTGGGGGTCGGTAGACAGCCCCGTCTCTGTTACACAATATATTACATGGTTCGTTTTTGGTAGTGTTTGTCGTACCAATTTGTTTCCATCATACTGATTTGCCCACTGCTATCTTCTGCTACAGACAGTACTACTGGTATGACGAACGGGGGAAGAAAATAAAGTGCACGGCACCTCAGTACATTGACTGTGTCATGAGTTCTGTACAAAAACTGGTGACAGACGAGGACATCTTCCCCACTAAATACGGTGAGTGAGCGAAGGTAATGGCATTTGGGCTATGAGGTTTGCAGCTTGCTGGAGAATGAAATAAAGGTCCTGCTTACTTCCTAGGAACTACCCAATATATAGTATTCACCCAGTTTGTTAAATTAAAGCATCTTTAGGTACAATATCCTCTGTGGGGAAGTCTCTACCAGTGCGCTACATCTGGACACCACTGTGTACACCGATTCCTTGCTCTAGTTCCATCAGATAAGCACCATCTTAGCCCAAGGAATTGCTTAGCGTTAAAGCCAACAATTCCAAAGGTGTCGGTTTAGGCAGTAGCAGGGAGGGCTAGGGTAATGGGCCCCATACATCAGCAATCACAATTTATGGATTTTCAGATATAGGGATATTTTGGCCAGATAAATGGATTTTACAATCTATCTGACTTTGCCCACACATTACAGATTTATTTCAGTGATCGGCAGATTTTTCCATCTAAAGATTGCATCTTCATATCTGGAAATTGCCCAATTGATTGCTGTTCATAATGTAAATAGATGAAGAAGACGAATTGGGAATGCCCACACATATAAAAAAGATCTGCAGATAATACCAGATTATTAAACATGTTTAAAAACCTGATTAAGCAATCGATTGGCGATTTTGATTGGGATTGCCAAAAGGGGGAGCCCACACATCTAAAATTAATTGTGGCAATCATCTCCATATCTGAAAATTGTCACAATTAATTGCTGATCTATGGGGCCCTTTAGGCTGCAGGGAGGTTTGTGGGTGGGCAGGGGAAGGAAAAGGTGCCCATACACTAGGATGATATACATGCGATTCGACCACTTGTTATGCGACTGCGGCGATCGGTCACATACAAAAGCGTCCATATTGCATGTACTGGACAGCAGATGGTTGGCGCAGTCCCGTACACATCACAGCGGAACCTGCAAGTAGCACCAGAAGAGATCTGTCAGATCGCGGCCAAGCCAGGCAGGCTTGCCTGGGAACGGGGGCAATGGGGCAGATGTATTAAGCTTTAACAAGAGATAAATGCAAGGGTGATCAGGAGAGAAAAATGACCAGCCAATCACCTGCTAACTGACATGTTACAGCCTGTGTTTGAAAAAAGTCAGTAAGGAGCTGATTGGCTGGACGTTTATCTCTTATCACCCTTGCATTTATCTCTTGTTAAGGCTTAATACATCTGCCCCAATATATCCTATGCAAAAGGACCACATACGATATATCGCATGCGAGGGGATCACCATGACTTTTCCCCACGCAGAAGTTGTCCTGATGTATGCCCAGATTAAGTATACTTACCTGACTTATGTCAGGATACTATCCTTCATGAGGCCGACGTCCGTATTCTGACCGCCGGCATCCCACCGCCAGTCAACCCTATATATATCCCTCTGTGGTCATCAGTACTCTCTGGACCACGGTCTGTGTCTTACCCATCCTTTCTGCTTTTCTTCTTGGAGTCTTTCATGCTGTTGGTTGTATTTTCTCTGCGAGTCTCCGTAGCAGCGACGCATACCTTGGGGACTTTGATGGATTGCTTGAAGCTTAAACACAAAATATTTCTGTTCACTTCAGTACAGAGAGACATTTGTGTTACTCCTGCAGTTCCCCGTTCCCCTCCTGGATTTTCCTTTTGTCTTGCTGGCAATTTGTTATGCGGAAATGATTGAGTTTTTCTATCTCTCCATAATCAAAAGGACAGACACGAGCAGCGTGGCAGTAACAAGAGTCCCAGCTGTAAATATGGGCCCAGGAGGATTCAGACACAGTTACCAGAATTTCAATTAGAACACAATTCTTATATTGGCATTATAGCATTTGGCAGTTAGAATAGCAGCGTGCGGATGGGCACAAATAGAGAAAATATACAATAGTGATAGTTCATTCCACATGTACAGGATGGAGATGTATGCAGGCCTCGCGACAGGGGGGGGTCAAGGGGGACACCTGTGATAGGTCAGAGGGGCCCCTGGGTAACTGTGGGTGGGTAAGTGTGCACCATTGGGAGGTGGGTAACTATCTTGGTGAGGCTCATTATGGGTAAGGGACATTACTGTGGACATTGTGCACAGGCAGCAATAATGTGGGCACTGTATGTAAAAAGCAATACTGTGGGCATCGTGCGTAGGAGGCATTACTGTGGGCCGCAGGGTGAGGGAGGGCATCACTGTAATAGAGTGCAGGGAGAGGGAGCTTCATTCACAAATACAGAATAATAATAAAGATTGAGGGGTAAATCTTGGCACTAACCTGGTAGTGGCGCGGCATGTGTACGCACTGTGACAGTCTAGTATACAGTATAAATGAGAACTAATAAACAGATATAGGTTAAAAAGGAATTTATTATACATACACAATGTATATCACATGAGATATGGCTACCAGGCTGACTCTATTTAGGTCGACATGCATTGTGTCAACCACTAAAGGTCGACAGGCTTAGGTTAACAAATGAAATAGGTCGACATGGCTAAGTTCGACAGGGTTGGAAGGTCGACAATGGGAAGGATAACTGTCAAAAGGTAGACGTGAGTTTTTCACGTTTTTTTTCCTTTGAGTCGACAGGCGGCATTTCATACCCTGCCATCCGCTCCCGCATGGTGGGAGATTAAAGTAATGTGATGCGCTGTGCTGGGAGCATGGCGAGCGCAGCGGTACACTGCAACGGTGTCCATGCCGAAATTCCGGTCTTTTTTTGACCCATATCGAATTTTCTTTTAGATGCTCAATGCAACACACTAGGAAGGTTGAGAAGACTCATGTCAACCTTCCCTTTGTCGACCTAATCTTTGTCAACCTTAGCCATGTCGACCAATGACCCATACCCTATCACACGATCTGTGCGGTTGCTAATGTGGACATAAAACAAATACTAGCGCCGATTAGGTACTTATGTAGTATCTGGGCGTCCGATTTTGTGATTGTATGCCTTACCTTAAGGCATACAATCAGATGCGATTCGATGCGATTTTGCATAGGATTCAATGTTAAGAAGGTCCTGTTCATTTCCCCACTATCCAAGTGGGCATAGAGTTGATTTTATATAGCGTGGCGAGCGCAGCGAGCCACCGAGCCCGAAGCGTGGCGAGCGGACGCATATTTCTTAAAAAGTATTCTGTGTCCCCTCGCGGGGCTCGCCACGCTTCGGGCTCGCCACAGGTTTATATCCAACTCCATGCCCACTTGGATAGTGGGGAAAGGAAAAGGACCCCTTTTTCCCATTGAATTCTATGTTAAAATGGACTCCGACCATTTAAACATTGATTCCTATGGAAAAATCTTGACCATCGCATCGCATACGATTTGGTCACATGCGATGCGATCCGATTTCTAAATCGGACGCCCAGATACTACATAAGTACCGCCGATTATAATGGAAACCAGTGATCTGCTGTGAAGTCCTACACGTGCCAGTCAGTAAGTGTACCAGTAAATATGTAGATCCATCTTATTGCTGGATTAATAGGCCAATAAGCATAGAGCCAAGGGGCTTCCTTGTGTAGGAGGCACAATGCATTTACGGCCTGACTCTGATAGCTGCAGCTGCAGGAGAAGGCATCTGTAGAAGTATGCCTTCTGCATGCACCATGGGGATCATCAGCCAGTCAATTTTTTTTTTTTTTTTTTATTCAAAAATGGTCTACATTGAATGTTGATCGATGTTCGTGTTCTTATTTTTAAGTATTTTCACCATTGGATCTGCTACTAGCGCTAGGGCATGACTAGATGTTGGACCTGAAAGGATTAAAAACTGAGCACAGAGGGTAAAGTAACATATGATCAGTGACACAGTAGTGAGGTAGAGGAAGAGTTGGGGAATCAGGAATGCGTCTGCTGATGAGTCTTTGGAGTATAGGTTCAGAACTGCGCTGCTCTACCTAAGCAGTAGGGTATCTGAAGCCCCATGACTTTACATGAATCCCTAGATCCAAGCAGTGACTGTTGGATGGCTGAATTCTTGAGGAAGCTTTGCTGTGCTTATTAACGGACTTGTCTGGTTGCTGAAAAGAAGCAGAGGATCCGCGTAGTGCGTTCTGATGAGGCTTCTTGTCCTGATGTAGCTGAGGATGAGTTATGTAGGCGTCATTTATCAAAGTATCACAGCCTTTATCAAGGTTAGGTGAATCCTCTCCATATCTTGGGTAATATTGGATCAAGGCAGAAAAGGACACAATAGTGGGTAGGCGTGTGATACTGGCCAACGCATTGGGGAATTTAAACCCGTTTGCCATAGAAAGAAAAAAAAATGAAGAGTTTGGATGCAGCAGAAGAGAGGGGGGGGAGTGGGGATGGGATGGGGGATGGGTTTGGATATGAGGTCAGAGTGGGGCGTTAGATACTGGTGTATAGGCAGTGACGGTGAATAAAGGGTGGTGAAGTCATGTTGGAGGCCTGTTTAGGAGAATTACTTCCGTAGTAGAGCTTAAAATGGAAACTGGGCGTTATGAAGGAGTTAAAGCCATGGCACAGTGGTTCCTTTTTTAAAGGAAGAGCTTAACATTTCGGTGAGGGGACCAATCAATCGGTGGAAACGAGTCTTGAAAATGAAAAAGTAATGAGCTTTGGCTGCCAAAAAGTTCTTCTAGACCAGTGGTATCAAAATCATGGCCATCCAGCTGTTGTGGAACTACACATCCCAGCCTGCCTTGCCACAGATTTTATATAATGGATTGTTAAAACTGTGACAGGGCATGCTGGGACGTGTAGTTCCACAACACCTGGAGGGCCATGAGTTTAACACCACTGTTCTAGACGGATGAGAAATGAAAGCTGGACACAGGGATGTACGAGGTAGGAGGAATCGGAGACCTGCAGATACCTTATCCTCGATGCCACATAGTGAGTAGGTGCAGGATGACTAACAGTAGCTGCTGGTTGGGTACTGTGATATCTCCTGCGCGGTAGTGTAGCTCATACGTGATATGGCTTTCCTATATTTTCAAGCAGGACAGTGTGTATGTATAATGGATGTGTTTTTATATGTTTATGGAGTTTGTCCTGCATTACATAATACATTGCCTTGTTTCTATCCATTGCACAGGCAGGGAATTCCCCAGCTCCTTCGAGTCCTTGGTAAAGAAGATCTCCAGATATCTCTTTCATGTTATTGCTCATATTTACTCGGCTCATTTCAAGGAGATTGTCGCCATGGAGCTACAAGGACACTTAAACACTCTCTTTATTCACTTCCTGCTCTTTGTACGGGAGTTTAACCTACTGGACCCCAAGGAGACCGCAATCCTGGACGACCTGTCTGAGATGCTCTTCTCCGAGGACAGCAACAGGGAAGCAGCAGGGGCTACAGGAGGGGCACAGAATCACGTTAAGGAGAGATGAGTTCCCCTCCCCAAGTAATCCCGCTTCCTCTCCTTCCACTGCCCCTCACAGCGTGCCCTGACTCCCCTATAAAGAGCTGGCTAACCTTCCGGCTCCAAGCACAGGGGAAATGAGGTTATAGGAACTACGCTGCCAGTTTTGGAGGTGGGGAGGACCATGCCTGTACTACCCCAGCCTGAAGGGATGCAGACCTCGCTCTTATCTTTAGCAGGATGTTGCACCGAGTATCACCTTATTTTATTTGTGTCTTGAATTTTTTTTTTCTATTTTTTTTTGTCCTTTCCCTATTTTATTGTTTCTTCCCAACCCCATCTTCGTTTCTGTCTTTTCCTCCCTCTCTTTTTATGGGTGGCACTGCCGTTTCTGGCTTAATTCTATTATCCTATTAAGAGAAAATAATTGCATTTTCTATTTTATTTTGCCGTGGCTTTGGAGGAATGTTAGACGCACCTGATTGGTGCGAGAGATGTGGGTGGGAGGGGCTGTCAGAGCATAGAAGAGGCTACCTGCAGTCTCCCATATCACCACCTGCCGTGGACCGCAGCTCTTCCCATCTCCCTCGTCGGGAGGAATGCTGGGTGTTCGCCCCTGATTGGGGTGGAATGATACTGTTGGCTTCTTTTAGTTTATCTGTTAAATAATGATAATAATATTAATAATAAAACAGATTCTATCAGCCTGTGGGTTGGGTTTCTCTTGCGCATGGAGGCGGTCAGTTGGCTCTGTCAGATTGATGTGTCAATGGTAAATACACTGATTCACACCTCAATACCAATATGGCGTCTTCTGGCACTCTATGCATGCCATGTCAATATTAAAAAGTCGGTTTGTACCCCGTGTATGATAGACACTGTACGCGCGGATGGCATAACACAATGAGAGATATTCGCAAAGTAAGTGCTTCTTTAGTTTAGTTGCTCTGTGACTATTATCAGGCAATTATCCCCATACACCTCAGTCCTCTGAGAGATGCTCCGTTTGCAGGATAGTATAAAGATTATAAAGTGTAAAATGTGGGATTCTAATTTAATGGAGTAAACAAATATGAAGAGGCTACTGACCAATCACAACAAGGAACATTGATTCCTTCTGAAATGCAGGACCATTGATCCAGGCACCTGCTATAAACCTCTATAATGAGATTTTGGACTCTATGGGATTGGGGACCCATTAAATGGATTAAAGATGATCCATTTTAGATCTGTGTGGTGGCTGCATTTGCATTCACTATGTCTGCTCTGGCTGCTCCCCACTCTAGAACCCTGTAACTCCTAGGAGAGCTTTCCGCCTGTCCCACTCTGTAGGTATAACATAGTGGCAAGGGATGTCACATCGGGGACGTAGGCAGATATATATAAGGCTAGAAATACCACAGCAGCAAAGTTAGGGCATACAGGATTTACCAATTGCTAATACCTTATACACAGGGATAATTAATAAGTCTATTTACATATATTCCTCCGCTGGGTACAATTTAACAAAGAAACCTTGACCAAGCATATGGAACATCTGGCATTAATAAAATGGGAACGTTCCCTGAAAGAAGAGTTTGTTGCAGCTTCATCATTTTACTCATGGATTAAAAAATAACGAATAAGAGATGATAGCGTAAACCAGTGTATATTGGTTCTCTAGTCCTTGATCAGTGTTTGGGAACCGTAATGGGTGTATCCACAGCCCAATCATGGCTCTCACATGCTATATACACCCACTGCTATATTCTGTATGGAATTTTTGGGCTGCTGTGTTCCCTTATATCTGTATCAGTTTTTTTTTTTACTACTTTTAAAGATCTACAAATACCGCCCTGCTACTGTATATGTCTGAGCTCTGACTGTGCGTAGCTGTTACACGCTTGTCCGTTACCAAACTACTGTCACACTGTTCTGTTATGGGCGCTAAGTTTACTGTTTGTCCCCAAAGAAATAAATTACCGCTCATATTGACTGAGCTACAGAAAAGAAAGTACAATGCTATATAAACCTGCTATTGGACAATAATATATATACTGTGTAATAAAACCTGTTTATTACTGAATTATTTATTACAAATTGCAGAGCTAAATAAAATAATGGATTTGTTCCTTCCCTTGGCTTAAACATGTAGTTTGTGATGGTACTTACATTATTACGATCAGATTCTGGCCTCTACCCTGCTGCCGTAACTGGATTACCAGGAAGCCTCGGCACGGATTTGATAAGAAATCCCGGTGGTCGGAATCCCGGCATTCAAAATCCCGACGCAGGAATCCCGACAAGGGGGGACGTGGATCGCCCACCCTTTCGGGCCCGGTGCCTCGCTACGCTTAGCACACTAATTTATTCTCCCTCTATGGGTGTCGTGGACACCCATAGAGGGAGAAAGTGTCGGGATTTCGGCGCCGGGATTGCGACCACCGGTATTATAACTGCATCCCCTCGGCACAGATGGTCAGATAGCAACACTTTCTATGGTGTTCTAACAAGCAAAACTGGCAAACTGTTTATTCTATAGCATGTCGCTCGAAGGAAATATTCCAGCAACTCTATATAACAATGTAACTTTGACAGCATGCTGGGAGATTTATCATGTACCAACCAATTTTCAGTTCCTGACTTTTTTTCTTCTTCTAACACAGCCTGTAAATGAACAAGAACTGATTGGTTGGTACTTATCTCCAAGGGGTTAATCAATATTGTCCGGATATTTGGGCTGCCTAGAAAATATGGACATACCTATTCAATGCGGCGGTTTTCAGATGTCTTTTCCGCCGATGCAGGTTCGACTTTGTTTAAAAGAAGGTATATACAGCGCTTGGTTTTGACTGGATAAAGAACATTAACACATGTAGAAACGTATACACATTTATTAAACAATACGGCAAACATATAGCAAATTATGATTAATTTGAGAATTCTATAAAAAAAAAAAAAAAATTAAAAAGTATAAAAAATGTGTATGAATATTGTTGCTAGCATAATCGTTCCATTTAGTGGATGGAATAGCAATAGCTCACTTGCACCAAGATGTATATAGTTACCAGACTGAGTCGAGGTTGAATATGGTGTATCCTATAGCCGAGATGGATAATATAGGAAATGTCCCGGATTTTTGCCCAGGATAAGTATCCGGATTCACTCAGAGGTAGTTGGCATAGAGTCTTGATGGTGTATGAATACCTGGCTTGTCGCTGCATGCAAATCTGAGGCTGAGGGATCCTTTTAGGTTTGGAAAACAGGTCCGGAATAGTGAAAATTAGAGTCTGTTTTTTTCAAGGGTGCAGCCTGGAGCAAATAAGGACGGAGGACTCAACACGTTTCAACCTGTTCACAGGTCTTCATCGGGAACAGTTATACACAAGCGCTGTATATACCCTTTTTTTTTTATCCATTTTTTATAGGGCGCTTTACACACTCCCCATACAGCAGCTGTAGCTACACTTGTGGTTCTTGTTTTCTCTTCACTTTCAACTTTGTTTAAAGTCTAATCTGCATCCGCGGAGAATAATCGAAAACGGATGCATTTTCAACTAACACATGGATTGGCAAGTAATTCACCAGTCCGCGTGTTTACCAACCGTGGCAATTTTTTTTTCCGACCAGTCAAAAGAAATCAGCATTTGGATTGGATAGTTTGAATGGTCATCAGCATCAATTTTTCCCACTGATAATCCATCACTGATTGAATAGCTGCTAAAACCCTGTGTGTATATCCCTTAAGAGTTGATAACTTGCCCACTTAATATGAAAGTTCACTTTTTGGCCTGTTACAATCCTGCTTAAAATTTGTTATAAATAGATGTATGACTAACTTTCTGTAATTTGATTATTTTTGTTTAGTTTCTGCCATTGATGGTACAATACGACCCGATGGTTCTGTGTTTGTTTTTATACAAGGAGCCAAGTCACTGAGCTTAGTTCCACCCTCAGATCCTGATTGGTCCAAGAGCAAGTCAATGAAAGAACAGTTAGAGTGAAACTCTGATGGTAAGCAAACTGATGGCCATGCCTAAATCGGCACTTTAATCATAGGGAATAAGTCCATTACAAAAGTGAACTGCTTTTACAGCACAGTAGTATAGACCAGTGTTTAGGCATAATTGTAGTCTATCGTAAGCTTTTAAACCTTTAAAGGGACTAAAACTGTCGTTAGGGGTCAGATGCATCAAGATTCAAATAGTAATAGTGGAGCGTGACAACCAACCAGCCAATCAGCTTACTTGCCATTTTTCAAACTCAGTCTATAACATTGTAGTAGTGAGGAGCAGAATGTCTGGCTCTCTATTTTATCACTTTTTGAAGCATGATCCATCTAGCCCTAGGAGAGTTTATTCCAGATGTCAGAATGCATTATGGGTAAGTAGAACAATTGGTTATGCTAAATTGTAGGTTTTGTTTAATGTAGGTTAATATGCACTGAGCATTTAGAACAGGGATGGGGAACCTTCAGCCCTCCAGCTGTTGTGGAACTACACATCCCAGCATGCCTTGTTACAGTTTTGCTATGTGGCCATGCTACAACTGTTGCAGGGCATGCTGGAGGGCCGAAGGTTCACCATCCCTGGTTTAGAACACTAGTGCTTACACTACACATCTCAGCATGCTCTTTTGCTATAAGAGAATCTTAAATCTGGCATACAATAAAAAAAGATGGAAACGTTATAAGGGGGTGCTACTGGTAACCCCTAACAGAGTGCACATTAAAAACGCTTCCTTTTATAACCGATAGTCCAAACAGAACTTATCTTCCTCACATATCTGCACTACAGCCGCTGGTGGTCTGGATTTATTCTGGTAATTTGGAGAAAGATAATTTCTGTTTGGAATAACTAAAGTGGACGTTCCATTAAAAGGGAAGTGATTTTAATGTGCACTCTGGTGGGTTTCCAGTAGCACCTTTATAACGTTTCCATCATCCAAATTGCTTGAAAATGTAGCGTCTGCTCCTGGGGGACCTAGTGCAAACAACTGTCAAGACATGCTGGGATGTGTAGTACCACAGCATCTGGAGTGCTGCAGATTGCCTAGCACTGAATTCTCTAGAAAGATCTAGAATTGGTTTATTTAAATTCACAACTTTGCAATGGTAACTGTACTGTCCCTTTATTCCATCCTCTAGACCAGTGGTTCTCAACCTCTGTCCTCAATTACCCCCAACAGTACACATTTTTTAGGTCTCCACACCAAAACACAGGTGAAATAATTAGCGCCACCGGAGGATCTTTTAAAATGTGCCTGTGAATAATGAGCGCATCTGCCAGGTGACCTGGAGAATGTGCCCTTTTGGGGGGTAGTCAACAAATAGCATAAGATCTAGGCAAGGCAACAAGCATAATTTCATCTTCTTTTGATAAGGTGCCCTCACCGGGTGATAAAACTGCTTGTATGTCCACTTACAATCTGTCCTTATTGCTTTTTTGATCCTGATGTCCATTGTAGAGACACTTGTCTATTGTAGACCATCACCACTGACCTGGGATGCATCCATTTTGTTGGAGACCTATATTTGAGAGAATGTATTTTGGTCCAGTCCATAGAATGTCCATCTCCATTTCATGACCCCATCAAACTCGTTTTGTGTGTAACTCCTTGCCAACCTACTTTGTATATATGCCAAACTCTTATTATAAAGAAGTCATTCTAAAAAACCACACCAGAGCAAGTTGTGTACATACTGAACAATTTTATTGGCTGTTTTCGGACGGTCATTTTTCTTTGTTCTTTGAACGGCATTGCGGGTGAGTAACATGCCGCAGTGTGCGCCCATTGGCTTTACAAAACACACAAGGGGAATATTGCTGTCCAGGTGCCTACCACCAATCCCACAACTGCCGCAGAACCATGCACGCCCGGTTACCGGCAGTGTGGTGTAATACTGTCAAATGTGCAAGTGTAAAAAGGCTGGAGGGCAACGGGAAAATGGCATCACCGCTTTCATCAACCTGGCAAGATGAGTTATCAGAAGACCAGCGCCTTGCCGTTACTTCTCTCCTGCCCCAAGAATTCAGCACCTCTGTGGCTAATACCCTCCAATCTTCATTATAGAACAAACGGGGTAGATATTAAAACCGTGGGGGGCAAGAGAGAGGACAAGGAGGGAAGGAGTGAGTGTCATTTCTTAGACTGAGGCCTTGTTGTTCTTGAAGACTCTTTCGTTGAGTTAAGATGTGTTTTTCTCCTGCTGAATCATAAATATGTATTGTGCTGTCGCTCCCATTCGCAGGACATATTCTCAGATTATTTACATACCAACAGAATCATTCATCGGAAACTTGATCATTGTACAGCTAATAGCTTAAATATATATATTTATATTGTATTTATAAATAACAGAGACTTTCACACCACACACTGTGCGAAAGGCCTGCGGGGCATTGTGCTGCATGGAACAGATGCAGAGCGCAGTGTGGTATGTATACAAGCTGCAGACCATTACATGCATTTGTATACTATACCAGTTAAGCATTGCAATGTTTTGTATATACACATGCACTGGTGGGGGGGGGGGAGTATTTGTAAATGGAGCATAAATTGGTTATTCTGATGCTAACGCTGGTGAACGGAGTTCCTGTCCAGTCTACAACGTCAGCCCATTGTTCAAATACTATTCCCATGATCCAATGCCAGTCCCTGTCTGGTTAGGAATCATAAGAGCATTGCAGATCAAATAGTGCTCGTTTTTGATTGGCTATCTCACTTTAGTGAGGACTATGCCATTCGTTATGGGGCCTCGCTGTAGCTGCTGCAAATATGTAAGTAAGTGCTCCAATTGTGGGCCAGCTTTAGTTCACACTAGGTTCCATAAATGTCATTTTTATTTGCTTATACCTGACAAATTCTGGTATTTGGTGCTGACAAATTAATGATGGGCTCCCGCTAGCCTCAGAGCAGCCAACTGGGTAAGTGTACATACATACCAATTGGTTGCTCGATATGTCGGGTCAGGCAACACAACAAGGCGGGCCTGAATTTGCCTGCCTAGGTGTCACATCATTGTCGGCGGTTCCTGCCGCCGGCATGTAGCACGGTCATCGTGTACGCACAGCCATGCCGATATATCTGTGCTGCAGTTCCAACCTGATATGTCTTATGTCATCCACACATCTGGTGTACTCACCGGCCCGTGCTCTAAGAATATATGTAGTTTGTGACTAGAGCAAAGGATAGATCTAGTGTGAACCCAGCTGGAAATATACAAATTTATTGAGCTTCCCTCATTTGGCCGAGATGTGGTTCTTAACAGCTTCCACGTGCTCTGCTTCTGTTAGGACATTTTTAACATAGAGCACGTTTCTTAGCGCCTGTCCTCACCCCTCCCCATCTGTTATTTTGGTACTCCCTTCAAGGCCTTAATATATCTCTCCCTGTGTTGCACTAGAGCAGGGGTGAAGAACCTTTGGCCCTCTAGCTGATGAACTATACACCCCAGCATGCCCTGCTACAGTTTTGCTATTTGGCCATGCTAAAACTTTTGCAGGGCATGCTGGGATGTGTAGTTCAACAACAGCTGGAGGGCCAAAGGTTCCCCCATTCCTGCACTAGTGCTTAGTTTTGAAAGGTTTAGTCCACATAACAACTACCCCCCTTTGTGTACAAGTTAGGGGTCTGCTTTAAGCCTTTTTCGTGGATTATAACGAATGGATAACTTTCATTTTGTAAGTAAATTGTCTGCCTTAAACCCTGGGCAGAGCAATGCAGAGTCCCAATGCACCCATTCATGTGTACTAATACAAATACATTATAACATATCCCCCCCCCCCCCCCCCCGCACTGCTTCTCCACATGCCTCCACACAGCCAATGGCTGTCAGCACTCTGTTGGCTTGCTCAAACCATCCACCAATCAGCAGGCAGGTACTTGCCACTTTGTTTGTGTGACCACCAATTAACCCTGCTCAGAGGCCCTAGAATTGTGGGGCTCTAGGTCACTGCCCAGCTTGTCTATACATTGGCCTTGCCACAAGTATAACCACAAACGTGGGCATCTCACTGACTCCTGCAAGACTCTTTGTGCTTGTGAATATACAGGTAATAAGGACATGTAAACACTAGTTGCAATGCTTGTGCGCTGCTGGTCATTGCACGTCTACAGCATCTGTGCGCAGCTCTGATCCACAGGCCAATCTCGCAGTTAGCAGTTAATAATTTAAACACAAAGGATTAACACCCAGCCCCTAAACTTACAAACCTTATAAAAATAGCCCCAATATTTCACATTATGCAACAGGACATGCCAACCCCCCTTGTGTACAGCCCCAGAAATCATTCCCCACCCTCACAAGATGATGAAGAGCGGAATACTAGGGCACTGCCCTAAATGGCGTTCCGTACAGACCACCGCTCCTCTGTGAACCCACTCTGGATGTAGCGGGGTGTGTTATATGTGTGTCTGTGTGTAAACATAATTATCCCCTTAAATACATTCAGCATTAAAAACCCTTAATATAATCTATAACCCTTTCCTGCCCGAAGAGCTACACACAACCGTAGGCATTACTATACGATTGTAGATTTCTTAGGCGGTGCAGCGAAGCAGGATTTCAGGAGTAGGGTTACCAGGAAGGTAATAACAGGAAAGCTCTGAGAGATAATCTCCTGTATGGACTCCAAACTCTATTTCGATTGTATTACTACTTGATGGTAACCCAACTCCTGCGTGCCTTATTGCCCATCTCAGGAAGGGAGATGTCCCTGCTGTAGGCTCCGAACTGGATGGCAGGCGAAGGGTTGAGTCAGGGTCATCTTCTGGCCAGACGGACAAGAAAAGGAGGAGATGAAGGGCGGCTGGTTAGCTTTTTGGGATAATTCCTGGGGGTAAAGGTGAGGGAGAACACACATGCGAGAGAGAAAATGAAGAAAAAGCCAAGGTTGGCGATTGGTGGAAATTGATTGGAGAAGTCAACATAAAAAAAGATAAGGTAAAAGGAACAGGCAGGGTAAATAATGGTAATCAAGGAAACAGAGATGAAATGGAGAACAAACATATACAGAAAGGGAAAAAAATCATTAATTTGGGGCAGTGGAACCAGGTAGGCTGCAGCCAGTAATGATTGTGCTCCGAGCTCTCTATATACATATTTATAGCCGTATATACACAACATTCAGACCTGTCCTGTCTAGAAAAGTGATGCACTTATAACTAGTACTAATGCTGCAGTTACATGGGTGTGCGAGAATATATACACACTTATATATGTATTTACAAAGCAGAATATATATATATATATTTAAGATAAATCCATATCTCATATCCTGAGCCTATGTACAGTCTGGCAGAACGGAGTGGATGGAGGAGAACCCATATCTCAGCGCTGTTTTGTGCAGTTGGATTTACGTACAATAAAGATGATGGCGTGGAAGTGACTGGGATTACACCTATGGGACAGCAACAACATCCTGATGGTTCCATATATTGCAGGTCCGATTCTTAAATGTGGTACATCAGGGTAAGGCAACCTGCAACTCTTGCAGGTGTTGTGGTACAATAAGTCTGAATGCCCAGTCTGTGTCCTGCCATTTGTAGTCCCCTCAACAGCAGTGAATGCTTAGACCAGGCATGTCCAAACTGTGGCCCTCCATCTGTTCTGAAACTACACATCCCAGCATGCCTTGACATAGTTTTAGCATTCCCTAATAGCACAACTGTGGCAAGGCATGGTGGGACTTGTAGTTTCACAACAGCTGGAAGGCCTTAGTTTGGATATGCCTGGCTTCGACCTATAGTTCCCCAACATACAAAGAGCCACATGTTGCCTTTATCTGATATATGTATCCATGGCGTACCAGTGGGTAATGGTCACACAATGTCCCCGTGTGTACTACAGGCATATGTGAGGTGTACACATTCTCATGTTCTAAGTTCTCCAGGTCCTTAATGATTTATGCTGGGAAACACTTAAATGATGTCCTCAGAGAGTGTCTTACAGGACTAATTTCCTATAGCATCACTCTGTGACACTGCCCCCCTGTGTTCACTGAGAAAATTGCAGGGTATACTCCCTGTTGTATCACTGGACTTTAGTGACATCCTGAGGTCACAGCAGGAATTTCCTCTGTTATGTGCCCTGTTTGCTGGGGGAAGCAGGGACGGGGGTCTCCTGAGTGATGACGGGGCTGGTTTTCCTGGCTCTCTCCTTCCCGCTGGCTCCCAAGGCCCCCTGCTCCTTATTATCAGTCGGGCGCTGCTTGCTGAGGGGCCCAGGGGCAGGAGAAGCGTGGCCATTCTTCTCGTCTGAAAAAAGTTGTTTAAGTACGTCAAAGAAGTTACTGATTGGGCGGCCTAGAGATAGAGAGAAAAACAGGGAAGGGAGAAAGGGGGGGAGGGTAAGAGACAGGCAGAGAGAGCGAGAGAGAGAGAGAATGAAAGAGAGAGAACGAGAGAATGGGAAAGAGTCAAGGAGAAAACGCTCAAAGTATACTTATTTCCTGCACACAGTGGAAGCAGCCATTTTGTTCTCTAAACAAAGGTTCACATAAGTGCAACCACTCAATTCACTATAGCAGTGACAACTTTGGCTGCTTGTGAATTGGTAGCAGCATCCTTAGTGAAATTTCTAGTCCCCAGAGAACGATTGGGCTTCATCCTCATGCTTGGGGGACAATGGCTGCTTGCACCATGTGTAAGAGACAGATGCACGGTAAAGGCAGGGGCAGAGAAAGACTTTAAAAGAGTAACAGACAAAATTAAAATGAGATGGTGTGAGCAGGAATAGATAGTGTGTGACACATGGGAACCTTGCTGGAAAAGTAGAGGAACACATAAAACACCCAGTCTACCCTACTGTGGGATTCAGATGTAGCAGCGCAGTACTAAGGCTGGACACCAGAAATCTGAGTCTGAAAATAAATTACTAGCTTAAACAAACTAGACTTCTGTCCATTAGGGAAGCATTGGGAATCGGCTGTTCAGTGCAACCCTGCTCAACATTTCAAGCAATTTCCAGATTGCTCAGTTTAGAAAGAAGTCTTACTGCCTGGTCTAGTAGAACACGAGAGGCTGTGTAAACTTGTCTATTACTCTTATCCCGCTATTCCAACATGAACCGTTTATAATCATGTTGAATTGAAAACACATCGGTGCTTTGCCGATACAAAATTCTATCCCCTTTGCAGAGTGGAAATAGCCATTAGCCCTGCCATACAGCATGGAATGTTCTTAATACAGCACTGCCCCATATCTCCTTATACCATTCCGCCCCTTACCTCCTTATACAGCTTCGCCCCTTATATACCTATACAGTGCCACCCCTTACCTCCTTATACAGCTCCGCCCCTTATATACCTATACAGTGCCACCCCTTACCTCCTTATACAGTGACGCCCCTTATCTTCCTATACAGCGCCACCCCTTATCGCCTTATGCAGCTCCGCCTTTTATCTCCCTATACAGGGCCACACATTATCTCCTTATACAGCTCCACCCCTTTTCTTCCTATACAGCGCCACCCCTTATCTCCTTATACAGCTACAGTATGCCCCTTATCTCCTTATATTGTGCCACCCCCTATCTCCTTATACAGCTCCGCCCCTTATCTCCCTATACAGCGCCACCCCTTATCTCCTTATACAGCTCTGTCCCTTATCTTCTTATATCGTGCTACCTCTTATCTCCTTAAACAACACCGCCCGTTACCTCCTTACACAGCGACGCCCCTTATCTCCCTATACAGCGCCACCCCTGATCTCCTTATACAGCTCTGTCCCTTATCTTCTTATATCGTGCTACCTCTTATCTCCTTAAACAACACCGCCCGTTACCTCCTTACACAGCGACGCCCCTTATCTCCCTATACAGGGCCACCTCATATCTCCTTATAAAGCTCCGTACTTAATCACCCTATACAGCGCCAACCCTTATATCCTTATACAGCTACAGTATGCCCCTTATCTCCTTATACAGCTCCGCTCCTTATCTACCTATACAGCGCCACCCCTTAACCTCCTTATACAGCTCCGCCCTTTATCGCCCTATACAGCGCCACCCCTTATCTCCTTATACAGCTACAGTATGCCCCCTATCTCCTTATACAGCTCCGCCCCTTATCTACCTATACAGCGCCACCCCTCAACCTCCTTATACAGCTCCGCCCTTTATCTCCCTATACAGCGCCACGCCGCCACCCCTTATCTCCTTTTACAGCCCCGCCCCTTATCTCATTTATATCACGTCACCTCTTATCTCCTTATACAACACCGCCCGTTACCTCCTTATACAGCGACGCCCTTTATCTAATTTCAGTCATTGCACATTCATCAGTAAAACAGATGAACTTCTGCACCATCTTGCTTTTCCAAAGACAGCCTCACCGTTATGGCAAAATCGGCAGACACAAGCGAAAGGTTAACATAGAAATAGTCGACACAAAAAGTTTGATATGAGCTTATTACAGGGTTGCCGACTTTCAGAAAATCCTCTCCGGGAGAAGCCCGGAGAGGAATCTTTCATTACGATTTTTGGGGGCGGGGCTTAACAGTGACGTCATTAAGCCCCGCCCCATTACTGGAAATAAACTAAATAACTGATATCCATGGAGGGGGCGGGGCTAAAACGACACGATTGTGCCGTTTTAGCTCCGCCCCCTCCCCTGAGACCCGCGGATTGCGGCATATAAATGCCGCGATCGGGGGGCTCAGTGGGGGTCCCCCTGATTCCGGGAGGGTTGCCCACCCTTCCGGGGGCCGGGAGGAAGGACCCGATTTTCGGGAGACTCCCGCAAATTCCGGGAGGGTCGGCAACCCTGGCTTATTATGGGGTTGTATTTTTTTTGTGTCAATTTGTAGATTTCATCTCAGAGGCGGATTTTCCACATGGCAATCTAGGTGCCTGCCTAGGGCCCAGCAGGTCCAAAGGGGCCAGTTCAAGATATCCTGGTCGTCCAAAACATTCCCCGAGGAGCATTGAGCTACTACCGCGTGACCTCATGACATCACATGGACCTGCCCACACGCCTGAAGTCCCGCTGATGTTCTTTGATAAGATATAAAATGCTTGGACACACAAAATGGTGTCACCCACTGTATGTGGTGCGGGCAGTCAGTTTACGTAACGTGACACAGGTTTTAAGCCTACATCCAAAAGACCTAGAGCCTGATTCAGAATTGGACGCAATATTGATGTTCATGCAGCTGAGCATTTATGTGCCATCGTATGCTATCAATGTCACCTGCAATCAGCAGCAAAAAAATAATGGAAATATGAATTGAGGCCCCATACTGGTATCTAAATGCACCTCTGCGTGGACCCCAAATTAGTGTACAGCTGTGCTTGCCATGCTTCAGACATGCTTCTTTTCCATACCCAATCAGAGACTACTTGGATGCATGCTTGCCTACTTTAAGTGTCTCCTCACTTAAAAGGGGGGCTTGCCATCATTAAGCCCCACCCCCTTTCCTGATAATGCTGTGATTCTCGGCTCTATGGGGAGGTACTAAATTACACAATTTGGTTCATTTTAGTCCCTCCCCAAAAAAACTGCGAATACCGGTATTTGACCGGGACGGAGTGCAGCGGTTGATGCAGCGGGCCCTGCTAAATGCGGTAGGCTTACCCACCCTACTGGGAGGCCTGATTTTCAGGACCCTTGCGGTAATTCGGGAAAGGTAGGTAAGTATGCTTGGATGGTAAACGATGAAGAAAGTAAAAAAATTCTAAATGTCAACCTTTCCTTGTGTCGGCCATTTGACCCCATCTACCCACATGCTAGTACTGCAGGAACCCCACTGTCACTGTAATAATAAGGCAGACACAACTGATGTGGATGTGTCTGAATAAGAGATAACAGGAAATGACAATCTGACTAAGGGCAGTATTCAATAAGAAAAATTCTCCGTGTTTTATGGCGAGTTTGTGCTTTTCTCGCCTTGGATGGAGACTTTTGCTCTCCAAAAGCGAGCAACCCTATTCAATGTGAAATATTCGCCGTCTTTTTAAGTAATTTTCGCCGTCTCTCTCCGTGTAGAAATTCTCCATCTTTTGATGGAGAGCTGGAATGTGAACTTTTAATCTAAAAGGGTTTTTTTTTTAATTTTGGTGTCAAAAAATCAGTTTTTTTTTTCTGTGAAGGGGCATGTTATTTTTATTCATGTGCTTATAGCACATGAATATATATTTAATAAAAAAATATTTTTTACACAGTGCAGCCAGCAGGGGGCCGGAGCGCTCGAGCCGCTCATAAGATATTCATATATTCACTGCACCCGAACGTAACTATGCACGAACGGTGCAGTGAATACTGGGTCCCCCGCTGGCTATAGGGGGGTGCAGCCTGGGTCCTGGAGAGCCCCCCTCCCCTCCACAGTCCTCTGGAGCAGCCAGGGAGACTTTAATCTCTCTGGCTGCTTCCGGCTCCCTGAAAGCTCCCTGCTCCCTGCAGGGGTTAAGACTCGCCGCGAGTGGCGGCGAGTCTTAACCACATTGAATAGAGGGAGCAGGAGTGGCAGCGAGCCCTCCGGAACATGGAGAGTGCATGGAGAGCGAAATAAAACGCTCTCCATGCACGGAGAACTTTTTCATTGAATACTGCCCTAAGAGAAGAGACGAAGAGAAGGATTGGACTGATAGAGGGCAGCAGTAGGAAAGAGACAACAGATCAGTGAGAAGAGGGGGAAAGAAGGAAAACTGACAGGAGAGGAAGAGAGTGAGAGGAGGACAGATAGGTGTTGCACAAGGAGCATATGCAAAGACAGCCATAGACAGACATGACACAATCATATGACACTTGTAGATGTAGACAATACATTAAGAGAAAGCTGAGCATGTACTATATTACAAGCACTCTGTCAGCTCTGTGGCCATAGGAAGCTGCGAAACTCCGCAGTCTCAAAGCCACTGAGCTGTGTGAGAGGTGGGAACATGAAGTGAACATGGGAGTGGGGAAATGGCGATGTGGGTTAGGAGGAGGCAGAAGGAGCGTGTCAGCAAAGGGGAAAAAAGCAGCGAATGGGATGAGCCTGAGCAAAGCAGAGCAGATGCGGATTATAGTCTGTGTTTATCATGATCAAGCCTGCAGAGGATTCTGGGATGTGTAACATGTGCCTGCTGTGGCCCTGGTGACTAAATCACTTTTCTTCACCATTTGTGTTTCTCAAAGTAAGGGTTTGTAATGGTTTGTTTTGTTGTGGAAATATGTACCACAAAACAGGAAGAAATAGTGCTTAGTCATACTTTGTGGATCATCCTCTTAGTCTGGCAATGACTGGGATATTGATACAATCCTAGTTTGTTCATCTTTTCATGAGTTTTGGGAGTTGGTCCATTTTGTGTCTTATCTACTGGGCTATTTCCAGTAATTGGTAAGTCTAACTAGAAGGTGCCATTTTGAATCTTAACAATACCATGGTGTGGAACAAAGGGGAGCGGAGACAACTTAAAATGTGTGGACATATTTAGGGGTAAATTTACTAAAATGGGATCTCTATTGAAGATAGGATGTTGCCCAGAACCACTAATCAGATTATCTTCTAGAAGCATACTTGCCTACTTTTGAAAACTAGTTTCAGGAAAATTATAGTTGATAGTAGAATTTTGCACAGCACCCCATTGAGGGGGCGTGTCATGCTCCACCCAGAAGGAGTATCTAGTTCTATATATGGAGAGAGTGCAAAAAAAGATTGTGAACGTGGCACCTAGAAGCGTGGTGTGTACTGCTACATCTGAGAGGAATCTTGTAAAATGATTTATATCCAAATGTAGATGATCCCCAGAGCAGTTAGTAAGAGCTACTATACCTGGTAAAGTGCTGGGGAATGGTGCTGATGATTCAATGTAAATGTATCTATATTTCATTCCTTTTTTCCCCAAAAATGTAACAGTGTAATGTGGGCTAGGTAACATGAGGGAGATTGCTAGACTAATGAGGGAGAGAGGGAGATTGCTGCTATTTCGGGGAGTCTCCTGCAGAATGAAGGAGGGTATGTCTAGAAGGTGTTAAATACTTAAGAAGTAGAATCTGATTGGTTGATATGACCAACATCCTTTATTCAATAGAACTCCCATCTTAGTAAATTGACCTCATATTGTTGAGATTGAATGCATAATAACATTCAAAATAATATGCCCCATATTTGTGTTCTAGACCCCTTAGCTGGATTTACTCCTCCTGCTAAAGTGGCACACTAGTAACAGCTGTTTTTTAGGAAGTGTGTCAAGTTACTAGAGACAACTTATATTACTGAGCAAAAATGAAGGCAGACATTTTGCTAAGCACAACAATTCATAAAAGACCAGTGAGGTCTATGAGGTACTGTGCTCACTTGGCTGGTGTGTTTACAAAATGGCTGCCCCCATTGTACAGTAGGAATATTTGTGATAAGTTTCAGAGATGATAGCAGACACTGAATATTAAATGTATATATATTTTTTTTTTGCAATAGAACATTAACTTGAAAAATTTGTTTGATCCTTTGGAATGATCTGGCAATGTTCAATGTGTTAAAATTTTTTGAAAGGTTGATAAACTTTCTGAGGGTGCTTGTGCTGCCTGAGTAGTAACAGGGGACAACTGTCTGATTGTGCACTTTGTACATAAGTATGCATTTCAGTTCTGTGTATGGTTAGTGGCGATGTGGCTGCATGATGCAAGCAGCTCTGCACACGGGTGGAAATAAACATTTAAATCTGTGCATGCAACGAGAGCGCAAATGCAATCAACTTGTGATAAGCTCTGCAAACAGTAAAAGTGGAAAGTGCGCAGGTCAACAGTTTCTCCTTAAACCAGGAATGTCCAAACTGTGGCCCTCCAGCTGTTACGTCAGAGGCAGAACTCTCGGAGGCAATGGAGTCATCTGCTCTCAAGGGGGCACCTCTCCACCACTGCCAGTTTAAAACCATTAATTGAAAACCATCAAAATCGCTTCTGTGGCTGAGTTCTTAAATATATATGTGTTCTCTCTCTGTGTATATATACAGTATATAATATATATTTCATAACAGACTATATATATTTTGAATAACATTGTGTGTGTGTGTGTGTGGGGGGGGGGCACCAATATTCTTCTTGCCTCCGGGCAACTGGGTCAAACTTACGCCACTGTGTCGCGTACAACACATCCCAGCATGCCTTGCCATAGTTTTAGCATTCCCTAATAGCAGGGTTGCCTACTTTTCTTTATTTTACTCCAGGAGAGGGCAGCCAACTAGCCGAAGAAGGGGGTGGGGCCGGCGGACATGCCATATAGAGGGCATGGCCGGAGGCGGGGCTGAAGCGTTGTGCCGCATTGCAATGCCGGTATTTCAGGAATTGCAGAGCAGGGGGCGGGGCCACAAATAGGCGATTTGCACCATCGGGTTCCCAAGGATCCCCCCCGGCGAGTGGGAACTGCCGGAGGCTCAGGGATTTCTGGAGGCTTCCCGGGTTGGGCCATTTCCGGGAGCCTCCCCTCCATTCCAGCTGAAGGGTCATAGTTTGGACATGCTGCCTTAAAAAAAAAAAAAAACAGAATCCAGTGTTTTCAAATGATGTACACAGAATATTGTTGCTATATATATGTTTCAGGAGCTTGCTGCGAGCAGGACTAGCACAGCAGGGATGCATTCAAATAATAACAAAAAAGAGAAATATTGCTGCTATCTGTTAGGTGATCTAGCTAGCTGGTTCTCTGAGAAATGAGACGTGAGTGTCAGGAGCCATAAGCAGGGTATGTAATAGATAAGGGGAAGAGGGAAGTGTCATCATGGAAAGACACAGATAACTGATAAAGAGGGAAAACGGGTAGATGAATGGAAAGAAACAGAAACAAAAGAAACAGACGGGAACACAGCAATGTATGGTCGATCTAAACAAATCATGACGTTATGCAAAAGGATCAAAGAGAGAAGCATTAGGTAATAAAGAGGAGAGAGCAGGCTTATAAGAGGGAGAGCCGCAGGTGTTAGAAATAGTATTAATCAGCTGCAGATCTTTGGAGGATCTAAGCACCTCTTAGGAAAAACGTAGCGGAAGGGAGGGATCCCGGATTTTGCGATTACCGGTACTTCTTTTACCAGCTCAAGTCCCAAAAATCATGACAGCCAAACAAAGCAAAAGTAAAAGTTGCAGAGGGACAAGCTCAGACCCTAAGATATATATAGGGACTAGTTGGTGCCTGAAGTGGGCAGAGGGGTTAGGGGGCTATGCCCTTTTGGACTATAATGAGACAGAGGCCATTCATTTTTTTTTAGAAGGATTTAAACATTTATTTATCTCAAATTGTTTTGGGTAATATTCATTATTAAAGGAAATGTCCACATGAAGTAAATATTTAATGCTAACCCTCTCACCCTCAGAATAGTGGTAGCCTTATCTTTATGAGTCCCCGAATGTCAGGGGCATTGTAAGAAATCAAGGGTCGCTGGCAATGTGTAGGTCCCTTCAGATCATACCTTAAATAAGGCAAACTTACAAAGGTTCTGTGGTTGATTAATACCAGGCGAGACTAGAACCTGTGTAATTGGGTGTGGTATGGGACTCCGACAGTCGGGATCCCGACAGTCATTATCCCGACGTCGGGATCACAAATGCTCGGAGTCAGACAGCATGGTGAGCGCAAAAAAGCCCCTTGCGGGCTCGCTGCGCTTGCCACGCTGCGGGCACGGTGGCTCGCTACGCGAGCCACCTATTCTATTCTCCCTCTATGGGGGTTGTAGACCCCCACGAGGGAAAATAGCGGGTGGCCGTCGGGCATCCGGCTGTCTGCGTTTTGACAGTCGGGATCCCGACGTCGGGTAAACGACTGTCGGGATCCCGACTGTTGGGAACCCATCCGGCACACGTGTAATTGATATGTGTCGCTTATTAAAGGACTATTCTGCCTCCCTGGTCCCTCCGATTAGACCCCTCATTATACTGCTCTATGTGGGAGGGGGTTAACAATAATTTTTACCTCAGGTGAACATCTCTTTTGTTTTGAGATGCAGCCAAAGGCCACATAGATATACCAAACTTTGCTATGGTAAGGATATTAATATAAGCCTCCTGATCCTGTTTCTTTATAATTCAATTTAATTAGTGGACCCTGTTCTTTACTTCCAAAGTGACACAGCCCCATTAGCGAAAGACTATATGCCAAGTGGAAAGTCTGTATGTATGTAAGTCCTCCTCGGTATGTTTGTACATGGGTGATGTATGTGGTGTAAGTGTCTGCGTTGTGCTCAGGGAAAGGGTGGGAATCTGAGGGAGGGGAGGTTGTTATGAGCCAGGGAATCTGCGTGGGTAGCGAGGAGGGAGGAGCATAGCAACAGCAGCAGAGATATGAGCACATAGCCGGAGGGTCCTTACCACATTTTGAGAGCTTCCCACTGAGATACTCCATACAGTTATTGGGGTCTGAACAGCACAAGGGGAAAAACAGGGTGGGGGGAAATGAACCAAACATTCCCACACAAAACAGCCACCCCCCCAAATTTCCACACTCCAGTTATCATTACTCCACGTATGCTCTGATAGCATTACATGCAATGTAGGGTGTAAGGCAATCATATTTATTATCAGTGTAGCTGTGAAGCAGTAATTAGGACTGTCACCCACTCATTGCGGAGGCAGCCATTTTGGCTTTGGAACTTATGTTCAGCAATACACTAGTCTGTGCCTGGGTAATATTACTAGTGACTTCTGAATGTATGTAATGGCTTTCTCAGCTATGTGTGGGCTACGTCAAGGTATTGTGCCCTCTGGCGTTAATTCCATGTACTTTGTTAATACTTTTAACTCATTGTTTCCAATGATATCATACTATGGGACAGATGCACTAAGCTTCAAAAGTGATAAAATGGAAAAGCCAGCCAATCAGCTCCTACCTGCCATGTCACAGACTGTTGGAAAAATATCAGGCAGGAGCTGATTGGTTGGTTGTTTATCAATCTCCATTTTATCACTTTTAAAGCTTAGTGCATCTGGCCCTATTAGTGTTTTTACTAGTGTTTGGTAATGCATCTTTTCCAGACGCATTGTGAAAGTCTACAGTGAGCCCAAATGACTGTGCAACACTAGGGAAAACACTAGAAACAACTGTTTTTATTTGAGTTTTTGAACACATCAAATAAAACACCAGTGGGTACAAGGCCTGCGTGACGGTTTTGTAATGAGGATTAGGTAATCTAATGCATAATGAGGGAAATACACACTGCCATTCTCATCAGACCCAAGAAAATGACCCTAAGATGCCAGATGCACTAAGCTTCAAAAGTGATAAAATAGAGAGTGATAAACAGCCAGCCAATCAGCTCCTACCTGCCATGTCACAGATTGTGTTTGAAAAATGTCAGGCAAGAGCTGATTGGTTGGTGGTTTATCACTCTCCATTTTAACACTGTTGAAGGTTGGTGCATCCGTCCCTTTGTGTGATTCAAGGCCTATAAGACACACAGAACTGGGCACTATGGGGGTAATTCAGACCTGATAGCACAGCCGCAAATTCTCGCCGCCAGCATTGAGTTAAGCCACCGCCCCGCTGTGCAAATGGATGTGTAACATGCTCACCACTGAATGATTTTTACACCAGGCACAAGTCATCGCACCCAGAGACTTAGTTGGCGGTGCAAAAAAAAAGCATGTCCGACCTGGAGCTCAAACGTTTAGGCGTGCCTAGCATTTTCCCAGAAACTCCCAGCATATTCCTAGGCACGCCTTGTGATCGGTTGGTGAAGAGAAATAGTAGTAGGAGTTCATCGTAGCACAGCCTCGCGCATGCATACTACAGGCCGTACACATGCGCAGGGCCTCCGACAGCGCTGCCTGGCCCCGGCAAAAGTGGGGCATGGTCAATGGGAGGGGGTGTGGCACAGGGCAGCATGTGCTGGGCTGGGGGGAGAGGATTTGCTGCAACGGCAGGAGATGGGGAGTGGGTCCCATGCCCCTCCATCCGACCCAAGCCCAGGTAAAAAGCACCTGCCCCTCTCTTAGCACCACAGCACATGCATATTGGATCGATAATCGGCTGCCGTGTGAAGTTGCGTTTATGCGTTCAGGTCTGAATTACCCCCATATGTGTGTGTAAAAATATGTTAATATTTCAAATGACTGGTCTGACAACCCTAAGATGAATTATTATATATACCTCTTAGATGGGTTTTCAGTTAGCATCATTGTGTGGTATGTATAAATCTGCAATGCTAGTGGGGACAAGGTAACAGAATACTGGCACCATTCGCCCATTACTGCTGTCTGAATACCCCCCTAAGAGTATAATGTCAGAATGTAAACATCTGGGTACTATGGATAGTGGCAGACCTGGAGAGTAACACCAAATTACCACTGTACACTTCCCTTGCACACAATATTCATTTTAGTGCACTGAATGGAAATGGGTCCATATTAGCCACTAGTGATATACAGTATATAATAATAATAATAATAATAATAATAATAATAATAATAATAGGCCTTATTCTAGTTCACTCTGACAAAATCCTTCTTAGATGGACAAAACCATGTGCACTGCAGGGGGGCAGATGTAAAATGTGCAGAGAGAATTAGATTTGGGTGAGTTATTTTGTTTCTGTGCAAGGTATATACTGGCTGCATTATTTTTACACTGCAATATAGATCTCACTTTGAAGTAAAACCCCACCCAAATCTAATTCTCTCTGCACATGTTATATCTGCCCCACCTGCAGTGCACATGGTTTTGTCCATCTAAGAAGGATTTATCAGAAAGAGTGAACTAGAATAAGGCCCAATATGACATTGAGACAATTAGACGAAGAGTTCCAAGCCAACATTAACCTTCTGAATAGATGCTGTACCCAGCGGCTGCTCGCAACATGAAACAAGTCAGTGCTATAACGTAGAACAGGGATGGGGAACCTTCGGCCCTCCAGCTGTTGTTGAACTACACATCCCAGCATGCCCTGCTCCAGTTTTGCTATTTGGCTATGCTAAAACTGTTGCAGGGAATGCTGGGATATGTACTTCAACAACAGCTGGAGGGCCGAAGGTTCCCCACCCTTGACATAGAATAATGACAATAGTTACATTGTAAGCTTTTAGGGAACAAATGCTAGCCACATATGTAATAATGTCATGACACTGGTCCACATGTCCAGTGTGCATTGTCCACACTGCCGGTGGTGCCAGATAATTATCCAATTCAAGATCAATAGGATTATTATCAACCATGTTTGTAAATAATAAAAGCTATTGTAGTGTGTGTTGCCAACCAATCAGCTTCCTCCTTTCATTTTATAGAATGTACTTTATAAATATTAACTAGAAACTGGTTGCTATGGCAATGTTTCCACTTGATCACTTCTCTTTGGAAGGTTTGATACATCTCCACACACACATGTAACGACTTTGTAGTATTGTAACTATTGGCATGAGATGTCTACGCTTCTATACACATAACAGAAGAGCTGTCCAGGGATAGGAAGCTATGGGGCAGATGTTTGAAGCAGCGATAAGGGAGGAGAAAAGAGTCAGTGGAGAAGTTGTACATGTCACCCAATCATCAGTGAAGTAACATTTATAATTTGCATACAATAATACAATGATACAGAGCAGCTGATTGGTTGCCATGGGCAACTTCTCCACTGGCTCACTTCTCCTCCCTTATCTGCCCCAATGATCCCAAAGACTGCTGCATTTCCAGTGAAGTCAGTGTGCTATAATAATAACACACTCAGCTTTGAGTGAACATGTCACATGTGTTGGGTGACAGTCCATCTAGACAAGTGGTTCCCAAACATGGTCCTTAAAGCATCCTAACGGACTATGATATAAGTATATCCATGCTTGACCATAAGTTAGTTTCTCAGTCATTTTGACTTGACCATCTGTCAGTGGCGTAACTAGATACATGTGGGCCCCATAGCAAAAGTTTGTAAGGGCCCCTATTTATCACCTAATGCTGAAAAATGTGTACAGTATATGATACTTTGACAGGCAAAGTGGGCCCCTCTCAGCTCTGGGCCCCATAGCAGCTGCACCCCCTGCACCAATGGTAGTTACGCCCTTGCCATCTGTGCTGAGCCATGTCTATCATTAAAACCTGCACTGTTCAGATGCCTTGAGGACCAAGCTTGGCGAACCCCTGAGACTATTCATTTAACATTCTAGCTCCAGTGTTATTCCGTTTTATATAGTGTTAATATTATGTTCTGTTTGTGAATCTTATCTGTACTTCCTCATCTTTGCGGCCACCTCTTACACCAGTTATGGTAGCCGCTTTCAGAATAGCATCATCGTCTCCTCGTGGGCTCGCTTTGCTTGGGCTCGGTGGCTCGCTCCGCTCTCCACAACTGTGGACACAGGAGGGTGGTCCGTACACTATGTAATTTCCGTAGCGTAAGCGGTGGTCGCAATGATGAGGATGTACCATCTTATCTGATGAAGGGCTCTCGGACTCCTAAAAGCTTGCAATGTAATTGTACTTATTTACATATTGCTTTTATATTACTTTTATTGTTTCAACTATGAAACATGAATCCACTACCTGAAATGTGAAAGGTATAAACTGCAAGAATGATGTTAGTGACATCTAGTGGTCAAAGTTAGTTTTCCATGATAAAGACACCATAGCCTTGTTTTGTGTTATAGTTGATCAGTTTACCTGTCGACCTGAGCCATGTCAGAGTGCAATGTTATCCTTCTGTTTTTCCTGCTTATTTTCCAATTTTAGGCATCTACCAATAAAGGCTCTTACCCACTGGGGTCAAAATACAAATACTTTTATTTTACAAATATGTTTACCTCTATGTCTGTCTGTTACTATACTGTTTTGTTCTTTTACTGTTGTTCCAGTTGTAAAGCAATAAATACATTTATGCTTTTGCTAGTGTTAACTAATGCTAATATTAGCATGTCATTTGGTATGACAATGTAATTCCCTTAATGGCACCTGCAGGCAAGGGTGTCGACAGTGCTGCCGGGCCATGGTAAAAAAAAAGGGGGCGCGGACAAAAATGAGCAAGGGGTGTGGGATGGGTGCCGGCAATTGGGACACCCACTCAGAGAGAGAGAGGACAGGCTGCTGTCTCTTCCCAGCTCAGCACATGGCACTGAGCACTGGCACTAAGCTGGGGAGAGAGGCTGTGCTGTGGCGACATCCTGTCATCTCTGTCCCCACTGCCCAGGTCCCTGCAATGGGGGAGCAGGACCCAGGCCCCTCCAGCAGACACAGGCCCGGGTAAAAAGTACCCGCTCTCCACCCCTCTCAACGCCACTGCCTGCAGTAAGGAGCATCTGTGCTGCAGTGAGGAGCATCTGTTCTGCAGTGAGGAGCATCTGTGCTGCAGCGGTCTTCTGGGTGCTGTGTCTGCTTACACGCATAGCCACCAGAGACGGCATGTCACCTGAGTATCCTTCATTGACCCCTCCCTGACTAAATGTGCAGGTCACGTCACTGCTGCATGTAAAAAGCAATGGTTTGGTAAATTAATGCCATTGGTTACCTGACCTAATTCCATTAATGAAGTGTGGTAATAAAAATTTGCCTAAAAGCTGAAAATGACACGTGTTGGTTTTTATATGAGTGGACTGTAAGAACTGTGGCTGTCTGGCCAGCCTTCTATAACGGAACACACATAATATACCTTCATTGCTACCATTGTTTCATGACAAGTATACTCAGAAAACAGAGCCTAACGTCACTAACAGGGCCATTCAGGTGCATGAAAGAACCGACCACAGCCAGCAGGCCCGAGACTGCCTACCTGTACATTAATGGTATATTACTCATGCAGATCAAGGTCTGTGTCTAGTTTTCCTCAGCACACTGGTGGCTTCATAAAGCCAATGAGATAGGAAGGGCATAGAAGTGATCCTACGTAAGTCAGTAACTGGGGACAGGATTCTTTTATCCTCTGAGCCGACTCTCACCTGAAAGCTGCAGTACAGACGGCTGATCATGGGAGCTCAAAAGCTGCGTCTGAATTGTCTCCACAACCCGTTTAAACCTCCTGCTGGGACCTGGAACATATAGATCACACAGGTTAAATATATAGAGCATCAGGGATAATGGTGATTACAGTGCGCTGATACCAGACGGCAGGTAACCATTCTAGAGACGACAATGAAGGAGAAGATTCCAATGACTTCACAGACCAGCACCCTGAGACCCATGGACCTCTTTTATTGCCTTCTTACACTAGTACCGCTTTCAGACCGCACTGTAGACCCGGGTTTGATGCTGCACTGTAATCCACAAAAAATTCCTAGTGTGCGCAAGCATACATGGCCAATAAAGTTGATTCTATTCTATGTTATTGCCGTGTCCTTGCGGCCCTAACACGGGTTGAGGTACGGTCTGAAAGGGCCACCTCAGATTGAGCAACACGGGAGTTCAACCCTGGCAATGACGGCTGTCAAGTGCAGTGTGAATGGGTATCCTCGATCGTGCGACCCGGGTCCCGTTCACAGTATGGAGGAGGCAGCACTGTCAGCTCCAAGTGCTGCCTCCTCCCAAGCCCCCGGGGACGTCACTGACCTAGCAGCAAGCCGGGTCGGACACGGAGCTTTCAGACCGCAAATGCCGCGTCGCTCTGGGGATGGGACCTGTGTCCTAATCCCAGGTGTGACCTGGGATTTGCGGTCTGAAAACGGTATAAGACTCTCTCTGAATCTGTCCATTTGATGTGTACACACATCGGTGGCCAAATTAGTCACATCTGTCTGTTTGGTGCACAGTTGCCAGATCAAATGGAGCTTGTCAGTGCGGCAGGCAGATAACCAATCACACTTATGGGGCCACCACACACAGCGACACTGCTGAGCGTTCTGAGGCATGCTAGATCACTCAGCATAAAGCGCTGTGTGCTGAGTGATCTGTCAGGGCCAGTGTTCTCCGCTGAGGACACTGGCCCTGACCCCAGTGATTAACTAGATTTATCCAGCATGCTAAACGTCTCCCTAGTGCCTATCCTGTCATAATCCTAAATCTTATGCATACTAGAATTTTCAATATGTTGAGATGCTCGATGCAAGTTCCATAGATCAGTTCTAATAAAAGATAACCAGCTGGTTTTACTACATCTGTGATGATACCTGATAGCAGTGTGAAAGTGACAGAGTATATCCCGCAGTCCTTCTGCTTCTCTCCACTTTCCGTGTATGTAATGTCCACTTGAAACTTCACCGGCTTCTGGAAGACAGACGGACCCCCTGTGGACTTATACTCTGCTCGGAAGCTGGTCTGTGAGATCACACTGTGACTGAGACTCGGGATCTGCAGGAAAGACACATTGCATTGGAAGACGGTCCATTATAAAGGTGATAAGGGGGAACCTCCACAGTAATAGCACTGTGGGGATGATTTAGTATGGCTCGGAAGGGGCCGAATTCGGCTCCGTTCGGATGGTGGGGGTGTGCTCATGTGTATACCCCCTGAGGAGTTTGCACGGGAAGGGGAGGGAGGGGGGCGGGCAGGGGGAGGCTGGAGAGGGGCGGGCACTGTTTTATGGGCGTACCCATGAAAATGCTGGGCGTTCCCCTGGAAATGGAGGTGTGGCATTCCTGTGACATCACATGACTTCAGCGCCCGCCCTGTCTTAGTGGCGGAAATAAAAGTCAGTTTTCACCGACTTTTATTTCAGAAGGGGACCATGGAATTATTTCTCTCCCCTTCGGCTACATGGGAGAGGGGAGAGAATGGATTCCTGGGGCAGTCGTACGTCCGCCCAGTGGACAGCATTAAGCACTGCATAGCGAATGGTACTGAATCAGGCCCTGTGTGTGTGTGTGTAATATAACTATTATGATGGGCCATTGCATGATGGATTGTTGTCATTACGTCATTTTAATACAATGTCGTTTGGTTTGTATTATCCTATGTATTTAGCTTTATGCATTTTGGTAAAATGGGGTTCTTGAATTTAGATGTGGACGATGGTCTTACCGAGAGAAAGGCTTGTACTATATCAGCTTTAATGGAACTTAAAGGCTTGTCTTTAATGACCACGAAGATCTGATCCTCCTTCTCCAGAGTTAGAAAGTTACCAAACCAGGACTTTTTGGCCAATCTGGTGAGAAAATAGATCACAATGAAAGATATACAGTAATATGGTTATATAAGACCAAAGAAATGTAAAGACCCAAATTAATGGATTTATTAACCTACAGGCTTGCCCCCTTTGTCACCCCCCCCCCCCTCCCTGTTGCCCACCGATGGCCAGTCCTGACTCCCCACCCCAGAAGATCGCTGGGTTTCTCCAATCACAGCAGTGACCAGGCGACAGGCTTGGGGTTGTTTGGGGCGGCTCAGAGGGGCTTGGGCACCCAAACTCCCAAGCGCTTTCGAGTCCCCCCCGAGCCGCCCCAAACATCTCCGAGCGGGGCCTGCTGCCTGGTTTCTGCTGTGAATGGCGGTTGGGGCAGTGTCAAGGGAGCTCTGGCGTACAATCACCAGGGTGGAGCTGAGCAACGGGGGAAGGGGGGTGGGGGCATACAGGAGGGGGTGTGCCCCTAGAGGTGGTGCACAGCTGGAGGCACCACTGGCGCACACTTCCTTATCGGTGCTATGCCTGGAAATTGTCCAGGAGGGCCCACTCCTGCAGTGGTTAAAAGTGATAAAATGAAGAGTGATAAACAGCAAGCCAATCAGCTCCTACCTGCCATGTTACAGGCTGTGTTTGAAAAATGACAGGTAGGAGCTGATTGGTTGGTGTTTTTTTACTCTTCATTTTATCACTTTTCAAAGCTTAGTATATCTCACCCCATGTCTATAGGGGTGTAGATCATTAGGTTGGCAGTCAATTGGTCGACCACTACAGGTCAACAGACCATAGGTGGACACATAAGGTTGACGTGCATTAGGTTAACATGGGCAAAAGGATGACACACAAAAAATGTCACCATAGAAATGGTCGACACCGGAAAAGGTCAACGGTTTTTTAAATTTATTTATTGGTGTCTATGTTGATATCTGTCAACATTGATGCCATATAAGTGTACGGCACCCGCTCCCCATGCTTCGGGCACAGTGCGAGTGTATTATCCCCCCCCCCCCCAATGCCCTTTTGTTAAGATCAACCTATTTCATGTCAACCTTTTCCATGTGTAGACCTATTGCCCGTCAACCTAATTACTGTCGACCAATCGTCCATCTGTAGGACCCCACCACTGGTACCTAATACAATGAATGTTATTGGATGAGTGGGAAAGGGGACAGAGCATACACACTACTCACTCTGGGGATGACTCCGGGGTCAGGTTGGTCATTTCATCTGCTGTGGGGACTGAACACAACACAGTGACTTATTATTAATGACATTATGGGTGTTGTTAGAATTCCTGACTGTTCTTGTTTCCCTAACAACAAGTGAAAGGGAAATTATAATCCAAATTATGTGTTAATGTTGAGCTATTACCTAGCTATCCCCTAGCTAAATACACAGGTTCATGTACTACCGTGCACTCCTGTCCCAGGGAATATCCTTAGGGCCACATTTATCAATCAATATTTGCGGCTAAATCCCAGAAAACACGGTTAACCGCAAATATTAAGTATCCCCCGAATGTATCAGGAGGGACCGCAGCAGGAATCTCCAATCCATGTTGCGATCCCTCCTGTACCGCTGTTGGCCGCCTCTCCCATAGGTTTCTATGGGGGATGCGAAGCTGCCCGATGTACCAACATCTGGCAGCAGCAGCACAGCACATTGCTGAGATGGCGGTAGTACATTGCAGCCTATGGGCTACACACCGCACTGCTGCCAGGGCAGACATCCTGTCCCTTATTGCAGATGTTACAGGGCTCCTGGTATAGAGCCAATTGATTACTGGTGAACCACAGAGCTCCATTGCAAGAGCAGTGGTCACATTCGGATCCCGCTGTGAACCACACAGGTGCTGCTTTACAATCAGGGCTTGGAGCCTCCTTTGCCTCTGGGTGTTACGCCCCTCAGTAGCGCACGCAGGGGGGGGTTTCTGAGTACCCAGAAACCCCCCCAGGAGTCTAAGGGCCCTAGGCTGAAAGCTGAGGGTCCCCTCTTTCTATGGGTATAAGAATTTTAAAAATCGGCCCTTGGGAACCGGAGATATCTGACTTCAAAGCAGTGGTCCCCATCCAAGCCTGTTAATTGCTCTTCCCAGTCAGATATTTCAGGTACTGTCTGACTGAAGGCCCCCATACACTATGCGATTTTGGGACGATTTCATCCGATTTCGGCACTTTGTGCCGATAATCGGATGAAATCGGCCCAAAATCGTAGGTATGTGACATTTGATCCGATCCGATGCGCGGTCCCGTGCGCATCGGACCGGATCAGGGAGGTCGGACGGTCTGTACATACGATCACGTCCGACCTCCCTGTATGCATATGCCTGCCACCTGACAGGCATATGCATACAGACACCGGGGGAATAGTGGGGGCGGCCAGCGGCAGCGGTGGTGGGGGCGGCCAGCGGTGGTGGGGGCGGGCAACGGCGGTGGGGACGGGCGGGGTGTGCGGTGAGCGCAGTGTACTTACACATAGCAGCAGCGGCGGGGACGGGACACGCAGTGGCGG